>NC_043709.1:61614925-61627691 GCF_006229205.1 Suricata suricatta
CCCCTCACCTTGCTGCGGTACCAGGACTCGGCCTCAGCCCGGCTGCGGCTGGCGATGTCGTCATACTGAGCCTTGATCTCGGCCACAATGCAGTCCATGTTCAGGTCCCGGCTGTTGTCCATCTTGACGATGACTGAGGTGTCTGAGATGTGGGCGTTGAGGACACGGATCTCCTGCAGATGGTGAAGGATCTTGTTTACACACCAGCCTCACCCACCACAGTGTGGACCCAATCTTCTTAGCCCTCAGCCCTTCCCTGGACTCCGCCCCAGTTCCCACTACAGCCTCATGGACTGCAGCCTCCCGCCCAACCCTAATCCCTGGCCAACGCAGTCACAGGACAAAGCTCCCTCTTCATGCCAGCTGCTGCTTTTCCACCTGGGCCACAGCCCCTCACCTCCTCATACAGGCGCCGCAGGAAGTCGATCTCCTCGGTCAGGGCCTCTGCATTGGCCTCCAGGTCTGACTTGCGAAGGTAGGCGCAGTCCACATCCTAGAAAGATGATGGGGTGCCTTTGAACTCAGAGGACCTCCGCTGGTCAACATCCCAAACTCTTCTCTCTTCTCTCCCATTCACAGAGGCCAAGGAAAAACACTACCAATGTTCCTATTTCCATGGCATCTCCATACTTTCTGACCTGCTGGGATGGGCTTTGCAGCCTCCTGCCTTTCTGAGAACAAACCCCTTTGTGCCTGAGATGGGCCCCCTGCCTTTCTCTCCTCTGTGATCCCAGCTCTCCTTCTTACCCTCCCTATTCCCACAAGCCTGCCAGACTGACTCCCTGCTCCCACCTTGACCCCTCTCTGTCCCCTGGCAATCCTCAAGACTCCACTTGGTCACTCTGGGTTTGGTTCCATCCTTCCCAACACCCCGGGACTGGGCCCCTCCAGTTGGTCAGACATCCCGCAGTGTGGGACAGGACACTGTCCCTCAACAGAGAGACTGGAGCTTCCCTGCCTCCACGGGCGCCCAGCCAGAGACCATAACTTCTCAAGCACAGCAGGACATCCACAGGTCAGCCCAGCCATCCCGCTGCCCAGGGCAGGGTGCTAGTGCACAGTCCAAGGTTCCCGCCCTTCATTAATGACCTGGATGAGCTTTCCAGGACTTCACCCCTGGGATTTCCCAGCCTGATCTGGCCAGGCCATATACCCCACGCTGAAGCTGAGACCCACTGGGTCTCCCCAAGAAGAGTCTGTCATTCCAAGATCCCAGGTGTCTGTGCTTCCAGATCCCTTGTTACTGACCTTCTTCAGAGCCACAAATTCATTCTCGGCTGTTGCTCTCAGAGAAACTTCTTCCTCATACCTGAGGCAGAAGAGGGCAGAGAGGGAGGTCAGGGAAGGGGGGGGCGGCTCCCCAGAGGCCTCCTCCTCTTCACCTCAGTGGAGGGAACAATATGAGTGAGCTCCCAAAGCTAGAACCTGGCAATTCTACTAGCGCTGTTCTGTCTGGTTGGATCCGGAATGTGTCTAGGATCTTTATCTGACTTTAAACTGAGGGGTCCAGGGAGCTAATGTCTGGGACCTCACAGCCCCATTCCCACAGCTGCCATGAGGTCACCTTAGGAGGCAAATAAGGACTCAACACCCAGCCCCATGCTAAGAGTTCACAGTGGCACCTCTGGGGCACGGCAGTCCCAGCCTCCCCTCATCTGGGTGTCCATCCTAGCCCAGGTATGGGGGCCAGAGACACACATCCACCATCAGCACTCACACCCAGGCAGTGGGACACTTGGGGCCCCAGGACCAGTCAGCCTGGAGCGACCAGACCCTCAGGTGCTACAGGTGGGAACTGAGAGGTCAGCACAAGGAAGCCAGGAGCCTCCAGAAGCGTCCTCCCCACAGGGCCTGGAGGACAGCCTCCGAGAAGGGAAGGCTGAAGTAGGGGAGAGAGAGGTGTCCTGGGGGAATCCTGGCCCCACCCTGAGGCAGGTATCTGGGCAAGAGTGGTGCAGATGAGAAGACCCTGCCGCACAAGTCCCTGGCCTGCATGGCCGCTTGCCCTTCTGGAAAATTCTTCTCTAGTCTAATCCAAGGGGCTCTACATAAGTCCATTTCCTGTGCCCAGCATCACTCCCGGCCACACTCACTTCTTCTTGTAGCCCTCCAGCACCTCCTGCACGTGGTTGAGCTCTGAGGCCAGCCTCCCGCTGTCGGCCTCCACACACTCGGCCTCCCGCCTCAGCGTCTCGATGTAGCCCTCGAACAGGGGCTCCAGGTTGCTCTCGCAGCACTTGCGGTTCTGGTAGAACTGCCACTTGGTCTCCAGAAGCTTGTTCTGCTGCTCCAGGAAGCGCACCTGCATTCAGGATGGGAGGAGGGGTCAGATGGCGCCTGGTGTCCCAAGCCCATTTGGGGTGAGGCTGGGGTGCTTGCTTTAGGGCAAACTCCTGAACCTTGAGCTCAGCAGAGATTGGCAGAGATGGGCAGTGGGAGACAAGGCGACTTCTTAATTTCCCTACTGTGATCTCTATCTAGATATTCTAACCCAAGGATGCGAGAAAGGGGCTTGGCAAAGGCAGTATCCACTCTCAGATAAACTGAGTTATCCAGACTTGATGAGTCTGGGTGCATTCTGGAGCCTGGGAGAGATCTCTGTTTGGCCTCTCACTCCCCATACCTCATTGCCAGTCTGAGTGCTGAGCATGGGTGGGGAACAGGAAGGGTGTGATCAAGGACACCCACCCACTGGATGACCCTGTGGTCTTCTTCCTATTTCTTATGTCCATTTTTGTGTAGGTGCATAGGTACTGTCCTCTTCCTTGGACATGCTAGTTCCAAGCCTGTCCTTGTCTCTCTGTGGGCACCTGCCTGTCTCGATTGAGGTTACAGAGAATGGCAACATTATCGAATCAGGAGCCTCTGCTCTATACAGTATGTCCTTGGTCCTTCTGTGCCCTGGGTGTGTGTCCATTTCATCCATCAGACCGGGAGCTCGCCTGGACCACATGTCTCCGGCCCCTGACTCTCTTCAGTGCCTAGCCCAGGACCTGAAGGCTCAGGAAGGGTGTGATCAAGGACACCCACCTTGTCGATGAAGGCAGCGAACCTGCTGTTGAGACACTTGATCTGCTCCTTCTCCTCCTGCTTCACGCACTGCGCATTGGGGTCGATCTCCAGGTTGAGGGGCGTGAGGAGGCTCTCGTTGACCGACACGGTGGTGATGCAGGGCGGGCTGGGCCCGCACACGCCGCCAGAGCGGTAGCCGAAGCTGCGGCCGCAGGAGCCGGCGCGGAAGCCGCCGCAGACGCTCTGGCTCCCGAAGCCTGTGAGGCCGCGGTAGCAGGAGACGCCGCGGTAGGGGGCGGCGGTGATGCAGCAGCGGCCGGGCCGGGGCCCGCAGGCCGACATGCAGCTGAAGGCGCGGCCACAGTAAGATCCACAAGTCATGGTGTTTCTTGGGGCAAGGGAGGTTCTGAGGAGGGTGATGTACTAATGGAGGGTATAGTGGTGAACTCTTCAGGTCTTGGACTTCTTTGGGCCCTTTATATATGCGGGGAGCCCTGTGCTTCCACGAGTTAGGGGCAATTAGTGTCTTTATTGGCTTGGGTTGTTTAGGTGCCTTGGCTCCTCCCTTATATGCTTAATTGAGAGCCAAATGCGGCCAGATGTTTATGGCCTTTTACCCTAAACTGCACAATGTTTATCTTCAAAAGGCCACCTCACCTCCCTTACACCTTCCCCGTGCACTGCTCTTACACATTTGACGGAACTCTGGTATTGGAGGGTGCGGAAGCAATGACTCAGATTAGAATGCATGGAGGAGAAAGGGGGGGCAAATCTCCCGTACCTGCCCCATTTCAGGAAGCCGCTACCGCTGTCCGTGGTGCTGATTGGACCGGCCTTGGAACACTGGGAGAATGTGAGATCTACAGATGATGCGAAATTTGGGATGCGCTTGGTGGTCTCCTCACACCGATAGCCTATATCTGTCTGACCAAAGGCCCGATGCTCCCATCCCTGCCCTCCAAATCCCTCACCTACACCTATCCACATGTTCTGTCTCTATGACGCTCTCCCTTTCACACACACAATCCACTCACATACTGGCGTTGTACCCGCAATCTCTTCTCTCTCTCTCTCTCTTTCTCTCTCTCTCTTTCTCTCTCTCTCTCTCTCTCTCTCTCTCTCTCTCTCTCTCTCACACACACACACACACACACACACGCTCATGTGTACACTCACCTATCTCGATTTGCACACACACCAGTCACTAAGCCAAATTATTAGACCATCCTGTTCAGCCTATGCTAAGAGGAGGCATTCCCTTCCTCAAAATCTTCCACTGGCTTCAGGAATGCCTAATTAATTCCAGCAAGTCTCCATGAAAAGATAAGCATGTCTGGATTTCACTTCAAACTTCCATTTTCCTCTAGGGCCCAGAAAACATGGGATAGATACTACTGTTATGAATCTGTATAGCATTTGGCTTAGAATATAACAGAATCAATCTAGATAGAGTCATCAGGAGGGCATCTAGCCCCCTGCTGCCACCTCCCCCCTCCCAGATCTTGCTGCTTCCTATGCTATACCAACTCTGTAACTCCATTCCCTTTACAGCAGTTTGTCAGTAATCTTGGCAGATGTCAAAACAGATCCATATTGGTGTATGCCACTTTTAGTAGGATTAGTGTGGACCTTGAACCCAAAAGGGCTGGATAGACACCAAGGCTCTGCCATGAATACTTTGTGTGATCTGAGGGCAAGGCACTTTATTCTTCTGTGAAATATATTAAGTCTTTCCTTCCAGCACTGCCTCGGAAAATTACAGAGATGCCCATGTGTTCAGTAAACTCCAGAACACAGTATAGATGTGTTTTATTTTAATCATTAAAAAACAGGAGGCTCTGGGGCAGCATTTTTTTCATAGTTCACATTGTAGCCCACTAATAGAAGCAAAAAGAATTTTAATGAAGTATATTAGAACAAAATCAAGTCGAGTGGCATAGAAAATAGCAGAGGGCATCAAAAGTAATAAAAATAACATTTTATTTCCTTTTTGTTTCAACTGTGTGTGGTGTGTATGTATGTGTGTACTTCATGACTACATAAAATCATTTCTTAATATGATTGAAGATAAAATGTTTGAATACATCACATATCAGTTAAGGACACAGACCCAGATTCCAAACTGTCTAGTTTCAAAGGGCAGTTCTGCCACTTTCTAGCTATGTAACCTCAGATAATTACTTAACCTCTCTGTACCTCATTTCATGATTTATAAAATGGGGATGATAATAGCCACCTCATAAAGCTGTTGTAAGGATTAAAAGAACTAATCTATGTAAAGCATTTAGAATAGAGCCTGACACTCTAATTATGTAATCATACTCATAGTTGTTATTGCTGTTAATGCTGCTGCTGTAGATATAGCAACAGGTTTGGTGGAATATACCTATCCACATTCCTAAACCACCTATGTAAAATTCCCACTGATGGTGTCTATCTTAAAGGACTAGTAAAAGGATTAAATAATACATGGACAATGCTAAACACAGCACCTGGAACATAGCAAATGCTCAGTAAATGTTATCTACTTTTATTATTCTACAATGATTTCAGTCCAAGGCATAGGGTGGACCTGAGACCTTTGGCCATGGTCACTTCTTTTATCCTGGAAAAGAACCCAAAATCAAATGCTCCTCCTTCAATCTCCACTCTAGGGAAGGCCCAGGGAGGATCTCTCCTCTTAGGCAAAGAGAAAATGTCAGCAGTCCTTAGGCAACTATACTAGTGGAAGAAAAGAGAAGCTTGGACAGTCCCAAAAGTCTGTTATCTATTAATAATTCACAAATTTGTATTTCTAACTTGGCCTTGACAAACACCAGAAATCCTCAGATTTGAATCAATGACATACTTACTTATCCTGCTTTTTTCCTGATCCTGAATCCCCCTGATTGGTTAGTAGCCTACATGAAGTTGAAGTAGGGAGATATGCCATCCATCCAGGTACAATGGAACTCCAAAGAGAGCAAGAGAATTCAGGTTTTCACTGCAGTTGCACAGATGGAAATTGGAGTTGAGGGAAACATCTCAGAAGGAGAGCAGGTAGTCATGGTATCCTCAGAAGGAGTTTGTGTTATGTCTCCCATTTAGAGAAGCCTTATATAAAGAGAAAAACCCTTCATTCTGGAATGGCCATCATGTTTATGGAAACAGGGTGAACAAAAAAACCTTCACATCAGGAGATTAGAATCTCTTCTTTTAGCCTAAGTGGATCTTATTTCATGGGACACCTGGAAAGAAGGGGCAAATTTGGTGGTTTTAACATTAGGAAGTTCTTGTTCAAGTTTCCCTTCAGTACATCCTCCTTCTTTGAAGAATGTCATAAGGCAGATTCCCCTACATGGATGATGGGTTAGATGAGATATCTTGTTGGGGAATTCGGTGATTCTATGATGGCTATGTCTCTGCCATATGCTAAAGCCTCTCTTAATTTTGGTAAAAGAGAAAGAAGGAGACATGGATTCTGAAGCTCCCAATTTGACAAAGAAAACAGACCCACATTCATGAGAACAGCCAGAAGTCTGAAGAGGGCTCCTTTTCAACTGTACCTTCATATGCTCAGAAATGCAATGTCTACTGACAGTGCCCACTCATTTTTTAAAAATGTTTTAATGTTTATTTTTTAGATATACAGAGACAGAGCATGAGTGAGGTAGGGGCAGAGAGAGAGGGAGACATAGAACCTGAAGCAGGCTCCAGGCTCTGAGCTGCCAGCACAGAGCCTGATGTGGGGCTCAAACCCATGAACAGTGAGATCACGTCCTGAGCTAAAGTTGGATGCTTAACCGACTGAGCCACCCAGGCACCCCTGACAGTGTCTATTCTGGGGCAAAGTAGAATGCAGCTAGTCTGATGGGAAAAGTAAGAAAAACTCCCTGGAAAGGGTAAGAACAGACACCAGTAAGGAGGCAGGTGGGGCAGTATTGGTGAAAAAGTGTACATGGAGGTACTTCAGAGAGTGGACAGTAGGGACCTGGGGGACCTTGCAGGAGAGGTGGAGATTGTGAGATGCTGTGACAGTGGAGAGCTAGTTGACACAGAGACTTCAGAAGCAGGGCTAGTAGCATCTCTGGGATTCTGCTTCAAAGCTACAAGGTGGAAGGCAGCCTGTGGGCTTTACATCTGGAGGACACCAAAACACCTGCACACCAAGCTAAGGGGCTATGCCCCTTCTAAACTTGCAGCTCATGCTTTCTGTTTACAGAAAGCAGATGCTGTTGAAGATTCAGTGAGGGGAATTGAGGGGTGAAAGAATGGCTATTTACATAACACTCATGGTGTTGAGGAGGGAGTGGACACAAGGCCAGCCAGCAGACAGGATTACTGGGTTCATGAGTTGAGAAGCCCAGGTCAGAGTCCTGCCTTCTCAGCCAAGACAGCCTGGGACAGTGGCCAATTTACCAAAGGAAGGAGGGGTCAAAGGCCCTTGTGGATTGCCTAGGGAAATGGGGGAATGAAGACTAACTCAGGAACTTTGCCTTTGATGAAGTCCCTCCCACTAAACAAGCTGAACCTCTGCATCTCCAGCTCTTGTGACTACCCTATGAGGGTTTGTTGCTATAGAGCTAGAGCCAAAGTTGCCCACCTCTTCAGGTAGGTCCATATCTTGCCCTCAGTGCTGTGCTCCTTCCCCCATGGACCCCCTCCTCCTCTGCTCTTCCAACCCCTGGAATGTCCTCCCTTCTGTTCTCCCATGGGTCTTCTCCCCATTTTTCTTCCACCATCCTCCATGTCCCTCCTCTTCCCTCATTTCTCCCAGTCTCCTCATCTTCCCATAGTCTTCACCCCCAGATGGTCTATGTCTTTCCAAGTGGCCCTAGAGAGTAATAGTCTAAGACCAAGGATCTTCACCCTTCTTTTCCCTGGAAATCTACCTCCCATCCACTTCTCTCTTTCCTTCCCCAATCCTGCCCTCAATCTCTACTTTGCCCCATAGCTTTCAGGATTCTTGCCGTTGTTGGCTGGCTTTCCCTACCACTCTCATCGTTGTTCAGTTCAAGGACTTCACTTTAGTCAAGGACACGTCTACTCACTTCATTCCTCCTTCAGGCCCCAGCCAGGAATGTCTCCCTACCCATCCCCCACTCCCAGGAATGGCAGCCCTCTGGTCTGCTTCATCTGATCCCCACCCCATTCTACCCAGAAAGCTTTCCACAATTAACAACCAAGCTTTGATGGTTTCATTACTCAGCATTTAATGTGCAGCTGGTATTCATTTCATTCATTCAACAAATATTTATTGAGTACCTACTATGTGCCAAGCCCTTGGAATAGATCCATGAACCAAACATTTCTGCTCATTCGTGTGTTGCAAGGTTTGCATTTTTGTTCACGATCTGAGTATGTGTCCAGCTTTTCTCTTAAAACTAGAAGCTTACCACAAGCAAGTGTAAGCTCTCCTCCATCCTCTGGTCCTGAACCCTAAAAGCACTGTAAGGGGCCTTGAAGAGAGTACTGGGGGAAGGGATTGGTGAGAGTGTGTGTTAATGTGCTATATACAAGCACTGTCTATTGTGTAATACTTCCAGTGATGGTAGACGGTGGATAGATGGAAGGGCAATGAGATAAGCTCATCCCTTCCACTGGAATCAAACACACCAGCAGACTCCAAGTGCCAGCTTTGCCACTAACTACACAAACTGACCAAGACTCTTAACCTTCTAGGCCTCAGTGTCCTCATCTGACACCTGCCTCAGAGGGTAATTGTAAAAATTAAATGCATTAGTGCATGTTGGGCAATTAGCATAGTATCTAGTATGAAGTAAGATGAACATCAAGAGATGCTATGACTTTTTAAATCTGGAAGAATACTCATAAAATGGTTTTCTACACTAGGCATATACTACTTGCATATTTTTTTACATAATCACATACCCTAGAAAAAATCTTCCACAAATTTACCAGAAGACACGGAAAAGAATGTTCATGGCTGCTCTGTTCATAATACAGACTCTAGAAACAACCACAAAGCCATCAGTGTGCAGAGATAAATAAATTGTGGCATATTCATACAATGAGTGTGAACACAATACAGCTACAAGAAGCAACACTGCAAAAAAGAAACCAGACACAAAAGAATACACACAATATAATTCCACTTACATGAACTTCAAAAACTGGAAAAGTATGGGGCGCCTAGGTGGCTCAGTTAGTTAAGTGTCTGACTCTTGATTTCATGGTTATAATCTCATGGTTTGTGAGATTGAGCCCCAAGTTGGGCTCTGCACTGACAGCATGGAACTTGCTTGGGATTCTGTCTCACCTCCCTCCCCCATTCACATTGTCTTTTTCTTTCTCAAAATAAATATTTTTTTAACTGGAAAACTAATTTATGGTTTAAGGATGCATACAGTGGTTCTAAAACTGAAAAGAAAAACAAGGAACTGAGCCAACACAAAGTCCCAGAGAGATGCTATCCCTAGGCCAGTAAGAAATGGGGTACAATCAGAATGAGACTTATAGGAAGCTCCTAAGTCACACACATGTTTTATTTCTTCCTATAGGGAATAGGCACACCACCTATACATTCTTTTGTGTGGGTAACATATTTCAAAATAAAAACGATTTTACCCTCTATAAAACTCATACTGCCAGAGCCAGGACTATGATGGTGATTTGACCAATCCTCCCCCTCTTTTCTCTTCCCCTCCCCCACCACAAGCTTTTTTACTCCAAGAAAACATACAGATTGAATGTCCTTTTAGGTCTTCAAAAATTAGCAGCAATTAATAATGCCTGAAGTTCAATGAAATGATGTCATATTGAATTTTCTTATATCTCTTTTTTTTAAATTGCTTGTTGTGTCTTTAAAATTGCTTAGGAAGGACCAGCCATTAGTAATTAGCTCATGTTTATGCATGTCATTTTTATAAGGAGTTACACTGGTAGAGAAGGTAAAACAAGTGTGAGATGTATCTTGACTCACAACGCTTCTCCTTAGGACACCAGCCAACTGGTTTGCTGGGAGCACTGCTGTGGCTCAATTGTGGGCAGTGCAATGCGGATATAAAGGGTCTCTTGAAGGGCTGGCCCAGCTCCCCAAACACATAAAGTGACAGCAGATGCCACACCCTCCTCTGGACAGCCAGATGGCTGACACAGTCCACCAGCCCCTGTTTGTTCTGTCACAAGGCCTCACCTTTAAATGTTTCACACAAACACACAGGGCCCTGCCCCCAGCCCTGGTTTGTTCTCCTCCTTCCTTTTCCTTTCCCCCCAGCCCCGCCCCCTTCCTCCTTCCCGAAGCTGTCCGGCCTTCCTTTGCCCCTAAGACAGGGCAGCTACACAGGGCTGTGGCCACATCACTTCTCTTCTTTTTCATTTAATGCAAATCTCTGTACTTTATGAGAGAATTGTTCTAGACCTGTTCCACTGGAGTGGGAGGCTTCATGGGGAAGTAGATACAGTACTGTGTGTCAAGACACTCACAGTGCACTAGAGGTACACAAGCAACTAAAACACTCTTTTCTGTCTGTCCCTTCAGTTCTCAGCCACAGGGTCCTGCAGATCTCCAGCCCCAGCCTCACACTGTCCCTATGCTACACTCCTGGACCATTGACCCTTCCCAGTTCTAACCATCCCAACCTTTCGGTGTCAGGATGGCCGAGCAGGCTAAGGTGCCAGACTAACTATCCCAACCTATGACCCTGCCCATTTGCCCTAGACTGATTCTCCCCAGCCCTAAATCCATGGATACCCCTTCCTAAACAACTTTCCCTACCCTCTTGAAATTTTCCAAAGAGTAGGAAATCCAAGGGTTGTAATAGCTTATAGGTGAGAAGGCATTGCATCTCCTGGGCTCCATGACTTACTAACTAGGAGACATTGGGCAAGTTATTTAACCTCTCTGAGCCTCCATTTCTTTATCTGTAAAATGGGGGATAATGATACATACTTCATATGGTTGATGGGAGAATTAGAGATTGTTTATGACATATGATATCAGATAGTAGGTGGCCAAAAAAAAAGAAAAAAAGAAACTACCCTCTTATCAAAATAGAATACGTTTTCCTACAGTGTTCTTTCTTTTTTTATATGTTTATTTATTTTTGAGAGATAGCAGGGGTGGGGCAGAGAAAGAGAGAGACAGAATCTGAAGCAGGCTCCAGCCTCTGCACTGACAGCACAGAGCCCGACGTGGGCTTGAACCCACAAACTGGGAAGTCATGACCTGAGCCTAAACCAGACACCTCACCGACTGAGCCACCCATGCGCCCCTGTTCTTTCTAATTATAAAGGGGAAATGTGTGCAAGTGATCCGATTTAGCGTCACAGATAATAGAACAACCTGATATTTTTGTGCTTCTTGGAGTGATGTACTAAGAGTCATATAGCATTGTTCATGAAGTATTCTGCCCAAAGACATCTCAGGAGAACCCACCAAGCCTCTGGACCAGCACTGTCAGCAGACACTGCTACAATGGTGGAAATGTTCTGTATCTGCTCCATCCAATAAGGTAGTCAGTGGTCGCGTGGTCATGTGGCTCGTGCAACTGGGAAACTCCATTTTCAATTTATTTCGTTTGAACCAATTTAAATTTAAATAGCTGCATGTGCCTACAGGATACCACACTGAACAGGCCAACTCAAGAGTTAACTTCCAGTTTCTTTAAAATGTAAGGGATGGAGCCACAAGACAAGTCACATAAAACCAATTTTTTTGAAACTCTTGAGACAATTAGGAAAATTGAAAATGGAATTGCTAGTAAATGATTCTTTGGAATTGTTCATTTTCTTGCACATGCAGGGCTGTGGTCCCACTTTCTACTCGTGCCACAACTTCTGTAACTGTCAAATACGCGGGCAGGGATGGCACAGTGTTAGTCACTCTTGGATCTCCGTAACTAAGTGCACACCTCAGGGTGTTTTTTGTGCTGTGCTTTCAGTGTTTCCATATGTTCAGAGACTCAAAATAAAAGCTGAAAAAGACAAAAAGACACACACATTTTAATAAACTGCTGGCTGCTGTCTCGAGAGGAAAAAATGGGATGTATCTCAGCCGCCCATGGGACAGTTCTGTGATACAGTAGCATGTTAGCCATTACTGGAATGGAAACTTCTAGACGTTGTTAACACCTCAGCCTTTCCCGAGTCCCCTCCAGACTAGCCCACTACACCACACACTAGTGTTCTGAATATCCCAGCCTCCAGCCTCGGTTCTCTCCTGTTCTAGTGTCCTTCCTCCCTCCCCTGCCCTGCCCTTCTCTCCCCAATCTCCTCTGTTGAGTGTATGCAGGGCCAGCAGGGCACTTTGAAGATGAAATATCCTGAGTCCCGCTACAGCCCAGCGATTGGCATCCTATACACAGAGGAGGGTGCGGGCCACTCCACCATGAAAGCATGTCCTAAACAGGTGTTGGACTCAACTAACCGCCCAAGCCCATAAAGCACAAATTGACCGAAATGCGGAGCCAAGCCCTTCAGATCTGAGCATAAATAGGACTGAGGAACCTCACGGAGCACATTGGAGTTTCCACAGACTCCAGACCTCCTCCGTGTACTCTGCTCCCCGAACCCCCAGAAGCACCATGACTTGCGGATCAGGATTCTGCGGCCGCACCTTCAGCTGCATGTCGGCCTGCGGGCCCCGGCCCGGCCGCTGCTGCATCACCGCCGCCCCCTACCGCGGCGTCTCCTGCTACCGCGGCCTCACAGGCTTCGGGAGCCAGAGCGTCTGCGGCGGCTTCCGCGCCGGCTCCTGCGGCCGCAGCTTCGGCTACCGCTCTGGCGGCGTGTGCGGGCCCAGCCCGCCCTGCAT
>NC_043709.1:61627791-61642159 GCF_006229205.1 Suricata suricatta
ACCCAGGCTGAGCAGCAGGGCGAGGCGGCCCTGAGCGACGCGCGCTGCAAGCTGGCCGAGCTGGAGGCCGCCCTGCAGAAGGCCAAGCAGGACATGGCCTGCCTGCTCAAGGAGTACCAGGAGGTGATGAACTCCAAGCTGGGCCTGGACATCGAGATCGCCACCTACAGGCGGCTGCTGGAGGGCGAGGAGCAGAGGTAGGGCCCAACCCAGCCTGGCTCTGAGCTGTCTATTCCTGCCCCTTAAATAAACTCCATCCTGTCTTCTGTCTCGGCACTCCCAAGGGTCTAGGAAAATCTCTTGTTCATCACTTTTAGGGAGAGGATAGTTTGGGAGGGCTGTTCCTTTGACCCTCTGCTCCTGCCTTGACCACTTTTGGACCCTTCCCCAAGGATTTGGGAAGCTCTGGATGAATCACTCAAATTGCCTTTTTCTTATTCTTCCCTCTAGACTGTGTGAAGGCGTTGGGGCCGTGAATGTCTGTGAGTAACACAGCCCCTGTGTGGATGGATTTATTCTCCTCCAGTAAGGGGTATCAGAGTCTGGAGGGTGGGGTTCTAGGAAAGCTAAATATAATAAAATGGGCTGGCATCACAGCAGGAGGGATTTGGGGGTCAGAGCACAGCAAAGACCACAGCCTTGGACCTAATGTTGTCAATAAAGGTTCTCTTAACCTTAAGACGCAGGGCTCAGGGCCTAGGGATGGGCATCATGTGGGAGGCTGGTGGCTCTACCCCCAGAATTCTGACTGGAACTTTGGGTTTCACAGGTGTTAGCAGCTCCCGAGGCGGGGTCGTCTGCGGGGACCTCTGCGTGTCCGGCTCCCGGCCCGTGACCGGAAGCGCATGCAGCGCCCCCTGCAGCGGGAACGTGGCGGTGAGCACCGGAATGTGTGCGCCCTGCGGTCCCTGCAACTCCTTCACATCTTGCGGTGTGGGCTCCTGCGGCATCAGCTCCTGCGGCGTCGGCTCCTGCACCAGCAGCTGCCGCAAGTGTTAGGCGATAAAAATCAAGCCTCAGGCCTGCGGTCTCTCCCACCCAGCCTCCCCATGGAGCAAGCTCCCAATTACTTCTCTGGCACTTTGAAAGGTCTGTCCCACTCCAGGCCTCTCATGTCTATTGTGATCCCCTCTTCCTTGGCTCTGTTGCTCATGCTGGGAAAAGAAGTCCCCTTGATGCCCCTATGAAGGGGGCTTAGGGGCCCAGAGGACCAGGACAAGAGCTTACCCTAGGCTGTCACAGGGCTGATGGCCATATCCTACCCCTAATCACTCCCCTCCCACCTCTGCCGTGTTCATCTGTCTTGATCTGTGTTTCCAATAAATCAATGTAGCCGACTCTGAGCCTCATCTGCACCTGTGTTATCCTCAAGGGTCAGGGTTTGGGAGAGTCCCCAAAGTCATGTGGAACAGAAGAAGGTCTAGTCTCGGGTCTGTAACACAGTGTTCTCTCCGGGGCTCGCAGCAGTCTCAGACTGAGCCAAGCATGGTGCTAGACCTCTACACCAAGTCATTTTATTCACACAACTTTAATGTGTGATCAAATGTGTGCTTAAAATTAGCCAGACCCCCCTCAGGGTATCTTGCAGATGAAGAAGCCAGACGCCCAGAGACGCTCCATAACCGGAGCAGGGCCCCACAAGCTTCCATGGTCCAGCTGGTGTTTGAACCCTGTGTGTACCTTTAGTGGTCATTTCACGGACACACTGTTGTCCCCCAGAAAACATCCCTGTGCATATCTGTCAACTGATGGAAAATGAAAATTAGATTCATCAGCCACTCAACACTGAAGGAAACATCACTCATTGCTTTGCTGGGGAAGACTCATGCCTCAGCAATTTATTAGAATTCCTTAAAGGGAAACTATATGAACATGACTTAAGCTTTCAAAAAGCCTTTGATGTGGCTCCTTTTTTTTTGAATGGAGTCCTTTTGGGGGATGGAGACTTGCCGTAGCTGATAAATTACTTCCAAGGTAGAAAACAGAACATAGAAGATGATGAGGTGTCACAGACATGAAGGACATAGACTCTGGAGCCAAATGACTTTGGTCCAAAACTGGGCTCTGTTCCTTCCTGGCTAAGTGACTTGGGCAATTTACTTAACCTTCTCTGTGCCTCAGTTTCTACATCTCTAAAGGGAGAAAGATCAAAGAGTGCCTACATATGTATATGGGAAGACTAGGAATTTCATACATGTAACATGTAGACAGTACCTGCCACCAAATAATCATGACACGTGCTTGTCATTAGCCATATTCTTTTGCAGAATATAAAGTAGAAATCCATCCAGGAAGTGAGGCTATGGCCAGCCTCTTATGCACATCTATAAATGATTACAGAGGCGCCTGGACAGCTCAGTCGGTTAAGTGACTTCAGCTCAGGTCATGACCTCACAATTCATAGGTTCAAGCCCTGCGTCAGGCTCTGTGCTTACAGCTCAGACCCTGGAGCCTGCTTCAGATTCTGTGTGTCCCTCTCTCTCTGCCCATCCCTGGCTTGCTGTCTCTCTCTCTCTCTCTCTCTCTTTCTCTCAAAAGTAAATAAACATTTTAAAAAGTTGTCAAATCAAAAAATGAAAAAACATCTTTAAAAATATTTAACAATACGTGTGGAGGCTCCTCAAAAAACTATCAGTAGAACTCCCCTATGACCCAGCAATAGCACTGCTAGGGATTTACCCAAGGGATACAGAAGTACTGATGTATAGGAGCACTTTACCCCAAAGTTCATAGTGGCACTTTCTACAATAGCCAAATCATGGAAAGAGCCCAACTCTCCATCACCTGATGAATGGATCAAGAAGATGTGGTATATATATATAATGGAGTACTATATGGCAATGAGGAAGAATGATATATGGCCATTTGTAGCAAAGTGGATGGACCTTGAGGGTGTCATGCTAAACGAAATAAGTCAGGCAGAGAAGGATAGATACCATATGTTTGCATTCATGGGTCTAACAGGAGAAACCTAAAAGAGGACCATAGGGAAAGGAAGGGGGATAGAGAGCTGAGGGGAGTGAGGGACACAAATCATGAGAGACTATTGAGTACTGAAACCGAACCATGGACTGAAAGGGGAGGGGAAGGGAGAGAAGGGGGTGAAGGTCATGGTGGGGGGCACTTGTGGGGAGTAGCACTGGTTGTTATATGGAAACCAATTTGAAAATAAACTATTAAAAAAATAAAAATAAAAATGTTTAACAATAAATAAACTGATTACATTTACCTCTTATTACGCTTATATCTATGATCAGAGACAGCAAATAGGGAAATCTCCACGTCTTCGAGGGCTGTGGAGCTCCTTCATGTAGAGAACTATTTCCCCCATAACATTGATGAGGCTCTTACATGTAGCAAAGAAAGTGGGGAGATGGCCCCTCAGCCTTTGCTATGGCAAAGGCAGGTCCCTGAATATACATCTGTACAGCAGGATGAATCCCTAAATTTCCAGACCCAGGCCCAAAAAACTGTAGCAGAAATCTAAGCCCACCCCCATCTCTCAGGGCAATAGAAATAAATAAGATTATTGAGACACCAGAAGCAAGTGGTCTGAAAAGACCAGGTTCTTTTAAGAGAGAGGACTAATCTAAGGCCCACCCATGGCCCCTCTCCCCTCCTGATGGGATTTTGAGCAGGGCAGAACCCTGGGAGAGTTCCAGAACATGCAACTGTTCTAACCAGCCCTCTGTGCTGTGACACCACACAGCACAGCTCAGGAGTCCAGACCTGAAGCCCAAACCCCAGCCCCATCACTCCATCGCTCCCTAGTTCAGGAAACTACCCGAGATCGATTGCAGTCCCAATGAACTTCCCATCTCTACGAACTGATCCCTCCCTTCCCACCCCGCTGGTCTCATCAGCCCAGCAGGGCCCTGATGACCTGCCCTACTCACAGCCTCTGTCCAGTTGTGACTTTTGCCTCCGTCCTACCCCAGCAGCACCATCCTCGCCTCCCTCCAGTTCCCACTCCCAGAAAAGCTCAGGAAGAGGAGCTAGAGTGAATGAATCAAACACATAATACTCCTTATGCAGAATGGTGACAAAAACAAAACACCTTACTATGTAACCTTTAGCAAGTCACGTCCCTTCTCAGGGCCTCAGTGTATTCACTAGTGGCTGCTGAGGTCCCTTACCAATGTCAGGCTCCATTATGCTTCAGGAGAGGTGGGACAGGACTAGGAGCTGGAGGGACAAGGGAGGTGGGGAGCCCAGACGAGCCAGCCATGCTGGGTGCATTGCTGTCTGTACCTTCATTCCACATTCATGGTCTGTAGACAGCTGTCTGTGAGTAGAACAATAGGACCGCATCCAAGTACAGGCACATCTCCCAGCATCTGTGTGGAAGCCTGTGTGTGTGTGTGTGTGTGTGTGTGTGTGTGCGTGCGTGTGTGTGTGTGTGTGTGTGTGTGACTGCAAGCATTTCTACACCCGTGATTCTGCGTGTGAATGCACATATGCCTGTATGTACATGTGAAGAGGGGAATTCTGTGGGTACATGTGGATAGGACCTTGGTATGGGTGACCAGCGGACTCATGTGCCAATGGGGGAGGCAGCAAAGAACAGCGTTAAGGCAGGAGTGGCGAGGGTCGGTGCCAATGGGTGTCATCCTGGGGAGGTGCCCTCTGGCCAGGGAGCCCCAGCTCTAACCCATGAGGTCCCCTAACTCCTCTCCTGCCCTGTAGACACTCCAGCTCCAGCTGGGGCAGCAGGAGACCAGTTGGTCTTAGACTTGTAGAGCCTTCTTTTAAAGGGCACTTATTGGGATGATCACTGGCAGTGATATGTAAGCCAATTTGACAATAAATTATATTAAACATAAATAAATAAATAAATAAATAAATAAATAAATAAATAAATGTGCTCAGAGCCTTTCCCAAGACTCCAGTACACAAGATAGTAATTGCATTTATATAACTATGTTTTAAGGACTTGACATAGAGTAATATATTTTTCACACAACCCTGTGGCAGGTACTATTCTTGTTTTCCCGGTAAACTATGGTGCAGAGAGGTTCAGAACAGAGGAAAACGGAAAGGGACAAATGAATCTTCACAGTTAGATTTGAGAAGGGCAAAACTGAGACTCAAAAAGAGGCCATGATGGGCCAGGATAACAGCCAGATTGGGAAAGGAATCCAGATCCTTCCTTCCTTACTCCAGGCTGGCCTACCTGAGATCATGCAGCTGGAATTGTATCCAGAAGGATCACGCATAGACTCATCCAGAGACTCCTGAGGGGTTTCCATAGGGTGAGACAGGTTAATGGTGGAAGACTGACCCAATGCATCCAAGGACAGAGCTGACCACACGGGACCGTAGGGCCTCAGTCAACCCGTTCACCTGTCCACCCGTTCATACACACTGCATAGCAGGCGCTGGAGATGGGTGGACAAGACAGTCACTGTCTCCAAGGGGCTTATATAGAGATACCAACATCTAAGTTACATCTGTCACGTTTAAGTGCTGGTAAGTGTGAGGCTGGCAGGGGGAGCCAGCAGAAGAAGGCTGACCCCTAGTGGTCCCCTTCTGCTAAGAAGTGATGTCTTAACTGGTGACCCCCGCCTCCCTTCAGAAGTCACCTTGACTAACAAAGCTTGTAAATAGGCTGGACAGACTCTTCTTAAATGCACCACACAGTTCTCTCCCGCCCCAGGCTGGAATGTGGCCCATGGCCAGGGGAGCCACTCAGAGAATCAGTCCCCAAACCACAAACATTGCTGGTGGCCCACGCAAGACACGCAAGCCTGAGCCAGCAGCCCTTGGGATCTGGACTGACATCAGGCTTGGGATTCAAAATGGGAAAATGTGAGCAGCCAGTCCTCGGTCGTGTGGGCTGCAGAGTACTCACCATAAACCCTGCCAACAACTCCGAGGTGATGTTTCCCTCAGCACTTCCCTCCAAGTCCTTTCCTTGACATGATCAGTGCAGCTGGAGCTGGAAAAACCTGACCTTGAATATCACAGAACGTCATTACCTCCTAGCAAAATGCAGGGAACGTCGAGCCCAATCGCAAAATCTCTGCTTTGCACTGAGAGTGTTGGTAAGAACGTTTGTTTATACAGTTGGCGTCAGTCAGTATTGATCAAACAGGGCTGATGTGTGCATCCAGTTCGTCCATGTCCCCTGCCCCCTGCTGGGTGGTGGCCTTACGCCAAGTTTCGGTCTCATTCTTCTTGCATGAGACAGTTCTGTTTACCCAAGAAGGGGGCCTTTTGGATGCCTAGTTTCCAGGCAGGGACCCAGGAGAACACAGCAGACAGCCTGGCACTAGTGTGCCTTAAAAGGTAAAGCCAGGGCCTCTAGCCAATGACGCACCTTCACTCCACCCAGGGACATAGAAAGCAGGAACCATTGTTCCCCACATGTGTTGATGATGTAACCCTTTGTGCAATAGAAAAAACTGTGAGCACACCAAGTGGAAGCTTCTCTCAGGCCTGTGTAGCAAAGAAAGAGCCCAGAAATCCAGCCCTTCTCTGGCCACCCCCCCTCCAAACTGGCCTATCCTCTGCTCCTCAAAGTCCAGTTACTTTGTGAAAACCCAGAGCAAACCACACCATAGAACTGGAAGTAGAGGCAGAGCTAGAAACTCCACCTGATTCTGAAGACATGCTCTCTTCCACTGAGGGGTGCTGTTCCCAAGCCCATCATCAGGTCATTTGTTAAACTAGAACCTGGGCCTGGGCCTGGGCCACCCAGTTGTGTTCATATCCCCCCACCACAATCTTCGAGGGCCCTCTTCCCTCGGCCCTGTCCTCAGGTGCCCCTGCCTGGGCGGCAGAGGTCCATCCGCCCTCATCCCCACCTCCTCCATCCTCTTTGGGGCTGGTTTTGGCCTGCCTCCCCACCAGAACGTCCTGCGCAGGGCCAGGACTAGAGTGCTCGCTCAGTACTGCATCTGACCTTCAGAGGCCATTCAGTAAGTGAGCGGATGAATGAAGGCAGCGCTCAGCAACAAGACATGGTGGAATGCGGGCCCCAGGCCCGAAATAGGCAGGTCTGAGGAGAAATTAACCCCTTCTTTCACTTCCTCCAAGGGTCCTCTCTTAACCGCACCCCTCCTCAACCTCAGGATCCTGGTTCAGTGACATCACCATAAACTGAAGTCGTGTGGACCCATACTCCACAAGGGAAGGGTTGCTTCCTGGTAGTGTTCCCTCCTTTTCCCCCTTACCCCCAAAACCAGCCATCTCCCCTACCCCCAAATCTAGCCAACTTCCTCTTGGCTCTGTACCTACCTGGAGGAATCCAAGCACAAACAGTCCAGCAGCTCAGTCCACAGAAGAACTTTTTATTGAAAAGGAGGAGTCCCAGGAAAATAAGAGTGGGGAGGGACCAGGTCAGAGGGGCAGGGTGCTGTCCAGGTAAGCCACATGGCTTCCCCAGTGGCCCAGCATCTGGGCTATCTTCAGCCTGGAAACCGGGCAGCCACCATCTAGGAAACTAGATTCCAAGACATTTCACTCCAGGGTGGGGGGCAGGCAAGAGGGAAAGATGAGGTGAAGGCTAGCTCCATTGGGTGGGGCGTCTGAGACAGAGGGCCAAGTCCTTGGGGCAGAAGCTAGGGTTCTCTGACTTCTCCGGAGCGGTCAGGAGGGTTCAACATCCGCAGGCACCACTGCTGCCAAAGTCCCAGACGCATCCGGCGGAGCCGCAGAGCGCGCAGCCGCCGCCAGGGGCGCTCGTGGCCAGGGCGCCGGAGCCTGCTCCGGGAGGCAGCCCGCTGGCAGGGCCGGAGGCTGAGCCCAGCCCGCAGGTGGAGGCGCTGCCCACAGCTGAGCAGGAGACCGGCTGTCAGAGGGGAAGCCCTCTTCTTCCCCTCTGCCCCCAGAAGACAGACATACAGACTCTTGTCCCAGAGGAAAGATGCAAAGACCCTTCTGCCCCCCAGAAGTCAGAGGTACAGACTTTCCAAAGTAATGATACACAGACCCCTTCCCCCAAGAAATAGACTCCAGAAGGCTACCCTTTCCCTGAAGTCGGACACTCAGATTCTCCCCACGCGAGAATCAAACAGTTTCTTCCACAAGTACAGACCCATAGAACCTCCTCCCACAGCCCTGGACAAACCAATGGAACCTGTCCCCAAAGGACAGACCACAAGACCTCCTCCCCCAACACACACACCAGAGAGAAGAAACAGTCCCCCACAAAAGGGCAACACACAGAGGAAGCAAATCCCTTCTCCCTTCTCCGAAGAATGCACACAAAGGGGCATGGGGGATAAGATTTAAACTCCTCTAACCCAAGCTAATGTTTATTATTTACTTACTGAAGCTCCCTGACCCAAATTCCAGACCGAGCCTGCGGAGAGAAGGAGGAAGCGGGTGAGTGAACATACCTCCTGGGCATAATAATCCCCATTCTCCAAAACAAAACTCTCCGGGCCCTCTCCAGACAGGCAGAGATCTGTCCTTCCTACTTGCCCCCTGTTCTCTCAGATTCCCCACAAATCTTTTTCATCAGACTCCTCTGGATCTTGAACTCAATCCTTCCTTCTTAAATTCAGATAGCTCAGTTTTATTGATGACCTCTTAGAGGAGGGAGAAGGCTAAAGATATTTTCTTTGGCCTAAACGTAGCCTAAAAGGAGAGACGATGAAAGGAACATTTTAAAGGACACTGTAGAGGACCTAGCTCAATTATTTGAAGAATACTGGTCAGGTCTCACCCAATCACTTTTGACCTGTGTGTCCTTGAGGTGGTCCTTTACCCTGAGACTCAGTTTCCCCATCTGTAAAATGGGGATGACAGCACCTCCCTCCCAGGGGTTTTGTGGGGTTGAAAGATAATAAATGCAGCGTGCCTGTTGCATGGCAGGTTCCCTTTCCCTCTCCTCAGCCTAGGGTACCCAGATGGAGCTCGCAGCCCTTGCGTCTAAGGTTAAAAGCCAGGCTCTGCCTGTTCCCATAAACCCTCCCTTCAGGGCAATAAGGGCAGAATTGAGAAGCCACTTCTAACTGGGGGCATTATTCCCCCTGGCTGGGCCCTGGTCCTTGCAGCTGCCTTAATGGACAGACTGGCCCCTGCTTTCTGCCTCTGGGGGTGAAGGACCATGTGTCGTCCCATCCCAGGTGCCAACGGTGCCGTTAGCTCCACCTTTTTGTCTAAAGGGCCTTAAGCTGGTGGGAAGAAATGGGCTCTGGGAGAACAAGGCCCTGGATCCCCAGGTCATCTCTCCCCACCCGTCCCCAGCCGTGAGGACCCAGATGGTGACCTCCCTGCTCCCCTACACTCCTCCTCACTCCGTGACCACACCCAAAGCACCGCCCAGCCCTCACCGGCTCTTCTCGCCCTCCAGCAGCTTGCGGTAGGTGGCGATCTCGAAGTCCAGGCCCAGCTTGACAATCATGAGCTCCTGGTACTCGCGCAGCTGCCGCGCCATGTCCTGCTTGGCTCGCTGCAGGGCGGCCTCCAGGCAGGCCAACTTGCCCTGGGCGCTGTCTGAGGCACTTTCCTCCTGCAGAGCTGGTGGCTCCCTGGCTCGGTCTAGTTCACGGACCTGGGGGGCAAAAGGAAAAGCACAGACAGGACATCCTTGGCCCCCACCCACAATCCCCTCAAGGATCCAGACCCTTCTTGGAGGCCGGAAGCCCAATGAGGGATTAGAGATCACTTTAAGGAATGGGCCTGCCTGTTCCAAAAAAATGTGTCTGTGTGTCTGCCCGGCTCCCAGTGTGGAGATTTGGGACCAGCCATCTGGGATGGCGGAGAGAGCACCTTTCACATCTAGTATGGGGACTCTTCTGAAAAGAGCTACGGTCCAGGAAGCATCAAATGCTCTTAGGCACATAATGCTAAGTTTATGGTTTCATCAGTGAAATGAACAGGAAAGCTATCCTTTCCTCACCAGAAACTAGCATCAGTAGTCTCTGCAGAAATATAACAATAATAAATGCTCTCCTTGGTGAGCTGTGCTTGCTTCTTAGGAAACTGGGGGCAGGGGTGGGGGGACGGGGATCAGAACTACAAAGGCTGGGGCAGGCTGAACCAAGACAGGGCCACCCATTCACTGTGCCACTTCCTGGAACCTGAACAGCTTGTCCCTCTCCTCACAGTTATCAGTTCCTGAAGAAGGGAAGACCCCTCAGAGCCTCAGACACTTGTATCCACAGAAAGCAGGGGAAAATAGGGAACAGAATCCCTTCCCTCTGCAGGTAGAACATAAGCCCGGGGGGTGGGGGGTGGGGGGCACTTGACAGGGCAGCTGGGAGGAGAGAGGGGAGGTTGAGAAGCAGAGAAGTTGGAAGAAAGAAAACATCCATGTGGGAACCTCTCCTTTCTAAGGCCCAGAGCCTGAGCTGCAAACCTGAATGCCTACAGAGGCCTGGCTGCAGGCATCCAAAGGCCAAATATTAACTCTATAACCATAGTATCCACTTCCACTGGAAAGAAATATGCACTTTCTCAATCTCCCGCAATCACCAGGACCTCTGTCTCATTTTTAGTCTCTCTCGTCATTAATTTAGAGACATGGACGTGGTCCTTTTGTCTTCCACAAGGATAGATAATAACAGTGCCAGCCAAGATATGAGAAATGGCAAAAGCCCTCTGCCTCTGTATCAAAGGACACAGCTTAGGGTGGTGGGGTCGATGCATGCACAAGGAGCATGACTTTGGGTGAAGGCGACGGAAAAGACAGAGCCCCCCTTCCCTAGCCTATTGTGGCCACATCCATGCATTTTTAAAAAGAGAACCCAGAGGGGCACCTGGGTGGCTCAGTCGGTTGAGCGTCCGACTTCGGCTCAGGTCATGACCTCACGGATCATAGGTTCAAGCCCCGCATCAGGCTCTGTGCTGACTGCTAGCTCAGAGCCTGGAGCCTGCTTTGGATTCTGTGCTCCCTCTCTCTCTGACCCTCCCCTGCTCGTGCTGTCTCTCTCTGTCTCTCAAAAATAAATAAATGTAAAAAAATAATTTAAAAAAAGAGAGAGAACCCAGAAAACTGGATTTCATATAAAATCTTGCGATTTCCAAAGATGGGCTCAAGTTTAATGCTATGGAGGACAAACAAAACACAGAGATACAAAATTGCACATGCGCATAAAAAATGATAGGCAAACAAACGTCCATAGTTATACATATTTACCTACATGTTAATTACATGCCCACACGAAATACAGAAAATCCCAGGCAAAGGCGGCATGATGTACACGTGTACGGCCACACTTCTGTTTGTTCAGACACTCACAGAGAGAAACTCTATCCATCTATTCCAGAGGATGGGGGATGACTACTCTTGTCATAGGTAATGGACACTCTCCCACCATTCAGCAGTCCGGTGTGCCTCCCACCCCACCCACACACACACCCCTCACCTGACTCTCAGCGCTGTTCACCTCTGCAGTCAGCCGCTGGATGGCCTCGTTAAGCCTGTTCAGCTCCTCCTTACTGTGCCTCAGGCCCTGCGTGTGTTTCTGCACGGTGGACTGTATTTCCTCGCACTGTGGGGACAGAAGCAGCACAGAACGGGGGAGGGTCAGGGAGAGGAGGACAGTCAACAAGGACACTCAACTGAAGCCAGCAGGACAGCTCCAGTACCGGCCCGTCTACCTTCTTCATGAGCAGACCATCTAACTTCTCGGGGCCTCTGTTTCTCTATCTAGAAAATGGGGATGATCATCTTTTCTATTGCTGAGGGTTGATGAGACAATAAAACGCACTTGTCAAGCACACTGGCGGATGCTGTATCAGGTCTAGAGATGCCAAAAGCAATGTGAACAGATGACACGAAGAACAATACAGGTTGATAATCTGTTGAGTCTTTGGACTGAGATCACGTAGGATTTATCCCAGGCATGAGGGTAGCTAACCTCTAGCAAGTCAGTTATGGTCATTCATGTATGATCATGTCAATTAATACAAAAACCAATTTTAAAAATCCAACAGTGATTCCTAATTTTAAAAATACTTTCAAAAAGCTCAGAATGTGAAAAAACTCCCTTAATTTGATGAATCCAGGAACCCAGGGATCCAGATTCCAGCTCCTTCACTAAACCCAAGGCCACTGTGGGGAGAGCTCTCTAGAAGGGACAAAATCAGGGGGTCTTTTCCCTTTCCTGCACCTGTCTCCACACACTCACCCAGAAACGGCCTGAGCTCAGTAACTGACGCACAGTGTGCCTTATTCTCTTCAAGATCTTTTATCTCTGCCATCTCACCTGGGCCCATGACCACCTGTGAAGTAGGCCAGGTGGGTGTTACTATCTCCATTATCTTTCCTTGGACAAGCTGAAGCTCATTATATCTACTGTCCCAGGAAGTAGGAACCCAGTGGGACATGAGTGACCCTGCCAGTCATGAGCTGAGCTAGACTGCGTCTTAAGTCCATGTTCTTTGCTCGACACCCTGAGGAACATAAAGTCACACACATTTTTCAGCCCGGAGAACAAGAACTGTTCACACCAAGCCCAGTGCAAGTTGCTTTCCAGGGCAGATGGGGTATGGGAAATGGATATGAACAACCTCCCACAGCTCACCCTTTCTGGCTCCCAGTCCCAAAAACTGTAGACATGGCAGACAAGCTTGTGTCTGGCTAGGTCCAACAGATCTGGGCAGAGTCCAAGACCCCCTCATCCCATGTGACCCGATGTGCCACATAGACAAGTCTCACCATGATAAAGAGAGCTGTTGTCTCTCCAAGTCTCCAGAGAGCACCAAAGCTCAGCTCTAGCCCAGGAAGCTCCCAGAATCCTCACCACAAAGCCACCCCTTCCCAAGGAGCTTTGTGACCTCACCTTGCAGAGTTCTGACAGAGGCCAGAAAGAGCTGTTCTATAAGCCCAGGTGGGAGAGTGGAGGTCCTTGGGCTGAAATGGGCCTTGAAGGCAAAAGAAGGAGAGGGAAGGAAGGGTCCTTCAGGTGGGGGAAAGGTACAGAGCCAAGGAGTTCGGGTGTATGGAGTGAGAAGTGGGGAGCCATGGAAGGTCCTTGAGCAGACCACCACCCTGATGTGCAATGCAGTTTAGGAAGTCCTGTCTGGTAGCAGAGGCAGGCAGACAGGAGGGAGAGACACTGGGGCTGGGGTCTCAGTGCCGAGACTAGGTAGGCAATCAGGGATAGGATGTCACCTCTAAATTGCAGGAGTAGCCAGGGACCAGACAGCACACGCTGATCAGCATTTTCTTTTTGTTTTATCAACTTCTCATGCATGCAAAAGAATGTGTATGTAACCTACATTTAATGACTTAAACGTCAGCAGTAATAAAAACAATCCTTGTATACCCACCAGTACCTTCAAAGCCCCATGTGAGACCCTTCGTGATCACAGCTTCCTCTGTCCCTGACCCTATCCAATCTCCAAAGTAACCATTCTCCTAGGGTTTCTATTAAGCACTCCTTTGCTTTTCTTTATTCTCATGTGTGCATGAATCCCCCAACGTTTATTCAGTTTTGCCTACCTTTAAGCTTTATAAAAATAGAATTATGTTGTTTTTATGACTAGCTTTCCCTCTCTGACATTCTATGTGTGAGATTTTGATGCCTACAGCTTGGTTTATTTGTCACTGCTGCACAGTATCCCAGTGTGTGATTATTTTTCCATTCCCCTGCGGGTAGACATATGTGTACTTTTGTTTTTATTCTAACAACGCCGGTGTGACCCCTTAGGTACATATCTGCTGTCCTACTTGGGCGGGAGGATGTTTTGGATACCAGGAGTCAAACTAATTTTTAACCATATCATGAATAGGCGCCTACGTAAATGTTCACGCACATAAACAGAATTAGTTTCATGAAGAATTTCTCACTCCTACTATGTTCAGTGCATTCTGATCTCTAACCACTCACCTACACACTCTCTTTCACTTTGTATGGCTTTACATTTTATCATCAGGTTTTCAATATGACCTTGTTTTGAGATTTCATTTCTTATAAATAGTATATTGATTTTGTTATATATTTAATATAATGAAAATGAAATACCCATGAAGCCATGTATAGGCACAGCAACCAAATGTCACTAGTAATTTACACGTGACTGCACACTCCCTCCCCAACTTGTCCCTGCTGCTTGCTCTAGGAGGGGCCACTTTCTTGAATTTCTCATCATTCCCTTGCTTTTTCTTCTAGTTTGAGTACATGCATGTACCCAAAAAACATGATTATTTTTTCTTTTAGTTTTTCTTATTTGGTTGGGTTTTGGTTTGGGGCTTTAGGTTTTTAAAGTAAATCACTTACAGAGGGACTTTTTTTGTAATATTATGGGACTAAGGGTCATCCACTAGGATTCATAGTATTCTATTATGCAAATACAAGACACTTTATATAATTCTATTTTTGTTTTGTTCTGTTTTCTCTTACAAAGTTTGGGCCAAGAACAGTTCTCTAAATGTCCCCGATGAATGTATGTGAGGACTTTCTGTAATACA
>NC_043709.1:61642259-61643671 GCF_006229205.1 Suricata suricatta
TATCTTCTCTGATGCACCTATGTTTTAAAAATGAAATGATATAATCAGTCTTATTTTTGGTCTTTACTTTGCATTTTCATGATTCCTATTGAGGCTGAATATCTCTTTAAGTGTTTGTTACCTGTATGGATTTCCTTTTGCCCATTTTTTGTTGTTGGGTTGTTTGCCTTATTCTTACTAAATTATAAGTGTTTTTTATATTTCTATATAAATTTATATTCTAGATATTATTCTTTGTCACTTATACGAGTCACAAATATCACCTTCGAGTTTATGGCTTGTTTTTTCACTTTGTGAATGTCTTAATAAATAAAAGTTCTCAATTTTAGTGTCTAATTTTACCCACCTTTTCTTTCAGATTAAGCATTCAGCGTGCCTTGTGTAAAAATCCTTCTTCATACCAACATCAGAGAGAGGCACCTGGGTGGCTCAGTCACTTGAGCGTCCAATTTTTGATTTCCACTCAGATCATGATCCCAGGGTTGTGGGATCAAGCCCTGCATCGGTCCCTACACTCAAGTGCAGAGCCTGTCTGGGATTCTTTCTCTCTCTCTCTCTCTGCCCCTCCCCCCCGCTACAGCTTATTCACACTCTCTTGCTCTAAAAAAAGAAAAAGACATTCACTAATTTTTCTTCTAAAATTTTTAAAGTTTTGCATTTGACATTTATTTTTTTTAATTTTTCAATGTTTATTTTTATTTTTGAGAGAGATAACAGAGCATGAGCAGGGGAGGGGAAGAGAGAGAGGGAGACATAGAATCTGAAGCCGGCTCCAGGCTCTGAACTGTCAGCACAGAACCGTGAGATCATGACCTGAGCCGAAGTCAGACACTCAACCGACTGAGCCACCCAGGTGCCCCTGCATTTGACATGTATAATTTTAGTTTGTTTGGAATGACTTTGTGTATAACAGAAGGCAGGAATCCAGTTTCACTTTTTTCCATGTGGATAACCAATGCATAGTGTCTTCTTTACTACTGACCTGCAATATCACTACTGTTGCATATCAAAGATACAGATCTAGATATATAAAGTTATATATATAACTCAATGATACAGACTAGTCATATATAACTTTATATACTACATTTTACTTTAGTTATATATTAGTATAATTAATAAATTTAAATAATACATATACAAGAATAGACAAATTGATCAATGAAACAAACTAGAAAGCCCCTAAATTGACATATATTATGTATATTACACATATATAAATGTATATTATGTATATTATGTATAATATATATAATATGTTATTAATATATGCATATTACTATGCATATGTATATTACACATATGTAAATGTATATTATGTATAAAACATATATAATATGTTGTTAATATATGCATAATATGTTTTATATAAAGATGCCACATTACATATTATAATAAAAATATGCATAAAG
>NC_043709.1:61643771-61644947 GCF_006229205.1 Suricata suricatta
TCTGTCCTTCTCTGCCTGACTTATTTCGCTTAGCATGACACCCTTGAGGTCCATCCACTTTGCTACAAATGGCCAGATTTCATTCTTTCTCATTGCCATGTAGTACTCCATTGTGTATATATATATACTACATCTTCTTGATCCATTCATCAGGTGATGGACATTTAGGCTCTTTCCATGATTTGGCTATTGTTGACAGTGCTGCTATGAACATTGGGGTACATGTGCCCCTATGCATCAGCACTTCTGTATCCCTTGAGTAAATCCCCAGCAGTGCTATTGCTGGGTCGTTATGTTATTTTATATATATAATATATGTCAATTTAGGAACTCTCTAGTTTGTTCCATTGGTCAATTTGTCTATTCTTGTATGGATATTATATGGAATTAATAGCTTTATAATTATCTCTGAAAGAGCAAATACCTATTCATTCTTTTTTATCCCATGTATTCTTTTTCTTTAATGTTTATTTACTTTTGGGAAAGAGAGAGCCAGAGCACAAGCGGGGAATGGCAGAGAGAGGGAGGCACAGAATCTAAAGCAGTCTCCAGGCTCTGAGCTGTCAGCACAGAGTCCAACGTGGGGCTCAGACTCGGGAACAGCAAGATCATGACCTGAGCCAAGGTCAGATGCTTAACTCATTGAGTCACCCAGGCACCTGCCACATGTACTCTTGTATAGTGCCTTGACTATTCTTCATTGTTATTCTTCACCATAAATGTTAGAATCAACTTGTTAAGATTTATGTAAATCCTTATTTGGAAATAGATCATAGTTGCATTGACCCTGTATATCAGTTTAAGGAGAAATAATATCTTTATCATAATAAAATACCCATCAATTAATATGGCATAGCTCTTCATTTAGTTAGAGCTGCTTTGTTATCTCGCCTTTCACATAATGTTTATATTTCCATAGGTATAGCTTTCTCCCATATTTATTAGACTGGGACTTAAGGCATCATTTTATTAACTTTATTGAGATAAAGTATACATACAATAAAACGTACCCATGTGAAGCGTACAGTTCAACAAGTTTTGACAGATGTGTGCCTCATGTAACCACCACTGAATGAAGATACGGAACATTTGCATCATCTCAGAAAGTTCTTTCATGTCCCTTTGCAGTCCATCTCCCTACCCCACCCCAGACCAGCACTGATCTAATTTCTGTCA
>NC_043709.1:61645047-61647456 GCF_006229205.1 Suricata suricatta
TTTTTTCACTCTGCATGTTTTTTAAAATCTTTTCAAGTTTATTTATTTATTTTGAGGAAAACCACAATCGGGGGAGGAGCAGAGAGAGAGCGGGAAGGAGAGATTCCCAGGCAGGCTCCACACTGTCAGCGCAGAGCCTGATGCGGGGCTCAAATTCATAAACTGCAACCTCATGACCTGAGCTGAAATCAAGAGTCAGACACTTAACCAACTATGCCCCCCAGTCACCCCTTCAACTCAGCATGTTTTCAAGGTTCATCTGTGTCATTTCATGAATCAGTAGTTCATTCTTTTACATTGCTGGGTGATATTCTGTTGTGTAATTATATCTCAGTTTGTCCACTCACCTGTTGAAAACATTTGGGTTGCTTCCAATTGGGGGCTATTAGAAATAAAGGTCCTATGAAAGTCACGTACCAGTCTCTATTTAAACCTATTTTTCATTTCTTTGGAACAAATATCCAAGAGTGCAATTGTTTTGTCATTTGGTAGCATATGTTTACCTTGATAAGAAATTGCCAAACTGTATTCCAAGGTGACCAGACCATTTTACACTCCATGAAAGCTCCAGGCACTCCACTCTTGGTATTGTCAGTCTCTTAAATGTTAGCCTTCCATTGGGTGTTGAGTTTTTCCCAGAGTAGGTTTCCCTGATGACTAATAATGATGCGCAAGTTCCCATGTGCTTGTTGGCACTTAATACGTCTTTTTTTGTGAAGTGCTGATTGAAGTCTTTTGCCCATTTTAACCAAATTGTTTTATCTTCTTGTAATTGAAGGATTAGTTCTTTCCAGAAACATTTAGTGTGATTATGCATAATTGCATTTGAGTCAACCATCTTGTTCTTTGTTTCTCATTTGTCTCATGTGGGATTTTTGCTCTTGTTGTTTCTCTGTTGTTCCTTTCTGCTTTCTTTGGAGTTCATCGAATACTTTTAAATATTTGATATCATTTATCCTATCAAAATATTTTGGTTTTATCTATTATAATACATGTTTGTTTTTAGTGATTGTTCTATAGCTAACACTACACACCCTTAGTTATCAAACTCTATTTGGAGTTAATACTGTGCTACTTCCCAGTTCACAACCGACATATCACCCTTGACAGTAGTGCGATCCAGTGACCCACTGTCCATCACTGTGTCATCTGTGCCCACATCTTTTACTTCTACGGATGTTACAAACAATATCATTATTTTTGCTTTAAGCAGTCAGCTGTCTTCTCTGGCACAACAAGCGTTCTTGGCTCTCTGTGAATTGATGTTTTTCACCAAATGGGAAAGTTCTCCTTCAAATGCTTTTCCACATCACTCTCACTCTTTTCCTTCTGGAACCCCAAGCATGCACATGCTAGAGGATTCTATACTGTCCCACAGGTCTCTGAGGCTCTGTTACTTTTCCTTCAATATCTTCTCTCTATTGTTTGGATTGGAAAATTTCTACTCATCTCTCTTCAAGACACCAACCCTACCTGCTGACATCTTCAGTCTTTGATTAAGCCCCTTCATTGAATTTTTCATTTCAATTCCATACTTTTTGTCCTAGAATTTTTCATTTTGTTCTCTTCATAACTTCCCATACCACTTTTCTGGCTCAATGATGCATTTAAATGTAGTTTTAAGTATATTTTCCAGAATTTTAGGTGACTCACGGCAAAAGGATGTGTCAGAGTTCCTAGTCTACCATTTTGCAAGAAAACAAGTTCCTGGTTGTATTTTTCAAAGGAAAAAAACAAGCAGGATTCCATGATTAGTCAGATGAGGAAAATAGGTATCAAGGTGTTTTAAGCTGGAGATATTAGAAGGAACTGGTAGAAAGAGGGAAAGCTGACAAATGGGCATCAGTACAGGGGGAAAGACCAAGTGATTTTAAGGTATTTTGAATTCCAAATATCAGTGCAATATTCAAGTGAAGACGCCCTATGGAAATTGGAAACTTTAGAGATGAATTCATTTATCCTCTTCACATGGCTCAGTGCCTATTATAAGCCAACACTGGGCCAGAAGCTTCCTGGCACTGAAGCACTCCCTCGGAGAGCCTAGAGCCATCAGATCACCCCTCCTCAATGTCCCCAGCCTTGACACTCATTTAAATAAATACCTGGCATGGTCCTAGCAGCCCCCACCACATTGAATGCCTCCCTGGAGATACCACCCACCCTTCCTAGGACTGAAATAATGGACAGAAAGATCAAACGCATGACAGGAACTGTGACTTTATTTTAAATTTTTTCAAATGTTTTTATTTATTTTTGATACAGAGAGAGACAGAGCATGAGAGGTGGAGGGGCAGAGAGAGAAGGAGACACAGAACCAGAAGCAGGCTCCAGGCTCTGAGCTAGCTGTCAGCACAGAGCCTGACGTGGGGCTCGAACCCACGAATGTGAGATTTGACCTGAGCTGAAGTC
>NC_043709.1:61647556-61657929 GCF_006229205.1 Suricata suricatta
AACAAGCCTCTCCCCTTCATTAACTGAGTCCCCCAGAGGGACCACAACCAGGGACATCTGTCATGCAAATAAGCTGGAGCATGAATGGTGAGACCCATTTGGGGCACTCACTGCTTATGTAATAGGCAGGGTGGGGTGGGGGGCAGATGATCCATACCTGGAACTTGATATTTCAACCTCATTAGTCAGTCTCTGGATCATGCAATCCACTCATTAATCACCATAGCAGGGTCTCCCCACACCCAATCAACATGGCTTTCATTTCCTCATATGGAAGGAAGCAGAAATTCTCCCAAGGCTCAGGATGGGGTGATCCAGCCATTCAGACACTACAGATGGTTGGGAGGCTGTACAATGCTCAGCCTGTGCAAACATACATGGCAGCGCTGCCCAGCCACTATAACCTGAGAGCTGTGTGCCCTTCTGTTACCATCTCAAAGGATCAGAATCCTCGGACAAAAGAGGCTTTGTTCATATACGTCTGGCATCCTTCCCACTGCCATGTCTAGGAGGTAGGTGCCCTGTGCGGCTCACCTTGCTGCAGTACTAAGACTCAGCCTCAGCCTGGCTGTATCTAGCAATGTCATCAGAGTTAGCCTAGATCACAGTGCAGCCCATGTCCAGGTCCCAGCTGTTACCCAGTTTGATGATGACTGAGGTGTCTGAGATGTGGCCTTGGATAACTTTCAACTTCCGTGGGGCCAACAGCCATTCACATCACTGATACCATTGAGAGCCAGGTAGAACAGGGCCCACATTCCCCCCTCACACACACACACACACACCCACACACACACACATACACAGAGAGCCACCATTTCCAAAGCCCTCATGCCTGCAGACCCCCTCTGTTCAAAGTCCGGCCCGAGATAGAGTGAAGAGAGATGACTAATGTCTTCCCTGCCAGTACTCACATCCCCGCATACAGTGTTCTGGAAGCTGATCTCCTCCACCAGGCTGCCAGCACTTGGTCTCCCTTGTGCATGTAGGCACAGTTAACCTCCTGGAAACAGTGCACAGACAGTTCCTAGTTGTTGCAGAGATTTTCCAGGGCACTCTACCTCTCCGTCCAACGCTGGGAAATTTCCAAAACCATGTCCAGCCCTACAGAGCTGGTCGTGGGGATAGATCCAGAAGTCAGGGGTTGGGAAACTAAATTCTTCCACTCTAACAAAACGTAGTATGTGACTTTGGGGAGTTCTTTTATCTCACTGGGCCTTGCTGTAAAGAAGATCCAGAGAATCTCTGCCCTGTGGGTCTCCTGGGGTAGAAGGAGAGAAATGCCCTTCCATGCATGGAAATAAAATATGAACTTATAACTAACAGAGGGAATACTGGATGCTCCTGAGGGCTGCTGCAAGCAGCCCACTCACCTGGTTGGTTCTGACAAGCTCATTCTCCATACTTCATCAGAGAAAGGGGTTTGGAACAAGAGAAATAATCAGAGATTTGGCTAGTAGTGGAAGAGAGCAGAGAGCACACCAACATGGACCTATTACCTCCCCCCACCCAGGAAGTCTGAAATATCCCTCTGACCCCCATCTCTCATAGTATATTTCTCTAACTAAAATAACCATTACTCATTTTCAAGATCTTGGTTTTGTTATTACTCTCATATAATAAACTGCATGAGCTTCGATCCAGGAAGGCGGGTGGAATTAGCAACATACACCAATGTGTGTGAACGCTGGAGCAGAGGTGATGTCATTTCTCTGCACCCCTAGTGCCTAGCATAATTTTGGAATTGGGTTAAGTGCTCAGAACAGGTCTACAGGATGGGTGGATGAGTAGGGGTATGGCCCTTATCCTAAGCTCATAACGCAATGGGGAAAGGCTCTTAGCCGATATCTCAGCTTCTCGTCCCTTCCTGGCTCTGCCTGTCACTGCCTCTAAGGCTGATAAAAGCACAAAGTGGGTTCATGAAGGAAGAAGTCTCCAAGGCCAGTATGTCAGTGGCTCCCAGTTGTCATATCATATAACCCCTTCTGAGAGAAGCAGACCTTCCCCACCCATTCGCTTCTTGTATCCCTAGCACCTCCTGCACGTGGTTAGGGCAGGGGACAGCTGTGATGCAGTAGGGTCACAAGCCAAGGTACAGGTGAAGGTGAAGCCAGAACTGTATCTTGGAGTGATTACGCGGGAGCTGGGTTTGAGGACTCCATTAGGGGAGCTAAAGCAGGACGATCCACAGGTCATGGTGAACTAGGCTAGAAGAGATAAGGCCAGAGGAAGAGGAGAAGGATTCTGACCCCTCCTTCGCTGCCTCTCCCTTTTAAGAATCTGCACACCTGGGTCTGCCTTCCCCACCATGTGGAGTGGCCATTTTGTCACCTTCATGGGCTTGGGGTAACATAGTCAAGACAGAGCTTTGGAAAATCCTACACTCAGTCAACTCTGAAGTCCTGGCAGCATTTCTTCTACAGTTGAGGGCCTGAGTGTGCCCAAAGAGTCACGGTCTGCCAAGGCCAGTGGACTCTGCACTTTGTGCAACAACTCAGGAGGGGAAAGGCAGCTGGGTTCGGATGGTTTCTTTCAGGAAACCCTGGCAGCTTTGAGAGAAATAATGTTCCAGGGCATCCACAGGCAAGACCTCAGAGGACAAGTTTTCAAGGCAACCCATTATACTTGACGCTTGGTATGGCCAGAGAAGACTGCATCTACACCACCAAGACATGGCAAAGTCAACCCCATGACCCAAAGAGTATTTGTTCAGCCACTTCATGCTGCAGGATCAATGGACTTGGTGCATGTGGTGTGAGGGTTCCAAATACCCAGATTCCTAAAACCCACAGCTTCCCATTCACCTCCATGCCTTCTCGTGTGCCTTCAAGATTTCTCACCCCCACCCAACATTGAGTCTCTCCCTCAACAAAACCGTAAGTTCAGGGCCACACTCACCAGACAGTCTCTTTCAAAGGGCTCCCTTTGGGGACAGTTTCAGGAGCGCCAGCTCCATCCACCCACCAAAACCCAGAAAGAGGTCCAAGCAAGCATTGCATAAGGGCCCCCCTAAGTCTAATTCAAGTCCTTTGTGCTTCAGGGGTGCCTTGGTGGCTCAGTTGGTTAAGTGTCTGAGTCTTGATTTTGGCTCAGGTCATGATCCCAGGGTCATGGGATGGAGCCCCACGTTGGGCTCTGTGTTGAGCATGGAGTCTGCTTAAAACTCTCTCTATCTCCCCCTCTGCCCCTCCACTTGCTCTTGCTCTCTCTCTCTCTCTCTCTCTCTCAAAATAAGCACCTGGGTGGCTCAGTCCATTAAGGTCCAACTTTAGGTCAGGTCATGATCTCCTGGTTCATGGGTTCGAGCCCCACGTCAGGCTCTGTGTTGACAGCTCAGAACCTGGAGCCTGCTTCAGATTCTGTATCTCCCTCTCTCTCTCTCTCTGCCCCTCTCCTGCTTGTGCTCTATCTCTCTCTAAAATTAAAAAAAATTTTTTTAATTTTTAAATAAATAAATAAAATAAACCCTCCATGTTTCAGGGTAACTCTGTTTCTTCTTGTGAGGGAGACACCAAAAAAAGACTTGTCCAATACTACCATTCCCTGGAGAAACTTGGAGTAGAAATACTTGACTGAAGCCGTCAGTAATATCACCAGCAACCCTAGCTAAAGCTGGGAGTGGAACCACAAGACACTGGAGTTGAACTCCACCCTCCACAGAAAACAGCACCAAGGTTGAGTTGAAGCCCTCCAAAGTCAAGGCTAGACCAAAGGGACTCAGCCCACACGAGTGTTGAGAAAGACAGCACAGAGGGCAGAGGAGCACTCTCTAAAAATGGGCTGCCAGACATCCAACTCTAGCCAGAGCTGCCCACAAAAACCTCTGGGGTTCCAGGATTTAATTACCCTTTGCATAATAACAACTTATATTTAAAAGCAAAGGAAGCTAAGGATGATTTGCATGTTTTTCTTTAATGCTGCCTGCTGAGTTCACACTCTAGTTTCCTCTGCCCATAATTGGACGTATAATTAACTTCCATTATAATGGATTATAGCTTTCTAGAATTGGTGGCCATGACCAAGCCTTAGGTGAGGGGAAGCCTTCGGATTGGGCCTATTTTTCTAAAAGCCCAAAGCTTAGAAGTGTGGGCTCCAGCCTAGGGAAGAACTCAACCCTCACTGAGTCCCCAGAGACTCAGACCTTGCAAGGGGCCGGCATGGGGGAGAGCTGGGAGCCTCCTTTCAGATTCTGAATCCCCTCCTCAATAGAGCTTTCTGTGCTTGACCTTAAAGAAGTCACTGGACCACTCTGAGCTCACCTTCCCAATCAGGAAAATGGGCATGATAATACTGACCTCGGAAGGATGCCCTGGGGTAAAGACAAGATAATGCATTACTTTTTTTAATTTTTTTTATTATTATTGAGACATAGAGAAACAGAGCATTAGTAGGAGAGGGGCAGAGAAAGAGGGAGACACAGAATCTGAAGCAGACTCCAGGCTCTGAGTTGTCAGCACAGAGCCTGTCGTGGAGCTCGAACCCAAGAACCATGAGATCATGACCTGAGCCGAAGTCGGAAGCTTAATGGACTGAGCCACCCAGGTGGCCCATGATAGGATAATGCATTACAAAGCCCTCACACAATGGAGGCACGCCATTAATGCAATACTTGCCCCCTCCCCCCCCCAGAGTGGAGAGGGGTACAGGAAGCAATTTGGGGGACTAAGGGGTGGGGGCCCCACACTTAGGAGGAAAGGAGCTATGAGCGGAGACTGAGCAACAGAGAAGGGAAAGTTTTTGCCCAAAGGGAAATAGGATGAATATGGCAAGTAACAAACACATAAACAAATATTTATGGAGCTCTTATTAAGTGTTGGTAGGGCTCTAAATGCTTTCCTTCCTGTACCTCATTACGTCCTCCCAACAGTTTGCAGATGGGTGCTATTTACCACTCCTAACTTGCACACGAGGAAACTGAGGCTCGGAATGGTTATTCACTTGTCCAAAGTTATGACAAGAATGTGCAAGACCGACTTCAGAGACCTCTCTCCTTCGACACACACACACACTTGCTCCCCACTCCGTGTGCACGGAGACCAAGGCTCTGGGCTCCGCAGGCTGGTGGCGCCCGGTTGGGACACAAGCGGAGCCCGGTGTGCCCAGCTGGCCAGCCCCAGGACGGAACCGCTGACGATCAAGCGCCTCCAACGGGCGCAGAGGGGGGCACCCCGAGTCCGCGGCGCACGGCCCGCAAAGGTGACCAGGCGTGTCCTGGCCCCATAAAGCGCGGGCGAGGGGCGGGGGGTGAAGCCGTTTTATGGAGGTGGCTGGCGGCCCTGCCAGCTTTGATTCCCGCCTCGACGAGGCGCGAGGGCCGACCTCCAAGCTCGTAAACGCTTGGCCACGCGCTCCCGCCGGGCCCGTGGGCCGCGATATAAGGCGCAGCTCGGGCCTCGGGCTGCAGCCACCCGCCGCCGCCGCCGCACGATGTCCTGCCTGTCCTCCAGCCTCCGCGGCCCCTGCGGGGTCCGCGCCTTCAGCTGCATGTCGGCCTGCGGGCCCCGGCCCGGCCGCTGCTGCATCACCGCCGCCCCCTACCGCGGCGTCTCCTGCTACCGCGGCCTCACAGGCTTCGGGAGCCAGAGCGTCTGCGGCGGCTTCCGCGCCGGCTCCTGCGGCCGCAGCTTCGGCTACCGCTCTGGCGGCGTGTGCGGGCCCAGCCCGCCCTGCATCACCACCGTGTCGGTCAACGAGAGCCTCCTCACGCCCCTCAACCTGGAGATCGACCCCAATGCGCAGTGCGTGAAGCAGGAGGAGAAGGAGCAGATCAAGTGTCTCAACAGCAGGTTCGCTGCCTTCATCGACAAGGTGGGTGTCCTTGATCACACCCTTCCTGAACCCTATCCAGGCTCAAACTCAGGCTAGGTGCTGAAGATGAAGCCAGAAGCAGGAGGGATGTGTCCCAGGTGAATTCCCAATCTGATAGAGGCGATGAGCTAACATCCCCGGCACAGACAGACATGGAGAAATGGGCAGCATCTCCTCATCTGATAACACTATTATTATATACAATCCTTGTCCAGACAGGCAGAGTCTCCACAAACAAGGGGGATGTCCTTGATGACACTCTTCCTGAGCCTGGAAGTCCTGGCAGAACCTTGGAATTACCAGGCCAGTCTCTGGAAATGGGGAATAGGGGCTGCTGATATTTTATGTGATCATATTAGGTAGTGCATTCAAGCACTGACGCTGAAACATCTGGTGAGAGAAGTCATCATCTCTTCTCGTATTTGTTTCAGACCTTAAGATTAAATCTCATTAGGTGGTAATACATCTTCAGGATCCCTCGAATACTTGCTGTTCTCTTACTTTTAATAAAGAGAGCAAGCCTCAGGTTCAGAGTCATCTGGGACAACAGTTTCAGCTAGAATTTAATGTTTTGTGATTTGCTTTTATGTATGCCTACTGATACTGGTTTTACAACTATGGGAGTGATATAAAGTTACCCCTAAGCCCCATTTAAGTGTAAACGCTAAGCAAGTCCACTTAAAGATCAATCGTGAGTAAAATCGTACGAGGGGATGGCAAATCCTAAGTCAGCCTGTGAAGGCTTCATATTTGAGAATCACTGCCACCAGTCCAGCCCTGTGAGTGTACACAGAAGACAAGGGACACAGGGATATAAGGCAGGGGGCTGTCCAAGGCCCACAGGAAGTGGGTGACAGCGCAGGACTCCAAGCCCAGGCTCCCTCTAGCTCTCCAGGCGCCTGGGACAAGAGGGTCCAACCCATGGGGGCTGCTCCCCTTCCAATGGGAGCCGGTACATCTCAGCGGGCACTGCCAACATCCACACCCGGGAAAGACGGCCGGGCAGTGCAGCACGAAACTGTGCTGGCCCAGTGACAGGCAGCCTGGGCTCCGCATCCAGTTTTTCCCTCGATCTGCCAGGTGCCACTGGGCAGTGGCTCACCGTCTTGGCCCCAGAGTTTTCTACACCAGAGCTATGTGGGGTGCAGTGCGTGACTTCGAAAGGAAAGATGGGGGCCAAGGCAGCCACGAGACTCCCTGGCACAGCTGGCGCCCTGTCAGCTAAGACCACCTGAAGCGAGCCCATATACTATCAGCAGTCCTTGTTCCCCTTTTCTGGAAGTTCCAAGCAGAGAATTTCCCAGCTGCACTTGTTAAGTTGGGTGGAAGGACACCATGGGAGCAGTGGAGGCCCGGGGGCCCTAGCCTTGTTTGCCGACATCCTCTCTGGCCACATAGCGTGTTGTTGCCATTGCACGTCTTCAGTGCGAATGACCTCCAGTAAAGGCTTGCATGCTTCCCTTCCCCCAGCAGTCTTCGCCCTCCCAATTTTCCAGAACTTTCCCCCATTCGCATCATCTACCTAGCCTCCAGAGACCAGTGAGCATCCAACACAGGAGTTCGGGCCACCTAAGACCACACCTCCCCCTTCCTCAGGCCCCAGCCATCCTGCTTGCCCAGAGCCTGCCTGCTCTAACCCTCCCACACCTTTCCAGTTAGGTAGCCCTTCCCACCCTGACTGTCCTTTCAGACACTGCTCAGCAACCTCGAGCTGCATGCTCAGGACAGAGATCAATGAACCATGCCCTGCCCTGAGGGGAGCTCCTAGTGAAAGGCTTTCATCCTACTGCTCTACATCCCTTTCCTCCAGGAAGCCTTCCTTGATTGGCACTACTAACCCCCAGCCCAACAGTAACTCAGCACAACCGCAATGCCGTCAATTTCTCACTTTCCTCATCCAAGCCTGCCTGAACAGACCCTCACTCAGGCTTCAACAAGCAGTCGTGAAACAAGAGTTCTCCCGGTGCCTCCTCAGGTCAGGAGAGCCTGGCAGAGGCCATGCTGTCTGTCCCTTACCTCTGCACACCTCGTTGCTAGTTCTGTCTTGACTCTACCTGCTCTCCAAGAAGCACTGGGGATAACTGGCTTCCCCCACTCACTTTCCCACCACTTCCTCACCAGGTGCGCTTCCTGGAGCAGCAGAACAAGCTTCTGGAGACCAAGTGGCAGTTCTACCAGAACCGCAAGTGCTGTGAGAGCAACCTGGAGCCCCTGTTCGAGGGCTACATTGAGACGCTGAGGCGGGAGGCCGAGTGTGTGGAGGCCGACAGCGGGAGGCTGGCCTCGGAGCTCAACCACGTGCAGGAGGTGCTGGAGGGCTACAAGAAGAAGTGAGTGCTAGAAGGTGCCAGCTTGGGAAAGGTTCTTGAAGGGAGCTCCCAGCGCAGGGAGCAGCGTCTGGGTCTGTGGCTGGGACTCTGCCTGAGGATGGGGAAGAATGTGCACTCTCTGCCCTTCCTGGGGGGACATGGGATCTGTGGGAGGATAGTCTCAAGAAACGAAATGGGATGAAGTCAGAGCAGAATAGACTTGGGTTAGACCACCAGAGGAACTTGCCCAGAGGAAGAAGACAGTGACAGGGAGCCTGTGAGGAAGACTTTTCTTTTCTGGGTTGGGGTTTAAACACTGGAGAGACTGGGAGCTGCTCCCGCTACCTCATCAGCCTGTATTATTTCATTAATTCATCTGACGTTTATTGACCTCTGTGTTTGGCCCCGAGGTGGGATGGGGGAGGGAAGAGGGGGGCACCAGAACTAGTGTGGGGTTCCTACCCCCACCCCAGGAATTAAAACCAGAAACAGAGAGAAAGCCTACAAAAATGTGCACACACGTGCACACACACATACACACACACACACATCAGGAATGAGAGTTCCTGAAACAGGAAGAGCACTGGGTGACAGGGTGGACTGAGTACCCCAAAGGTGTGGGAGGGACAGATCCCTTCTAGTCCAACACTCTGATTCTATGACTACTGCCAAAAGATCCAGTTCCTGGAATGTGTTTGTCTGGGTCTTCATTCTCTTGGTTTTCTCTTCAAATCCCAGCCTAGTAAAATTCCAGCCACTGAACCTTGTGCCCTTTGCTTCCAGGTATGAAGAGGAGGTGGCCCTTAGGGCAACTGCTGAGAATGAGTTTGTGGCCCTGAAGAAGGTGAGTAACCCCAGAATATTTGTCCCACATCTCAGAAAGCAGGGCAGAGGGAGGAGGGAGCACTCAGGAATTCAGAGAGGCAACCCCTCCACTATTTCCTCCCCCCCAACCCCGAGCTCCCCAGCACTCCCCGGGTGGCCCCAGATATTGGAGTACACTGCCTGAGTTAAGCAGGGCACCTACTCCTCCATCAGAGGTAACTCCCATCTGGCCATTGGCTTCCCACATCTTTCTGCCCTGTGCCTGCCAGAGAGCAGACATTCCTAAACATTGTGGATGAAAGAGCACACAAATGCTAGGGGATGGCCACATCCGCAGGCCACCAACAGCTGTGAAATGTTGGCGTCAACAGAGCTGTGGCTCCTCACCTCTTAGACTTGATTCGCCACAAATGTCATCATGTAGACTCCCAGGAGGTCTTCCAACCACCTCTACAGGAAGAATGCAGGGGCTGCTGTGAGGAAAGTGAGGCATAGAGAGGTCAAGGGTCTTGCCCTGAGTTGCCCTGGCTTGGACGGGGCAGAACAGATCCCTGAGATGTCTTCTTCTGACCACAAATCTTGATTTCTTTCCATGAGGTGTCAGGGCAGGAAGGGCTGGGTGTCATTAGAACTGGCCCATTTGAACTCAGCCCAGCCTAAGTTTCAGTGATAATGCAAGGTGCGGATTCTGGAGTTTTCTTTCCGGTAGGTAGCAGAGGAAGTGCTGAAATTTCATCATCCCCCTCCCTTACCCAAACCTGCTTCTGAGCCCTCTAACTAGAGAAAGGACTTCACCGATGCCATGATACAAGGCACTAGGATGAGCAGCTAAGCTGGGGTGCCCTCCTGGGAGGGAAAGCTCTGTCTTGCTTTTCCAGCGAGACTCCTGTGCCACCCTCTCCCCTTTAGGATGTGGACTGCGCCTACCTCCGCAAGTCAGACCTGGAGGCCAACGCGGAGGCCCTGACTGAGGAGATCAACTTCCTGCGGCGCCTGTATGAGGAGGTAAGGGGCCGTGGTACAGATGGAAAAGGAGCAGCTGGCCTGGAAGAGGGGGCTTTGGCCTGGGACTGGCCAGGGATTCCTAGGGAGCAGCGGGTGTGCAGGAGGCTGGCTAGGGATTTGGGCTGGGAGAGGGGTGCTGCAGTCCATAAGGGTATAGATCAGGGAAAGGCTGGGAAGATTGGGTCCACGCTGTGTTGGGTGAGGCTGGGGTGTAAACAAGATCCTTCCATCTTCCCACCCCCACCGCATGCAGGAGATCCGCGTTCTCCACGCCCACATCTCAGACACCTCAGTCATCGTCAAGATGGACAACAGCCGGGACCTGAACATGGACTGCATTGTGGCCGAGATCAAGGCTCAGTACGATGACATCGCCAGCCGCAGCCGGGCTGAGGCCGAGTCCTGGTACCGCAGCAAGGTGAGGGG
>NC_043709.1:61658029-61740287 GCF_006229205.1 Suricata suricatta
TCAAGGAGTACCAGGAGGTGATGAACTCCAAGCTGGGCCTGGACATCGAGATCGCCACCTACAGGCGGCTGCTGGAGGGCGAGGAGCAGAGGTGAGAACCACACCTGTGGGGAGAAGAGAATATCTCTTCAATCTCCCCCAAACTGTGTTTTGAGCCAGGAGCATGTTTGCATATCATTTGCATCTAATTTGCATCAAGATTATGTGGAGGTCAGAATTGTCAGGCGTTGCTCTTCCCAACTAATTTTTGTCTCTTTGCGCTCCCCACAGGTTGTGTGAAGGCGTTGGTGCTGTAAATGTCTGTAAGTAATCTACGCTGTGGGTTCTGAACTGAGGGCTTAAGGTTCCTCTGAGCCAACTTTTTCTTAAAGGGCCAGATATTAAGGCTTGTGAGCCATCCAGACTCTCTCAACTACTGGACTCTGTCACTGTAACGTGAAAGCAGCTACAGCCATAAGCAATACCTAAGGAGTACATATGGCTTTCTTCCAATAAAACTTTATGTACAAATATAGGATGCCACCACAGGTCATAGTTTGCAACCCTGAAAAGAAGGAGGGAGTGTGGCAGTGAATGATCATGAGTTAAATAGCTATTTCCTCCTATAGGAAGGGCCTGGGAGAACAGTTTATCAAGGATGCTTGAGTTCTGAGTACAGGAAGGAGTGCCCAGGGGTGAAGGTGTTGGGGGGTAAAGGAGGAATAGAAAGGAAGGGGAGGCGCTCTGAGCAAGAATAGGGCCCTCTCACCAGTAGGCAGGGGCCGCCAGGACAACCCTCGCAAGGGAACTAAGTCCTGTTCTCCTCCCGCAGGCGTCAGCAGCTCCCGGGGCGGGGTTGTCTGCGGGGACCTCTGCGTGTCAGGCTCCAGGCCCGTGACCGGCAGCGTGTGCAGCGCCCCCTGCAGCGGGAACGTGGCGGTGAGCACCGGAATGTGCGCGCCCTGCGGCCAGAGGTGCAGCAGCAGCTCCTTGGTGCGATTCGCATAGCGTCCCTCCCCCTCCTTTGTAAATATAGGACTCTTGGAGTCAGCAGTCCCTGCCTCCAGCGGCCGGTTCGGGAGCACCCCAAGTTCAGGGGCCTTGAAGCGGAAGGGCTTTGAGTACCTGTCGTCCTGACCTGTCCAAACTGCAGCCTTATCTTCTTGTATCTCCTCTGCATTCTCCCCCTCCTTCGCCCTTGCTCTTTGGGGTTTCTTCTGGAGAGGGCCGGCCTCCTCCTCCTCCCCCAGCCCCAGGAAGCTAAATGCCTGCCTTCCTAACATCCTAGGGCAGAGAGCCAATCCTGACTCAGGCTGCTCTGGAAGCGGGCCTGGAACAAACCTGTAGCTTCTAAAGGACAGATTGGCCCCAGGTCCCCAGGGCTGTGGCCCCGCCTCTAATCTGCTGGGCTTCCCCTGCCTTCCAAACCCTGGCAGTGACTGAGGCTGCAGCTCCACGGGGACATCTCTTGGCGGCCACCTGGGCTCCCTCTCCCTCATGCTTAGTGCTTAGTGTCCACGGTTCCAATAAAGCTCATGGGTCATATATCATGTGCTCAGAAAAGCTCCCTTCTGTGCCTACACCTGTAGATGTCCAGCCCAGTTTGGGCCCCTCAGAGTTCACAGCCAAAGGGGAAAGAGGGCTGTCTCAGAGGTGCTCTGCCCGAGGGCCACATTCACACAGGCAGAAGGCTGCAGGGGGACAGGCTGGCAGCCCCAAATACCCAGACACTCAAAGCAGGAGGAGCCGGAAGGGAAGGGAGAGGACAATCAGGAGGAGATTTAGCCAGGAGGGCCAGAGGTCCCCTATGTTGGGGAACATTATCACTCACGGCTTGTGGGACACCGACGGTCCACTTCCCCCAGTCCCCTGTTCCACTCCCACTTCAATATGTGAAAATTCCTGACCATGGGATGGAATATAGACTTCCCCTCCCCCCAGAAACCAACACTCTCTTGATAGCCGCCCCTACACACATGACCACCATTACCCCCACTACCCCCTCCTCACCATCCATCCTATGTGCTGTAGCCCATGAACAGATATCCCCATAGACCCTAAAAACACTCACACAAATGCACAGCTTCCCCCCCCCCAACACACACAGATGCTCTTATAAAGCAGATAATACAGAGATGCCCCTCTCCCCACCAGGGGATCTAGACTCTGAGACTCCTCACACTACCCCCTCCCAAACACACACGGACCTCTTCTCACTGCCATCCTCACCCTCACAGAATCCCAGACCCAGAGAGCCCCCTCCAGGGCCCGAGAGCCTGGCAGACCTAGCACCAGCAAGGGTCAAAGGCGGGAGTTGGATGGTGTGTCTGAAACCCAGGCCTGTGGTAGCTGAAAGTCTGGGGCCTTCTCACGGCGAGGAGTGCACTCTGGCAGCACAGGACATGGGAGTGGGGGTGTGCAAACAGCCCTCCCCTCCCTGAGCAGAAGAAAGCTTCAGCGCCCACTTCCTGGGCAGAGCCAGCCTTCCCTGGGGTATTTCTGGGCTTCAGGAGAGGAGCTGGACTCAGCCTCAGCCCAGGAAGAGGCCAAGGCCTCACACCAGCTAAGAGCCACAGCCCTCAGAGCACCACCACCACGTCACCAGGGTGCATTCCCAGTGGCCTGCACAAGTGGCTTCTTGGTATTCACAGCAGACCCCATCCTATCTATAGGGCCCCATCCTCCCCACAGATCCCCAACCGGCTTATGAAGCCAGGATCCCAGGGGACAGGATGGGGCTCACCCAGGCTTCAGAAAGGCTGCTTTATTGGAAGCTATTCTGACATCACTTTTGAGATGGCCTAGCCCTCTTGGGACCAGTGATGGAAGTCCTCCTGTGACCCTGCAGGGCAGGGCTATGGGTCTCCACACATCAGAGCTCATTTTCGGATGCTCCTGTGGGTGGTGGTGGAGGTCCTGGTGGAATAGGACTTGATGGCCCCGGGCACCCCACCACTCGAGAAGCTCAGGGCATTGCTACCCATGGTTCCTCCGAAGGCCAGCCCCACCAGCCCGCTGCCACCTCCGCCGGTGGAATTCACCACAGCTGCGAGAAAAGGGAGGAGGGCTCCGTCAGCACAGGGCGCACCACCTGAGGCCCCATCCCTCGCTCCACCCTCCTCTCCTGCTGTAGCTGCCCCTCTTCCTCCCCATTGCCTCACTCCCCCTCCCCCCTCCTCAGACAGGCCCAGAAGAAGCCTGGGACAATGCAGGGGACAATGCACCACAGGTGTCCCCCACTTCCCTGGGCCATTGAGCCTGACTGGCTGGGAGTCTCAGGGCACCTGCTAAAAGCTGGTGAGGGAAGGAAGCTCCTGTCCCAGACAAGGCCAGGTTCTCAAACCAACATGCCATCCTGTAGACCTATTCTAGTTCGGACAGCACAGGAAATGGGCCGCAGCCAAGGACTTACCAATGTTCACAGCTGCTGCTCCATCTCCAGCCAACCTGGGGGCAGAGGAGGGACCTGTGAGAGCAGCTCTTTCCTCAGATCTGGAGGATGCAGTCCTGGGCCCGTCCATCCAGGCACCAGGCAGGACTGGTATTCCTTCCTCTGTCCCCACACGTTAGTCTTCCTCCAGCCTTGTTGCAGGAAGGCAACATGACCTTGGGCAACGCCTCAGAGCCTACCTTTCCTCACTTATAAATTGGGCCTAACTCAGTCCCAGCCTCACGACTTGTTTGTGAGGGCTAAATAATATCATTTACCTAAAGCCCTGAGCACACAGGATTCGGTGAATGGCGGTCATTATTCTTTATGAAGACATCTGCCTCCCTTAACCAAATCATAAAGTCCTCACAGCGGGGCGTAACTTATTGATGCTTGGGTCTCTGGCACCCCACGTGAAGTCTGGCATGTAGTAATTACTCAGTACATATGGAAATAATTAGTGAATTGGAGATTTCATGAATGCAGCTAAGTCAGAGACTGAGGAGGGAGCAGAAGGTCGTCGAGATGACTTTAAGCAGCCTCTACTGGAAATAAAAAAGCCATGGGAGACAGCTGGATGTGTTTGTTTTGTGACTCACAGCTCCACTGTCACCAAGCCCTTGGCCTTGGGGGTTGAGTTTACTCTGCAGTGGGGAGAGGAGACCTCACTTTGCTTAGAAGGGGTGAGGGGAGCCCAGCTGGCCTCATCATCCCTAAGTCCGGGAAGGGGGCGGAGAAGGGCCAAGGGCAAGCATCCAGGCCCCTTGCTCCACTGGCCCCTGTGAGTGCTGGGAGTTGCTATTAGTTGCGGGGGGGAGGGGGGGGGAGGGAAACCAGGTTGCAGTTAGGCAGCAATTCCATGTAACAATTTCTGGCACCAGGCCTCAAGAACTCAGTTGGAAGAGACCTGAATGTCTAAGGCTATAGTGATGGGTGTGATTTTTCTTTTCTCATCCTAACTAACTATTTGTTTTTGTGCAATGTTATATTTGTAACTCTGTATTCTTAAAAGAAGGCATCCCAAATTGCATGAGTTCCTAAGACCACAAATCCTAGATCTGCACCTGGAAAGAGTTGAGGGGGTAAGGGATAAAAACACAGAGTCCATCTCCATGCCTCCTAAGAGTGGAGAGAAGACCATTTCCTCTCAGAAAACGAGGATGTAAGCTCTAATGGTAGCAAACAACGCTGAGATTAGGCTTTAGGGGGAATGTTTCCCCTTTCTGTGTAACCTTGGCCATGCCACTCCCCATCCCTGAGCTTCAGCCTGCTCAGCTGCCCATGGGAGGAAGAGACTCAGGTCCCATTCTAAGGGTCTTCAACTCTGGTTCAATGAGGAAAAGAGGACCTGGTGGCCTCTATGTTCCCAAGAGAGTGCTGTCCCTGCACCTGTGGTAGAGATAGGTGCAGAGAGAGGCATCATAGTTAGGTGAGTGGGCTCTAGAGGGGCCCTGTGCCTCAGATCAGCTGCTCTCTCTTCCCAGAGGCCTTTGGTGTTCAATCCCTCTTCCCACAAAGCCAGGGTGCCAACCCAGGTAGGGCACAGGTCAACTGAAATAGCAGAGACCCGTCCTCCTCTCCTTCCCTGACTCATATATCCTATAACCATGTTTCTTTTCTCCCTCTTCCCTGCTTCCAGGCACTCTACCTTAGCACTCTCTCATTCCTCCATTCCTTCCCCTCCATTCATTCATCCTCCAGCCTCTCTCCCCAGCCCCTCAGGAATAATGCTATAAAAGTTCTGTGTAAATTCAGCATTTTATGAATGCAAGTGAGTGGTCTCTAGGTGTTTCCTTTGCAAATGTTTGGTCTCCTCGGCCTGGGTACAAGCTCCTCAAAGGCAGAAGCGTGTCTTTTTTTTTTTATGCTTTTTTTTTTTTTTTTAATTTTTGAGAGAGAGAGCACAAGCAGGGGCGGAGCAGAGAGCAAGGGAGATACTGAATCTGAAGCAGGCTCCAGGCTCCCAGCTGTCAGCACAGAGCCTGACACGGGGCTCCAACTCACGAACCGCGAGATCATGACCTGAGCTGAAGTTGGCTGCTTAACCAACTGAGCCACCGGCACCCCAGAAGCGTGTCTTACACGTTACCTATCTCCGTGCTGGGTTCCACTAAAGCAAACCATGGTGAGTCCTACTTCCAAGTCATGGCCCACCTATTCTTTCTCACCCTCTACAAACCCTAACCTTCGCCCAAGGCACAACTCTAAAGCCTTGCAAATTGACTGAATGAATCAACCAACTCATCAAGGCGAGAATTGAAGGCCCAACTTCATGGACATAGATTCCAAATCTTTCACAAAGAATTCCTATCACACTGACCCAGCCCGGCCTGCTCTCTGGCAGCAGGAATCCAGATATCTCTGGGACCTCACCACATTTGGTCAGGATCCTGTGACTTAGTACTCAGTTATGCAGTGAGAAGTTCCCTGGCATCGTGGAAGATGCTTGGACCAGGAATCGGCAGAGCGTGACTGCACACCTGACTTGCCCCCTCAATTCATGAAACAGAACCACAGTTTCCCCTTTGTAAACTAGAAACAATGCCTGCCCTGCTTACCTGAACGTGTTATGAGTATCAAATAAGACGACTCTGGGGGCGCCCCGGGGGCTCAGTCAGTTAAGCGTCTGACTTTAGCTCAGGTCATGATCTCACAGCTCATGGGTTTGAGCCCCGCATCGGGTTCTATGATGACAGGTCAGAGCCTAGAGACTGCTTCTGATTCTGTTTCTCCTTCTCTCTCTGCCCCTCCCCCACTCTTACTCGGTCTTCTCAAAAATGAATAAATGTTCAAAAAAATTTTTTTAAGTATATGACCCTGGCCACACATATGAAGGGGCTGTTATTACTCCAACTTTCTCATTGAGCTTTACTCCTTGGGTCTTTCCTTCTACAAGGTCATCTTATCAAGGGCAAAGAAGCAAGCATCAGCTATACCCTCCCTGCACTTCCCACCCCCCCACCCCCATGCCTTGCAGAAAAAAGTACACAGGAAATGTCTGTGGATGGATGAATGGCAAGCCCCAGTCCCCACTGAGCCCCGGAAGGATCCCCTTCCTGGCTTCTGTGACCTCACCGGCTCTCCTCGCCCTCCAGCAGCTTGCGGTAGGTGGCGATCTCGATGTCCAGGGCCAGCTTGACGTTCATGAGCTCCTGGTACTCGCGCAGCTGCCGTGCCATGTCCTGCTTGGCTCGCTGCAGGGCGGCCTCCAGCTCATCCAGCTTGGCCCGCGCATCCTTGAGGGCTAGCTCCCCCTGTTCTTCGGCCTCTGCAATGGCAGCCTCCAACTTGGCACACTGTAAGCAGTAGCGCAGCCGTGAGCTGGGGGGCAGGCCTCACCAGTCATTGCCTTCCTGCCTCCCCAGCCGGCGGTGAGCGCTGGGGCAACTCACTCACAATGGTTTTACTAGCATCAGCCTACTCCTCCAGCACCAGGGAACCCCAAGGATTAAAAACATGGGCTCTGACACCCAATGCCTAGGGCCCAATTCTGGCTCTACCACTTACGAACCACGTGATCTTGGACACATCAACCCTTCCAGGCCAAAGTCTCCTCTCTTCTAAAACAGCAGTAACCTCAGTGTCTACCTCACTGGGATACTGCAGGGATTAAATGAAGTACTACATAAGTCCCTGGCACAGGGTCTCACACACAGTAAGTGCTTAATAAATGCTATTATAATCATTATTATTTTTTGTCAAACTCCAATCGGTTCTCTGTTTCTAGGAGTTATGTTTTCTTAGATTCCACCTATAAGTGAGATCATACAGTATTTGTCTTTCTCTGATGTATTTTACTCGCATAATGCCCTCAGGGTTTGTGTTGTAGCAAATGGCAGAATTTTTTTCTCTTTCATGGCTGAGTAATAGTCTATTTTGTGGCTGGATAATATATAATATAATATAATATAATATAATATAATATATGTAATATCACATTTCCTTTATTAATTCTTCCATTAATGGACACTTCAGGTTGGCTGCAATGTCTTGGCTAGTGCAAACAATGCTGCAATGAACGTAGGGGTATGGATATCTCTTTGAGATGGTTATTTTATTTCCTTCCAATATATACCCAGAAATTGAATTGTTGAATTGTATGATGGTTCTATTTTTAGTTTTGGGTGGAACTTCCATACTGTTTTCCACAGTGGCTGCACTAATGAACGTTCCCACCAACAGTGCCCAGGGCACCCTTTCCTCCCCAGCCTTGTCAACACTTTTTACCACTTGTTATAATCACTATAATTAATACATGCTATTAGGATTCACACATGCCCGTCCCTCTATTCCCCAGCCAGAGGAGATCCAAAGCCATGGGATCTTAGTTGAGTCACCAAGTTTCAGGCAGCTGGCCAGAACAAAAACCATTTTCAAAACAGGTCCAGGACAGGGGGACTTGGACTTGGAGAAGAGAGACACTGCTTGGAACCCCCAGACCCAAAATGTCTGATCAATATCCCCCCCACCCCCTCCGCCCCCGGTCCAAGTCAGGTTGTAGGATTCATGATGGACCAGAGCTGCCACTTCCTGCCAGCAAGAGCATTCTTTCTGTCCACAGCTAGCCCTCACCCCAGGAACCTATCTAGCCCTGGGCCTCCTCTCCGAACCTCCTCTCATGCAGCTCAGAGAGCCCCCACTCCCTCCCCCGCCCAGCAGCCCAGCATGCCCCCTGCCTCCTCACCAGCCACTCTCAGTCCTCAGACCCTGCCTTGTCTCCAGTGATCCGTGCTTCCCTGCCCAACTTCCGGATCCTCCAATCCTCCCAGGAGACCCTCTCGTGTTCACCCATCAGTGCCCTTCCCTATCACACTGGTGCCCCTTTGGCCAGGGCCATTCGGCTGCCTCTGGGCCCCTCGATGGTGGCTACCCCAACTCCAGGGCCTGGCTCTGTCCTGTTGCACAAGAGGAGAACCAGATGTGGGAGAAGCTACAGCGTTTGAGAAGCCAGCACACGTTATACTGTGCCTCCCCTCCTGGCCTGGAAGCTGGCTAGCTTCACCAGTGGTGCACAGTCCTGCATCTGTGCCAGGAGCCCGCCTCCACTCTTGGGTGAAGTGGCCTGCTGGGCTCCAAGGGGCGGGCATTTCTGGGTAATCACCCTCACAGCCCATCCCCCCAGCTCCTCTGGAAATGAGCTCTCTGGAGCTGTCGAACTGGTTACCTCCCCTGCCCTGCCCCCTCCTCAACACCGGCCCCCAACCAGCTACATACCACAGCCTCCCTTCAGCCTGTTGTCAGAAGCCTGTGCCCAGCATGGGTGCATTATTTACATCTCAGTGTGAGTGGGGGGGAAGCCAACCACTGAATGAGTAAGACAGAAAACTTCACATAGTGATAGATGCTTCAGACAGTTAAGGAAGCCACCTCTGAAACGGGGACTTGTGTCTAAAACCCAAAGATGACGAAGAGGTGGCCATGTGCTGAGCTGGGAGAGCCACATTCCGGGAGGAGGGAACACCAAGTGCAAAGGCCCCGAAGCATGAACGTGTCTGGCAAACACAAGACGCAGGAAGCAGGCTAGTGTGGCTGGAGCACAGAGAGAGGCAGTGAGTGGTAGGGAGAGAGGGACAGGACCTGTGAGCCACACTAAAGGTGTCTGCAGGCCTCTGTCCCTCGAATCCCCGCAGACTGCGAGCTCCCAGAGCAAGGCACAGGGAGAGTGCTCAGTACCAACTTGGTAACAAATGGTGGCATTTCTCAAGCTGGGTAGTCTGAGGCTCCCTCCACAGGCTCTGTGCCCAGCTAGGACTCCTCTCCTCCCTTTGGCCTCAGCCAGGACCTGGCCACGAACCTCCTATCCTGGAGATCTCACATGGGCACTTGAGATCTTGTGGCACCTGCAAGACTTGAGCTGCACCAGCCTCAAGCTGGGGGAGCCTCCTGCTCCTCTCTCTCAGATGGCCACCCTTCATGCACCCCAAGAAACAGGAAGGAGCAGGGAGAGGGCTTGTTCTCACCTGGTTCTTGATGTTGTCGACCTCAGCCTGCAGCCTCTGGATGGCACGGTTCGTCTCTGCAATCTCGTTCCGGGTATTCCGGAGGTCGTCCCTGTGCTTCCCAGCCTGGGTCTGGAGGGTCTCAAACTGGAGGGCCGCACAGAGACATATGGTGGGAAAGTGGTGAACAATTACAGGGGACTCCTCTCTTGTCCCATTCAACGAAGGCCCAAGGTTCTGAGTGATGAGACCAGAAGCCAAGCTCTGACACCCAGCCATCCTCACGTCCTGCCAGCAAGCCAGCCTATCGGGCAGTGGGGTATAGAAAGGGTTTGCTTTCCTCCCAGTCAGGACAGGAGGGGCAAGGTTGGCTCTCTGGAGCCCATCCCCATTGATCCTGGGGCTCTGCCTATCCCTATCATGTCCCAAGTGCCCGAGAATCACTAGATGTCTGAGATCTGTTGTCTGTTAAACAAACCCCTATTAAAAATACACTTATTAAAAACATCAGCACCACCCATTTCTCAGATGGGAAGAATGAGTCCTGGAAAACAGAAGCCACTGCCCCAGGATCACACGTCAAGTCTGGACCCAGGTCACCTTGTTGGCATACCTGTGCTCTCGCCCATGTCCCATGGATGACTCCCTATCTCAGCAGAGACATCCCTCTACTGCTTTAAATGCTGCCTCAGGCTCCCTCCCCCAGAATACTGGTTTACCCCCCACACTCCCTGAGCACCTGCACAGTCAGCCGCCCTGTTTCTACAGTGCATGGGCACTCATCAAACTTCCCCGGTGCAGAGGCCCAGGACTCAGGATCTAGTCCTTACTCTTCCATCTACTAGCTGTGTGGAGTTAGGCAAATTACTTAACCTCTCTGTGCCTCTAACCTGTGTCCATCAGGCTGGGATCTCTTCCTGGGGAGGGACCTGGCCTTCACATCTGCTTCTTCCCAGGGCACTGGAAAGTACCATAGACTTAGCCACTGGTGCCCACCAAGACACTGGGACCCAGACCCTAGAGGCTTGAGACAGGCGAGGAGTAAGGGAAGCTGCCACTGAGGACCATGCCAGGAAGAAAAGAGGACCCTCAGCAGCCTCACACCTTGGTCTGGTACCAGGACTCAGCCTCAGCCCGACTGCGGCTGGCGATGTCCTCGTACTGGGCCTTGACCTCGGCGATGATGCCGTCCAGGTCCAGGGAGCGGCTGTTGTCCATGGACAGCACCACAGACGTGTCCGAGATCTGGGACTGCAGCTCTGCCAACTCCTGCAGGGACCAGACAGGATGTCAGGATATGGGGCATGACCCATCCCTGTTCCCACACCCATCCTGGGACCCCGCCCCTCACCCTAGGGGAAGGTAGAGGGAGAAGAGGTCAGAGTGGGTGCGAGTCACCAGGCAGCAAGGGGGTATAGAAAGCAGTTTCTGCTAAATAGCCCGCCCACCGCTGCAGCCCAGAGAGCCCATTAGCAACTTCTCAATAGAAGAGTCTGGTGGGATTACAGTAGATAAAGAAGTGACAGGATGTGGTGAACTGTAATTGCTTCTTCTGTGAGCTCTGCCGTAGCATGAGCTCAGTTGTGAAGCAGATCAGTAGAGGGTAGGTAAATGAAAACATGCCACCCTAAAACTCTCTCCAACCTTCAAAACTGATGATACGAGGGGATGCCTGGGTGGCTCAGTCGGTTCAGCATCCGACTTCAGCCCAGGTCATGATCTCATGTTTCGTGAGTTCAAGCCCCGCATTGGGCTCTGTGCTGACGGCTCGGAGCCTGGGGCCTGCTTCAGATTCTGTGTCTCCCTCTCTCTCTCCCCCTCCCTGATCATGCTGCCTCTCAAAACTAAATAAACATTTAGAAAATTAAAAAAAGAAAACTGATGATATAGCTGTATTTGTAGCCATGGTACACCATTACATGAAAAAAATGCTTTATTTTTATTAAACTATATATTTCTATATCTCTCTGTGTGCATAGACACAGGAAACATCTGCAAAGGTAGACACCAAGATGATAAGAGCACAGATAAATGACCTGTTTTCAGTTTTGTGTTTTAGTCAATTTTCTGGATTTTTGGCCACAAGAATGTATTTCTTTCATAATGAGAGGAAAATAATTAAATCCACATACACATATGTGTACACACACATATGTATACAGAGACATGCATATATATAACATGCAACAGACGTATGAAGGCCTGCACAGAATCAGAATGCCCGATGGAAACCTCAAGGAGTCAGCCCCTGCGTCAACAACGTGGAAATTCACTGAGGGGCTAATGGAGGCCAGACATCCACAAAAGCCAGACTGAAAGGAATTAAGAACTGCTCTATAATTAACCTCATGTGTAATAAAGTCCCAGCCCAGCCCTGCCAGACATCTGGCCATCCTATCTTCTGCTGAAGGCCAGAGACTCGCACTGATAGGAGTGGAAAGGCTCTAAATCCCTGAGTGGAAAAAGAGCTGAAAGCCCAAGACAGGGGAAGAGGGGGAGAATGAGACCACAGGGGCAGGTAGAGTGGCCTGTTGATAGGAGGCCACCCATCTGGTCCCTCTGGGCGTAAACTCCTAGACACTCCAGTCAGTCCTGACTTGGAATGAACTACCTACCCCACTCAGCCCACCTCTGAACTCTGTCACAGCCTGGGATCCCTAGACATCTTCCTGGTTCCTTCCCATGCTTCCCAACACCCCTCTTAAAAAACAATCATCCGACGTCTCAGGAAGGCCAATCCTAACTGACCCCACCCTGCTCCGCTACCCTCAGCCCCTCCTGAACTCCCTGTCCACCTTGGATTCCTGAGTCGAGAAAAGATAAAGAAGAAGATAAGTGCATGCACACACCCTCGACACACACCCAGTTGGCCCACAGGCATGGGGTAAGCCCCTTGGTTAGGACATGGAAGATATGACGTGGCTCCCACATCCAAGGTCCTTACCGTCTCATAGAGGGTCTTGAAGAAGTTGATCTCATCATTCAGGGCATCCAACTTGGCCTCCAACTCCACCTTGTTCATATAGGCAGTGTCCACATCCTGGGGTGTAGGAGGTGGCAAGAAGGGGTAGAGAGACACCGTGGCTTCATACACAGACCATTTAGTGGGAGCAAGCCAGCACTGTCCAACCCACAGGCTCAAACAGCAGGGCCCTACTAAGAAACATACCATTTCTCCAGGCTGTGCAGCCTGGCCACAGGACCTTTCCTCTACTGGGCCCTCCCAGGCTATGCAAGGAACATCATCTCCATGCATCACTCCAGGTATCATACAGGTTCCTGCCGTGCCAGCACTGGTAGGCCAAAGCAGCCTGGAGCCTCAAACCTAGCACTCTACCAGTTCCTGACTGGTGGTTTGGACACAGCCCTGGCTCTACCACCTCCTAGCCATGTGACCTTGAACAAATCACTTGAATTCTGTGAGCCTCAACTTCTTATGAAATAGGAAAGCACAAAATCATTCAGACTCCAGAATAAGGCTTGTAGACAGGCAGGAGCTCCAATCCAAATTCAGCTTAGGGGACTGTGACACAGGTAAGCCACAGATAACAGTGCAAGCCCAGGTGACCCTGAGGAGCCACACATTTCCTGTGCCCAAGCTCCTGGGGGTAAGGCCCACTTTTATTCATCCCCAAAGCTCCTAAATGTCAAATGGCCCGGCACCCTGGGGCAGCTTGTCTTCATGTGGATGGACCGAGAACACTGAGCTGGCCAGTGAGTGCACTGAATTAGAATCTGAAATCAAGGGCACCTGGGTGGCTCAGTCAGTTGCGTGTCCAACTTCAGCTCAGGTCATGATCTCACAGTCTGTCAGTTCAAGCCCTGCATCAGGCTCTGCGCTGACAGCTCAGAGCCTGGAACCTCCTTCAGATTCTGTCTTCTTCTCTCTCTGTCCCTCCCCTACTTGTGCTCTGACTCTCTCTGTCTTTCCCTCAAAAGTAAATAACCATTAAAAAATAAAAGAATCTGAAATCAAACCCCTCTAAGATATTCCTAGGGCCTTCCACCCTTGCTTACACTTCTCCAGGGACAAGGAAATCACCCTGCTTCGGGCAGCCCATCACATTCCTTCAGCAAATACTTCAGCCCTGCCACTTGCCAACATTTGTCGTGAAATATTCTGACTGTGATAGAGAACTTCCCTATTTGGTCTTGAAATCTCCCTTACTAACCTCCATCTTTTGGTCTTAACTCTAACCCCTCAAGGCCAAAAACAAGTCTAGTGATTCACCAGACGTGCACATAGACACACACGTACACAGGACAGGCCGTGTATGAGGGCCTGGTTTCCAGACTTCTCCTTCTCCAAGCCCATTGCGCCCTTCTTGTAGTACCACAGGTCCCTGCTGGCTGGCTGTTCTGTCCCCTGGCCGATGTGTTTTCAGACAGTGCCTGTCTGCCTCCTCACCTTTTTCAGCACCACGAACTCATTCTCAGCAGCCGTGCGACGGTTAATTTCATCTTCGTACCTGCAGGAGAGGGAGGGTGGGTGGTGTGGGTGCAGTTTTGCCTCTGTCCTCCCTCCTATCCAGGTGTGGGCTCTGCCCTGCATTGGCTTCACCCTCCTTCATGACACGCCTGGGAAGATGGGTGTCACCTGTGGAGCCAAATGACCCTGACTTTCCCTTATAGCTATTTCTGCGGCTAGGAATCTCGGCGCAGGATGAAAGGTGGGAGAGGAGAGAATACATAGGAAGTGAAGAACGAAAGCTGCACATGATAGGAGCGAGAAAGCAATAGTAAGAGCCATTCTTAGGAACCATTTTAACGGGGGCCTGTGCTGCTAGGCGCAAACCACGGATTAGCTCACTAACCCCACCACAGCAACCCTGTAACAACGGCACCACGATCAGCAGGAGGAATAGAGCAGGACATAATCTGTTTGGTCACTATGCTGCTAAGTGGCAAAGCCCAGACTTAAATCCTGGCAATCTGGCTCCTGGCCCATGACCTAACTGCTACCTAATCCCACCTCAGGAGGCGAAGGAGCCTAAAGCAGAGGAAACTTACGAACTCAGGAAGAGGGTGCAGCTGAGTTCTGGGGAACAACCAGGCCCCACCTAGGTGGTCTGGCTCCATCCTTACTCCCACATGGCACCCCCTCCCCATCCCTCCTTCTCCCAAGAAGCCAGCCCCACCCGTAGGAGGACATTGGTAATTCAGGACACAGAGCAAGAGAGCTCTCAGGCCCGACTCAGCATATATTTGGGAATTTTTTAAAGCATCAGAGGGGATCCTAGGTGGCTCAGTCAGTTGAGTGTCTGACTTTGACCCAGGTCATGATCTCACAGTCCGTGGGCTCGAGCCCCACATCAGGCTCTATGCTGACAGCTCAGAGCCTGGATCCAGCTTTGAATTCTGTGTCTCCCTCTGTCTCTGCCCCTCCCTCGCTCTCTCTCTCTCTCTCTCACTTTCTCTCTCTCTCTCAAAATAAAATAAAGACATAAAAAAAAAAACTTTTTTTTAAAGCATCAGAAACAGGAACTCAGCAGTGCCCAAGGGCTACAGGAGGGTGGCAGGGCACCTATGATGGGCGCAGGCAGAGCCCCTCCAGGAGCCCAGACCCCTAATGCCCCACTCCCTCAGGTCCTATAGAGTAGTTGTGGAAATATCCAGAAGGTCATCTGTTTGCTCTTGTCTCAGCACCATGTTGCTGAGCCCAGAGGGCAACAAATAGGCCCTCACTGGGCAGCTGCTACTCCCTGTGCCCTTTCCAGGCCTCCCTCAGCCCCAGTCCTGTGCTCAGCCTGGCCCTACAATCAAGTGCTCTACACGGAGGCTCCGGAGTGAGGGTGTAGGTGAGCGCACACACGCGTGCGCACATGACAACTGTGGCTTGCTGGTTGCCCAGGGCCTTCTCTGCCCTGCCCTTGTCTGCTTCCACCTGCTGCAAGATTACTGCTAATGACTGTCTCTCTGGGAAGTACGGGAGTGGACACCCTCCACAGAGGCCTTTTTGTTTGTTCTCCCTCCGGTCACAGCCAGTATCCCTGCTCCGCTGAGTCATGGGCCTTCAGGGCAGAGCTCAGAACTCACTGCTCCCAGCACCACTGGGCAAGTATGCTAGGGCAGGGCCCGGCCCAAGCCTCCGGCTTCAGTTTCTGTTCAGTGACACAGGGAATTCAGTGGGCACCTCAAAGGCTTGTCCTTAAACCCCCGGTCTTCCAGGCCCCTGCACGCCAGGCTCCTCTCTGATTCCTGCACTGACCGGAGCCACCCCTCAGCCTCTGCCATCCTCCCGTGGCTCACAAGGATCCCTCCCTCTCCGTGCTTCGTTCAGTCCCATGTCAGCTCTGTGTCTCCCCCTGGGAGTTAGGGGCTCGACATTCAAGTCCCAGCTCTCCCAGGGACCTGCCAGGTGATCTCTGTCAGGACCCCGAATCTCTCTGGTCTCTAACTACTCACCTAAACAGAGGGGCTGTTCTAGAATAATCTGTGAGGCCCATGCAAGTTTGAAGCACATCTGTCACAGGACACCTTCAGTCCTACCCTCCCTGGGGCCTTGGTCAGGCACCCAAAGTGAATGGTGAGGATTAGGGCTGAGCGGGGATATCTCCCTGGAAGGAAGTCAGGTGAGAAGACTTGGAAGCAACCATCAGGAACAAAGAGAAGAAAGGAGAGACAGGAAGTGTTTTGGTCAAGGCCTTCCCTTCAGGGGTTGCTGTACTGAGCAGCTACACCCTTGACCTCTAAGCCCAGAGGGGGCCCGCTGCCTCAGCGGAGGAGGGACGTGAGATCCAGGGGGCTGACACCCCAGGACACACCACGCTGGGGTCAGTACTTGTTCTTGAAGTCTTCCACGACGTCCTGCATGTTCCGAAGCTCCACCTCCAGGCGGCACCCTTCCTGCTGCAGCCCCTCTAGCTGCCGCCGCAGGCCAGCAATGTGGGCCTCAAAGAGGCTGGGGATGCTGCTGCTCTTGGCCGATCTCTGCTCCTGCAGCAGGGTCCATTTGGTCTCCAGCAGCTTGTTCTGCTGCTCTAGAAACTGTACCTAAGGGGGAAGTAGCAGAAGAAACTCACAAGAAGCAGGCCACACCACCTACACTGAACTTGGGAGGGTCTCTACCCACCCAGCACAGCCCATGCTCCCATCGGCTGTTCCCCCAAATGTTCCCCCAGCCTTTGGTCCCCTCCTCCAGGTCTCTCAGTCTCAAGTGTCTTAGAGCGTGACCCAGGAATCAGGTCTACCCGGTCCCCAATATGTCCCCTCCCACATATGTTCCCCACCACACTGCAGAGGATCTTCTCCACCTCCCACTCCGAAAGGCCAGCCCCCTTTCTGTCTGTCCTGGGCCTCGTCCTTCAGTATCCTCTCTCTGCCTCTTTTCCTCTGAGGTTTCAGGACAGGGTGCCACAATCCAGTCAATGGTAAGGATGCTTCCATTGTGCCTGGGAGCTGGAAGCAACCGCCTTAAAACTAGCAACTGGGAGCAGAGGGGCGGGCGGGGGCGGGGGGATAGCGGGGTGAGTGTTGCAGAGAGTAAGATAGAGCGGCTCAACAGCAGGGGAGGACCCTGGGCCTGGGGAGCCTTCAAGAGAACCTTAAGGATGTATACAGTGTGAATGATGGAGAGGGCATGGGGGTGGGGGAAGGTGACAGCTACATCAAAGCAGGGGAGGGAAGGGCTGGTCTATACCTGGGAGGAAGGGAGGAGGCCCTAGCCAGAGGGGCCCAGCTGGGCTAGTCCTTAGTTCCTGATCCAGCCCCACTTCTCTCCCCTCTGTTCCCCTCCTAGACCGAAGGTCAAGTCTGCTCCTCTCCTTCCTAACTTCCACTCTCTCACCCCAACTCCCTCCCCCACACTTGGGGGACCCAAACAGCCAGAAAAAAACCCTTCCAAATGGCCCTTCCCCAGGGCCTCTCAGTGCCTCCCCATCCCCACCCCCCACCCAAGGGGGAGAACTCGAAGGCCCTCCCTCCCACCACCAAATGGAGATGGAAGGACCAGATAGGTGGGCAAGTGCAGCAGGGAGCCGCCCTCCCTCCAGCCCTTGATTTTCAGCATCTACCCCAACATAAGCAGGAGGAGGGAGGGCCTCCTGAGCTGGGAACAATATGTCACCCCTATCCCATCTCTCACTCCACACTGCCCCTTCTCAGAGAAACTCCTGGCTCTGGCCTCTGGAGCTCCCAACCTGAATCCCCCCCAAGAACTGCAGCTGACTCCCCGCCACCGCCAGCCACCAGCTGGGGCTGCCTGACAGGCTCAAGCACACATCCTGGGAAGAAAAGACATCACGATTGGGGCAGCTGTTTGAAAGAGGAGGCTGGGAGACTGAAGTGGGAAAATAGCCACAGGGCTCATGAGAAGGAGAAAAGTCCTGATACTGGGGAAAAGAGAACGCCCCAGGCCTGCGGGCGCCTGGCTGGGGTGGCTGCAGTGGCCCGGAGCACGGCTTGGGGCAGGGTACGGCCGCTCACCTTGTCAATGAAGGAGGCGAATTTGTTGTTGAGGGTCTTGATCTGCTCACGCTCCTCCTTGCGCACCTGCTGGATGGAGGGGTCGATGTCCACCTGCAGCGGGGCCAGCAGGCTCTGATTGATGGTGACCTCGCGGATGCCGGCGCCCACCGGGGCTCCGAGGGTGGAGCGCACGGCCACCCGCGGCCGTGTGGCGCCCAGGCCATAGAGGCTGCGACTGCTGAAGCCGCCGCCCGGGCGCACCGAGCTCAGGCGCACCTGGGCGCCGCGGCCGGGGAAGGCGGCGGAGCGCGAGCTGAAGAGCTGGGAGCTTAAGTGGATGGACATGCTGGCTGGACCGGGCCGTACCTAGCGGCGGGAGCGAGGGAGCCGAACTCGCTGACCTCCCGCGGCCCGGTGGCTTTTATCCGCTAGGCTCTGGCGGATCGGCTTACACAGGTAGGGGCGGAGCTGGCCTCCGGCCACCCTTGTCTGCCGCTGGGCCCCTCCCCAGCCACACTTCCGCTCTCAGCGCCCTGGTCGGGCTTTTGGGCCCAAGCTCTAAGGTCCCAAGTCAGGGAGCAGGGCCATACATCCCCAACGCCCCGGATGCGGGCTGAGTGGTGGGAGACAGCCAGCTGAGCGGATCTGAAACAGGTTCAGTGTTCCTGGAGGAGGCTTGGACAAGATTCCAGAGGCGAGAGATCAAGCCATGAAAGTCTGGGGGTTTGGAGTGAACAAAAAGTTCTAGTGCAGGAGTCAGCCCCCAGCTTCCTTCCCCAGGCATTTCAGAAAGGCTTTCCCCCTGACAGCCTCCAGCCCCCAGGTCAAGCTCCTCCTTGAGAGATCAGCTCAGTTCTTGAGTAATCTGACCCCAAGGTGGCCTGGCCTAGCTGGTTTACCTGGCCACTCTACCTCATTTCCCTATAGAAACTAAGCCAAGTGGGGTGCAACCCCTCTTCTGTCCCTCTCTTCACTCCAATGGGCATCTGAAGCCCAGAGACACTGTGGGAATGGTCGCCTTGGGGACACGCTCCCCCCACCTTAGGTCACATTCCTATCCACTTACTGTACTTGTCTCTGTAGAGGAAGAGAACACCTGCATGTAGTTGGGACACTTTGTGATGTCTGTACAATTCCATGTGTACACACCTGCAGGCCACTGGGCTTCTCTGTGTGCTCACCTGAGACGTGCGTATGTGTCTGAGAACAGGCAGAAGTCTGACTTCTGTGTGGGGCAGGGTGTCTGTGGATACACAACTGCACACTTGTGTAGGCAGCTCTGAGCCTGCTTGGGTTTGCACACAAACACTCCTCCCTATCTTCCACTGCTGCTGTTTTCCTATTTAAAGGTCCCCAGCTCTCATCGTGTTTTCAAACCCAGCCCAAGATGGGGAGAAACATGGCACTGGGACAAGGGGAGAGAGGGAATGGATCGAGACAGCTCCAGAGGATTCCTTTCTGGGAGCCTCCAGCCACGCTCACCGCGCACCCTCCGTTCTCCCCAGACCCGGTTCAGCTAGAGGGGCCACCTAAGGATCCTTTGGAAGAGACAGCTGACAGGCCTCCAGCCCCCAGTGAGCAGGCCAGCTTGTCTACTCAGACCAAACCCTTGGGGACATCCTGGGTGGAAAAGGGTAGGGATGGAATGTCCTTCCTGGTTTTCATTTCAGGTAGATAAAAAGGATTTCCAGTGAAGCTGACTGTGCAATGGCTCCTACCTACTCAATGTTCTCCGTGGAGGCTCACGCCCCAGCCTTCCCTCTGCTCCCTATTGGTGTTGGGATAGCTCAGGCCAGAGGCAGAGGGATGCCCAAGGAGACCGCCACTGATCTCTGCTATGGGAAGAGCATGTATGTATGGGAGAGAGAGATGTAACCTGAAATTGTCAGTTACAGTTTGGAGAACACACGGATTTCCTGGCCTTGTGATATTTGTGGTCATGGTGACACCACTCCTTCCCAGCCCCCACTCCCAAGCTGGCTAAAGCAACCAACTATTTAATTTCCACACACTCACACACATACCCCGTCACACACACACACACACACACACACACACACACACACACACACACACACTCCAACTTCCTTACCCTTCAGGGCTCATTCTCAACTCTTTTCCCCACTACCTCCCACCTCAGCTCCCTATCCCTTGACCCCCACAACCCCACCCATGTTCTGCAGCCCCCACAGCACCTGCCCCCCACCCTCCCTTGCACTTCTCCCCTAGAGCCTGGCCTGAGCGATCTTTGGCAGAACACTGCTGGTAACCTGTGATGTGACCCTGGACAAGTCACTACCCCTCCCTAGGTCTCGTTTCTTCACCAGAGAAGAAATCCTGGGGTTCCATGGCGAGAGGGAGCTGGGAGGACATTCAAAGGCTTGCCAGGTCCAGCCTCAGCCTCCCCTTGAGCCTAGTATCCACCCCTCAGCCTCCGCATCCCCTCCCTGAAATATTCCCAGCAGCCCCAGCCCTGCCCCCCTGGCTTCTCCCCTCTGCATCTCCAGGCTGGCACCACAAGCCTATTCCGTGCCAGGCCGCACACATAAACACCCTCTGGAGGGCCTCCTGAGGAGCTGTCCACACCGAGAGGCTGGGGAGCGCATTCCTGCCTGCATGAGTGCACAGCACTGAGGGCCACCTGAACGCAGTCTCCCAATACAGCCCATGCCACTGCCAGCTTCACTGAGACCCCACTTAGGACATTTGGGGCTGAATCTTAAGACCAGATAATCCCCGAAGCCTTTCCTAGTCATTCCTTTCCTGCGCAGAAGGCTCACCCCATCTCTGTAGTGTCGTGTGACACACACACCCACCAAGCACATGCTCAGCGACCCCCTCACTCCCCACCTGGCTTCCCACCACACCCCCCCCACTCCTGGCCCCCAGCCAGAAACCAACAAGTGGCTTGGTTGTACTAAACCCGCCGGGGGGGAGGGGGGTGACGGGGGGACACTGTGGTCCTGCAGCCCCCACCCCACCGGAGGAATGGACTGCTCCTCTCCCAAGGAGCGGTGGAGATACACTTTTGACTCCCCCCTGCATTTTCAGAGCCATTCCTCAGGGTCCATCCCCTGAAAACACAGCCTCTGGTTCCTGACAAAAAAGGCATGACTGGTTGTCATTAGCTTGGAATGCAAATGTCTGCAATCATAGCAAAAAAATGTAACATTTCTGAACGGAATGTAATACTTTTTTTTAAGCAAATACTGAAAGGCAAGAAAGCAACATAAATGACAGCCAACAGGCTGCTTCCCTGAATATGTGATGTTGTTTAAAAAAAAACAAGCCAGCGAAGCAAGCAAGTGGGTAACAGCCACAGATAATATGAGCTGGCCGTGCACACAGAGTACTTTGCAGGTGTCTGGCACTGTCCTAAGCACACGGCATCTGTTCCCTCATGAAGTTCTCACAACAGCTCCTCAGCCCAGTGTCATCGTCCCGATTTTAAGAGAGGAAACAGAAGCACAACAAGTTTAAGAAAATGGCTCAACGTCACACAGCTAAGATGTCGAAAATCCAGGATCCAAACTCTGGCAGTTGAACCATTAGGTTACCTACAAAAAAAGAAAAAAAAGAAAACCAAATAGCAGACATGAAAAACAAAATGCTCAACCTCACTCAAATTAAAGAAATACAATATGAATCACATACAGAAAGCCATATGCCTCCGTCAGATTATCAGACTACAAAGCTTGGTAATGGTGACGGCAAGCATGCAGGCTTTGTCGCTTGTTTTTGGGATCATCTACTGGCACATCCTCTTGGAGAGCGAGTTGGCATAGCTCTCAGAATTAAAGTCATTTGCCCTCACCTCAATTAACAAAACAAATAAAATGAGTACACTTGCGCTTGACCAAGTATACCGTCACCAGGACTTTATCCTACAGATGCTCTCGCCAAAAGTGCATACGAGGGTCTCTGCTGGTCTTGGTTTCCATCAGCGAGAACCAGGCAACATTCGTGAGAAGAGATTAGGTGGATTAAATTACGTACTTTCAAGGGGTGCTATTTACTGAAAAAAATCCTTTCTATGCTGATTGAGTTTTTGCCTTTATATATTGGTTGCAGAGTGCACTGCAGTTTTTTAAAGCCAAGAGGCTCATGAGGTCCAGCTACACCATGTCTACCCCTTCCCCTGTGACTGGTCCCTGCCGGCCCCACAGTCACCTCCTGACCTCCTGGCCACTCTCTCACACTCACCAGGGACCTTGCCACATGGCTCCCGGGGCTCCTCTCCAGCCTGGCACCTCCACTCTACAGGGAGATAACCTGCCCAGCATCTCAGCCAGACCATTCCTTAACTCCTCAATTCCAGCGATGTTTACATCCAACCTTTTCCTCTTATCTCTGCCCATGGTCACGCTCTAGAACACAAACCCCTCCATCCCTGGAGTGTCTGCTCTCATGCAATGGGACTGACCATAACTATCTCACTCACCAGTTGGCTTCTTCAGCCTCACCAACATCCCCAGGCCTGAACCCCATTCTGTTTTCTCCCCACCCACTATCCTCCTTGAGACTTTCTGTCCAGGTTGGACCTCTCAGACCCCTCAGTCTCTGAAGCCTGACTCTCCAGTCTCCACCACTTGAATCCCCAGCCCGACTCAGCCCCGATCAGCCCCAACGCTGAACTCTGCTTGAGTTCCAAACTGTGGAGCATTCGTGAAAACCATACCCTCAAGATGTAGTGTCACCACCAACTCACAGTCCCCAGGTTCAGTCATATCCTCCTTGCTACTGGTCACTTCTCTCTGCTTATGGTCAACAAGTCTGTCCAGTCCTCCTGGTTGCTATGGCAAAGCTTCTAACCTCTCTTCCTGTCCTCCCCACTCCCGCCTCCACCCGTATCTTCAACAAAGTAGCATAGCATTCTTCTTCACTGAGAAAGTCAGGCTATCTGGTAAAAACCCCTACCCTTCCCCTCCTCCACTCAAACTTCCCTCCCCACCCACTGTGTTCTTCCTCCCTCTAGGCTCTGAGGACAGACTGTCTCTCCACCAAGACACCAGCCTCTCTCATCTGCTCAGACAGAGCATTCTGTTCCTTGGTCACCACTTCTTAATACTGTCACCTCTCGTTCTCCTCTCCCTCCAGCTGCCTTTGCATTTGTCTCATGCACTCCCCTGGGGTTGTGGGGGCAGATGCCAGATGTCCGCAGGCTGCGGTCTGAATGGGGCAAGGAACTGGGAACAGTGAGTGCCCACTACAATTTCTTGGGCAGTTTGTAAGACAAAGTAAGGGGGAGTTCGCTTGCATGGAAAGCGAGCTAAAGGAAAGGATGCCCACAGGATGGAGAGACTTGGAGATGTGGGATGTTGGGGGAAGAGGAGAGAGGCCATAAGGAGAGATGTTAAAGATGAGGGGGTGGTGGTAGCTAATTAATTAGGGTTTGGGGCTTTAAGAGTCCGGTATATGCGAGCTGTTGCCAATGTTGATGTTATTGTGACAGATGGACTTTGCCATGCTCTTGGAGATTCCCCTCCGATCTTTTCTGGTAAGACCCCCAGGAGACTAGGACTTGAGACACCACCTGTCTGGATTTGGTCCTCATCTGATGACTCTGTGCTGCTGAGGGCGTCTGCAGGGTCTTACGTTACCCCTGGTGGTGCCACCACCTCTCCCCCCACCCCTGTCCTCCACCCCCAGGGTTTGTGCTCTTTCTTTCAACTGGAAGTCCTCACCCACCTTCCCTCTCAGGTTGTTGCACCCTGGTACTCCCACTTCCCATGTACCTGCTGAACTTTCTGGGCCGGTGGAACCAGATATGCAAAAAGTAGTTCCCCTACTTCCTGCGGAGTTTCTCTGTGATGTACAACAAACACACGGCGGCGAGCAAGAACTGCGAGCTCTTCAGCAACCTGCCCGGGTTTGCGGGCCCCTCCGGGAAGCTCTCTCTGCTGGAAGTGGGCTGCGGCAACCGGGGCCAACTTCAAGTTCTACCCGGCTGGATGCAGGGTGACGTGTGTCGACCCCAACCCCAACTTTGAGGAGTTCTTGATCAAGAATGTTGCGGAGAACTGACACCTGCAGTTCAAGCGCTTCGTGGTGGCTGCGGGGGAGAACAAGCAGCAGGTGCCGATGGCTCCGTGGATGTGGTGGTCTGCACCCTGGTCCTGTGCTCCGTGCAGAGCCAGGAGCAGATCCTCCAGGAGGTGTGCCGAGTGCTGAGGCCGGTGAGTGAGGAGGAGGTGGAAGAGAACCTTCCTCACTGTGAGCTAGCCTGGATGCCTGTGGGCTTGAGGCACTGCTCCCACTGAGAGTGACCTTAGGCAAGTCCCTTCACTCATTCACTTATTCTCTTATTTATTTTATTTAATGCTTATTAATTTTTGAGAGACAGAGAGTCAGAGCACAAGCAGGAGAAGGGCAGAAAGAAAGGGAGACACAGAATCCAAAGCAGGCTCCAGGCTCCGAACTGTCAGCTCTGAGCCCAATGCAGAGCTCGAACCCAAAAACCACAAGAGCATGACCTGAGCCGAAGTTGGACGTTTAACTGACTGAGCCACTCATTTATTCACTTATTTATTCAACAAACATTTGGAGAATGTTAACTATGTGCAGCAACCCAGTATTTCTGAAGTGATAGATTCATCTCAGAGAGGTCAAATGACTTGCACCAAAGCACATAGCTCACAGGAATGGGAGGGACGCAACTAAACTTCAGGCACGTTAACCTCTAGGTTAAGAAGAACTAGGCCAGAGAGCTTCCCCCGGTGCCCCTGCTCTGGTGTCTTCCAAGTCCTATCACGGAGTTCGGTCTTCTAAAGATGAGAACAAAGAACCTCCCCCAGAGCATGCCAGGACACCGGCCTGCTCCAACAAACAAAACTTGCAAGCACACAGATAGCCATCTTTACTTACATGTGCATGTTCGGTTTCTACTTTGGGGCCTCAGGAGTTATCTACATACCATGCCCTAGGCTTTTTTTCAAGCCAGTCATTATTCGTTTGTGGAAAAATGAAGAACTGCCCTGGGAAAGAAATGGGGAATTGGGGAAAGTGGTTTCTTTGGACTCATGGCATCACCGTGTACCTTTGAACACTGTTAACTTTTCAGTGTTTCCTGCTCTGTGGTCTTTAATTATGAAGGCGATTAACCAATGCATCCCAACTGTTCAAAAGAATTGAAAACTCAAAAAAGAACATAGCAAGGGTCAGGGGGAGGAGGGTTGCAAGTTCTCCTTTACTTCCCTAAATCACTCTCCCCTATCCCAGACCCCTGACGCTCCTCTCCTATTTCCTCTTGACCCCATCAGTGTCTCCATCCCATAGCTGAGGCTTGGTTGAAATAATCTGTAACTTTACATTCTGGGGTGCCTGGGTGGCTCAGTCAGTTGACCATCCAACTTCGGCTCTGGTCATGATCTTGCAGTTTATGAGTTCGAGCCCCGCATCAGGCTCTGTACTGACAACTCACAGCCTAAAGCCTGCTTCGGATTCTGTGTCTCCTTCACTCTCTGCCCCACCCCTGATTATGTTCTTGTGCGCGCTCTCTCTCTCTCTCTCTCTCTCTCAAAAAATAAATAAACATGGGGTGCCTGGGTGGCTTAGTCGGTTAAGCGTCCAGCTTCGACTCGGGTCATTATCCCACCGCTCTTGGGTTCGAGCCCCACGTCGGACTCTGGGATGACAGCTCAGAGCCTGGAGCCTGCTTCGGATTCTGTGTCTCCCTCTCTCTCTGCCTCTCTCCCACTCACACTCTATCTCTCTCTCAAAAAATGATTAAATGTTTAAAATTTTTTTAAATAAATAAACATTAAAAACTTTTGAAATAATCTGTAACTTTAGGTTCAACCTATAACTGATGATTTTCCGCCTTGTGTCCTATTTCAAAGATCTTTTCTAACTTAGAACATAGCTTAGAATCCATTTATCATCATCTATTTATTTGCTACAGATTTTAATCGATTTACTGCTCTCCACTATTTCACATTCTCTCTGTCTTCCCCTACCTTGAGGTATTTTTGTGTTTTTGCATATGGAATTTTCATGTCTTAACTACCTTCTTGAATCCTTTCTTGAGAAACAGTTCATGGAGACATCCTTGCAAAGTCTGAAAAATGTCTCCTCCCTCACATTTACTTAATATTTTGGCCAGGATTCGTGAATCTGAATCCTTTTCCCCCGGAAGCAGTAAGCACTGTCTCAAGAACCTGGGGCTTTTCAAGTTGCAGGCAATAGTCTGATTCACTTTTTCTTTCCATTTCAGGTCACCTGTTTTTATTGTTTATTGTTTTTATGCAGGGATGTTTTTAGGATTCTCACTTTGTTTTTCTTTTCCTTTCTTTTTTTTTTAAGTTCTGAAATTGCATCAGGAAATGATTAGGTATATGTCTTGTTTGTATTAACCTTGCTAGGCACTCAAAGAACCATTTTTACATTAGTAGTCAAGTCTTTCAGAGAAGTTTTTCTTCTCTTGTTTCTCTGTTTATTAGTTTTTCTCTGTTCTTTTCTCTTCTTCTGGAGCAGCTGCTATTCAGATGTAAGATGTCCTAGTTTTGGCATTCTTGTGTTTATCTTTACACTCATAATTTCCACTTCATCATGCTTGAGTTACTTACTGCAAGATAGCTCCCCCCCATTTGATCTCCTGGAAGACTTCATCTTTCACTCAGCAGTATTTGTTCTACTTTTCATTTTCTCTATTGAATTTTAAACTCAGGATTTTTTTTTTAATTGCCAAAACTTCTTTCTTACTTTCAGATCATTTTTAGCAATGTGTGGTTGAATCCTCATAAAAAAAAATATTTCTGTTGTGGGGCACCTGTGTGGCTCAGTCGGTTAAGCGTCTGACTCTTGATTTATGCTCAGGTCATGATATCACAGTTGGTGAATTTGAGGCCTGCACTGTCAGTACAGAGCCTGCTTGGGATTCTCTCTCTCCATCTCTCACTGTTCCTCCCTTGCCTGTGCTCTCTCCTCTCTCTCTCTCAAAAATAAATAAATAAACTCTTTTAAAAATGTTTTTAAAAAGAAGTATTTCTGGGGCACCTGGGTGACTCAGTCAGTTGGACGTCCGACTTCGGCTCAAGTCATGATCTCACGATCTGTGGGTTCAAGCTCCGCATCGGGCTCCGTGCTGATAGCTCAGAGCCTGAAGCCTGTTTCAGATTCTGCTATCCCTCTCTCTCTGCCCTTTTCCCACTTATATGTTTTCTGTCTCTCTCAAAAATAAATAAGCATTAAAAAAAAAAAGACGTATTTCTGTTGGGGGTACCTGGCTGGCTCAGTCAGAGGAAAATGAAACTCTTGATTTTGGGGTCGTGAGCTCAAGCCCCACGTGTAGAGATTACTAAAAAAATAAATAGGTAAACTTTAAAAAAGGGAAAAAAGAAGGATTTCTGGGCGGGCACATTGTATTTCAGTTCTATCTCATTTGTTCCCTTCCATTTTCCCCAGTAGGAGGCGCTGTTCTGACTGTGCACACTGGTGTTCTCTCTTCAGGCTGGCAGCCAGTGGGTGGGGAGACCTTTCTCCTTGCCTGAAAAATGGAGAGAGCTTCTCGGTTCTTCGGGGGCCCCCAGTATGAACAGATAAGGGCGGTTTTGTCCCCGGCAAAGGCAGAGTGGGTCCTCGCCAGGAAGACCATTGTCAGTAGGTTTAGGGGGTTTCTCTTCAGACCTTTTGCAGAGTGGCCAGGGCGGAGTCCTTTCCTTGCCCTGAGGGAGTGGATCTACCCACTGAAGTGCCTCGGGGGTGGAGGGTCTTAGCCCTGCTAGACAAATAAGCTTCCCCAGGCCTTTAGCTCCTCCTTTGCGTCCTATGTAGCTCTCTTCTTTCCCACAGCTGGCTCAACATCCAACTTATTTGGATTAATTAGTGCATTTAAAAAACCTACATTTCTCTTCCTGTGTGTCCCCTTTACTTCTCACACAGAACACTTCACTTTTGACACTTGCAGATGCAGGGGGTGGGAGGTTTTCCCATACAAAGCAGTTCTGTGACACCAGCTGGGTGTCCTACAACTTAACTCCATTCTGACCGTACCTAGACTGGAGATGTGTCAGATCCCACAGGCTAAGGACTCCATCCTACAAGGCCGTCCCTCTTCAGAAATCTGAGGTTCCCACGGCCCCCTCCCTGGGTTCGATTAATTTGCCAGAGTGGCTCACAGACCTCAGGGAAACACTCACGCTTCCCAGTTTATTAAAGGATGTGATAAAAGATGCATATGAACAGCCAGATAGGGCAAAGGGCAAAATCTGGGAGGTTTCTGAGTCCAGGAGCTTCTGGCCCCATGGAGTTGGGGTATGTGACCCTCCCAGTATGTGGATATGTTCACCAAGCTGGAGTTCTCCCAATCCCTTCTATTGGGATTTTATGGAAGCTTCCTCAGGTAAGCCCGGTCAATTATTAACTCCATTTCCAGCCCCCCTCCCCTCTCTGGAGGATAGGGGTGAGGCTAAAAATTCCAAGTTTCTAGTCATGCTTGGTTTTGTGACCAGCCCCCATCCAGGAGCCCATCCAGGGTCGCCTCAAAAGAATAAAAGATGCTCCCCAGTGCTCTTATCACTTAGGAATTTACAAGGGGTTTAGGAGCCTTGTGTCAGGGACAGGGTCAAAAACCAAATATTAGAACAAGAGACGCTCCTAATGTTCTTCTCCCTTAGGAATTTACAAGGGTTTTAGGAGTTCTGTGCTGGAAACTGGGGGCAGAGACCAATACACACTTTTTTTGTGTTATCTCACAGTTAGTTATGATTTGTTCTACTCTCTAACTTCCAGAAGTCTTCTACAATCATCTCCCTTGCTGTTTTCTTGGTCTTCTGTGTAATCAGTTCTGCTATAATGTAACATATGCCTTCAGAAAAACTACCATATGATGCAAAACAATGCAACACAACTACGGAGTTTATGAAGGAAAAAACTAGAGTTTAGGGCACAATACTTAAAATCTTAATAAGAGACACTTTAAAAAAAGATAGGAACCTAATGAAACTGGTAGCACGATTTTACACATACAAAATGGTTGGGAAATACATAATGACTACAAGAAATTAGGCATTTTAATTGGAAAGAAACTAAGTTGGCTTGTGGACGTGGACATGTGAAGGGTTGCAGCTTGTTAGCTATGGTGAAGATACCACAATTTACCTGTGGGAGGAGGGTTATCTGAAGTCCAGGGAAGGGGGTCCTGTCTGGTGTGGGTGGGCAGCACTGGGTAGATGTCAGGGTTGCGTGCATTTTGTGTATTCCTACATGACCCAGTTAGACTGGGTGCAGTTTTCTGTGTTCATCCACAGTCCTCACAGACAAATTTGTGCCTCAGGAAACCTGAAATGCATGCTACGTGCAAATGATCCATAATATATCAATTGTGTCGCAACCAATTCTCATCTTCAAAAAACCAACTGCAAGTGTATCTCAATTTTTATTTTTTTAATTATTTAAGTTTATTTATTTATTTTGAGAGAGAGGGAGCGCAAGTTGGGGAGGGGCAGAGAAGAGAGACAGAATCCCAAAGCAGACTCCACGTCATCAGTGCAGAGCCTGAATATGGGGCTCAAACTCACAAACTGTGAGATCATGACCTGAGCCAAGAGGAAAAGTTGGACGCTTAACAGACTGAGCCACCCAAGCACCCCTAAATTTTTAAAATCAACAAACCTCACAGCAGTCTGATGGGTTTCAGAAGGAGCAGAGTTAAATATGTGTGTTCAATCTGCCAGATTTAACTGGAAGCCATCTTTTTTTTTTTTTTTTTTTTTTTTTTTTTTACCCAAATGTCTCCCACAAGTAGACAGTGGGATCTTCAGGCTAAGGACTGGTGCCTCCATCTGCATCTCCCTGCTGTCTGGCACAACATCTCACCTTCTCTTGGTGCTCAGTGATGTTTATTAAAACAATTGACATGAGGGGCGCCTGGGTGGCTCGGTTGGTTAACTGTCTAGCTCTTGGTTTCAGCTCAGGTCATGATCTCATGGTTCATGGAATCAAGTCTCATGTCAGGCTCTGCACTGACAGCCCGGAGCCTACTCAGGATTCTTTCCCTCTTCCACTCCCTCTCTCTACCCCTCCCCCACTCATGTTCTCCCTCCCTTCCTCCCTATCTCTGTCAAAAAAAAACTTTTTAAAAATCTGTAAAAAAAAGTTGACATGAAAGTTGTTGTGTAACCACGTAATTCATCAAACACAAAATATTTGTGTAAATTCATGAAGACACACTCTTCTAGATTCCTGTCTCCAGGAGATGCCCTTGACTTCAAGGAACATACAGCTGCGAAATGTTCCAGCTGGAATTTCTCCAGTCAACACTGCTTCAGCCCAGCTAGACACTTCCTATTTGAAACCGGACAAGAGAGACCCAGAATGGTCTGGAAGGGACTGACTTCTCCAGGCCAACATTGCAGCTTCGCAGGTGCACGGGGAGCCGTCTCTTCCCAATCTCTTCACAAACACTGAGCTAGGGAGAAAGTAGGTAGGCACCCCATGAGACTCTGCGCGTCAGGGCTCAAGGCCTGCCTCTGTCAATCAGGTTCCAATAAGGAGGCAGCAGTCAGAACAGAGAGAACTCAATGTGAAGAATTGTTAACTAGGTGTAGAGTGTTGACCGGGCACTTGAAAGGGTATAAAGAGAACCCCAAGAAAGGACCTGACTGGCACAGGTGAAAACAGATACCAAAACTAGGTCTGAGGGAACAACGAAAACAGATTAGGGCTATTAAAACTCTGAAACTTAGGGGAGGAGCCCAGAAATGCAGACCTCTGAGGAGGGGACACTGCTGGGTTGCTAGGCTGTGGTCAGAGAACCTGGGGCCAGCTGGCGCCGGTATCTCTAATGGAGGGCATCATGGAGCTGAGTCTCCAAGGGTTGGGAAGACAGGCAACTGGATCCGGTGGCTGCTACAGGGAGGTATGGCTGTGGCCACGGTGATGGCGTGTTGTGGGGCAAAGCTCACCTGAAAGAAAAGCGAGTGCCTGGGAAGCCCACAGAAAGTAAACACCTTGCCATCTCCCTCTGGCGCTCCCAGTTGGCACAACCTAACAGAGCTGGCAGACACAGCCAGTCCCAAAACAGAGTCTAAGTGAGGGTTTGGTGCTAAGACACGGTAACTTGACTATCATGCCCGTCAGTTGGGAATCCCATCCACCCCACATCACATTTCTCCTGAGCTGACTAAACCAACCCATTATTTTGGTATTTACCCCCACATCACCCCTCGGCCTTTCAATGAGGGCCTCACTGACACAGCCCCTAAAACAATCAGCTCTGGGGCACCTGGGTGGCTGAGTTGGTTAAGCATCCCACTCTTGGTTTCCCCTCAGGTCATGATCTCACCATTTGTGAGTCCTGTCCCCGAATCAGGCTCATGCGGACAGTGTGGAGCCTGTTTGGAATTCTCTCTCTCCCTCTCTCTCTGCCCTTGCCCCACTCACACTCTCTGTCTCTCCCTAAATAAATAAACCTTAAAATAATAATAATAATAATAAATAAAAATAAATCAGCTTTAGTCAAGGGTGGAATTGATTGAGATATCCTGGTGTAAATTTCTGGCTGAGTTGTACAACAAAAATTTCTTTAGAACTTCCGTTCCTGCCATCATTCCCTGTATACAGCACGTACCCCTTAAGTGTTTCTTCATTAAAACTCAATATATTCAGATGTATGCTACTTAAATCAAGATAGTTTTTTGCCTATTAAAGTATAGGCTATTTTTTGAAATAATAACCTGACAATGTTGTTTGAGTGTGGCATTCAAATTAGGTCAACCCTTCAGAAAACAATTAGTGAAAACATATTTATGAAGGTGTTCATCATTGCTTATATGTCCTTTATATATTGTTTATATATCCAGAGAAAGAGAGAGAGAAAGGGAAAGAGAGAAGGAGGGAGGGAGGGTGGGAAGAGGTGGCCCACATATCCTACCATTGGGGAGTAGTTGAGTAAGTTATGAAACAGTCCCTCATTAGTATAAAATGCCAGCATATAAAATCAGAGTTATGCAAATAATGTTGTGCCATGGGAAAAAATACTTAAATTCTTAGAGAGTGGATAGCAAATCAAGCTTTGGAGAGACACCTGGGTTCCAGTCCTAGCTCTACCACTTTGTAGAAGTGTCACTTTGTACTGTCTCCCTGAGCCTCGATTTATCTCTAATATCAGAAAAATACCTACTTTGCAAGATTGCCTTAAAGATTAAGTGAGACCGAGAAAACCACCTGTACAGAGCCTGACACAAACTAGGTATTTCATAAGGAGTGAATGTTTTTCTCACTGCCGTCGGTAAACAAGCAGGCTAGGAAGGCATAGTATTACAGTTCTAATTATATTGAAAAGGAAACTAATACACTGGGGAAAAACTGAAAGGGAATACGCTCAAGTCCTAAACAATGTTGTATTAGAGTGGTAAAATTATGGGCGACTTTCCTCTTTCTGTTTTCCAAATACTAATCATGTAGTTTGGTACTTTAAAAATGGTAATATGGGGGGCACCTGGGTGGCCCAGTCGGCTGGGTGTCTGACTCTTGATTGCAACTCAGGTCAAGATCCCAGGGTCATGGGATTGAGTGCCGTGTCAGGCTCTGCGGTGAGTGTGGAGCCTGCTTAAGATTCTCTCCCCCTCTGCCCGTCTCTCCTGTGCTCTCTCTCTCTAAAAAAAAAAAAAAAAAAAAAAAAAAAAAGGTGAAATATATATCAGTTTTAAGGACAAGTTTTAAGCAAAACCTCCCAAAGATCAGAAAAAGTAATTGCTTATTGGTGAGTAAAAAGTTCAAAATATTACCGCCTACATGCCTGTCTTTTCTTCCTGCATCATCCAATCCCAAAGCCACGAGGTGGGGAAAGTAGGCATCCAGGCCAAGGTTCGGTCAGGGAGCTTTTTGCCCCAACATAGAAAACATCTGTGCTAAGGACAGTGGCTGTAAGTGGAGACTGGTTGGACACAAAGAAATATTGAAAGAGGAAAACTAGAATGAATTATATGGTACTGAGATTGAGACTGAAGATATAAGTGTGCTCATGATCTTCATGATAGACACGTGGGTGAAAATACATAGATTTGGGGGCGCCTGGGTGGCTTAGTTATGTGTTTGACTTCAGCTCAGGTCACGATCTCATGATTTGTAGGTTCAAGCCCCACTGTCAGTGCAGAGCCTGCTTGGGATTCTCTCTCTCTCTCTTTCTCTCTACCCCTCCCCTGATGTCCTTCTCTCTCAAATAAATAAAGAACCTTAAAAAAAGTTTTTAAATCACAAAAGACTTAAAAAAATAAAATACATAGATTTAAACTATATGTGTGTATACATACATATGTATGCATATATATATACATATATTCCCTTACTATCTCCATTAATGATGTTTTAGATTCTATAAAATATTATATTTACTCTATATATCATATATTTCCATTAAAAGTCTCTTTATCACAAATAAATAAATAAATAAACAAACAAATAAATGTCTCTTTAGCTCCACATTGTCCACGACCCGAACAGGTTTTAGAATCACTGGTCTAGAATGTTGGTCTAGAATACTTGAGCTTTAAGGCACACTCATAACTGTCTTAAAGGTCCAAAAATCACTGATGAGATTTCAAAAGCTATCAGCCCAGATGGTGGTTTCTAAATGCCATTCTCCCCCACAAAAGAAACCAAAGTTCCTTCGAGAAATGGCTAATTCCAGTGCTGGCAACAAAGATGTCACAAGATGATTCAGAATCATCTTCGTCCAGAAAGTTAGGAAGTGCTTCAAGAATGGAGGGGGTATATTAAAAGAACATAAAAGATAGCTTGAAAGGGGCTTCCACTGACCAAAGCTGAGACTATCTGAGCATCAAAATAAATGAATAAAATAGAAATCCCTGAATCCATATTAATATAAATAAATGAATGAATAAATAAATGTGAAGAAGAGAAAGGATTTCTTTTTCATAAAGAAGATGCTAACTAGTGAATGTAGAAGTAACTGTGAATTTAGCAGCCATCATAGTAATAATTGAGCCAGAAACAGCAGTGATGCTGGAACTAGCAGGAAGTTTGATGAGGCTCAGGGCATGGACATGGTCTCAGAGTAGCTCTCCACAAAGTGCATTTTCATTACAAAGAGGAAAAAAGTAATTTACAGTGGTGGATCCTGGACCACAGTCATCAAAGTTAACATCACCAGGGGCACCTGGGTGGCTCAGTCGGTTAAGTGTCCCACTTCAACTCAGGTCATGATCTTGTGGGTTGTGGGTTCAAGCCCCACTTCAGGCTCTGTGCTGACAGCTCAGAGCTCGGAGCCTGCTTCAGATTCTGTGTCTCCCTCTCTCTCTCTCTCTCTCTCTCTCTCTCTCTGCCCCTCCCTTGCTGGCACTCTGTCTCTCTCTTTCTCTCCCCCCCCAAAAATAAAAAGACATTAAAAATTTTTTAATCCTAAAAAAATGTTAGGTCACCTGGGTGGCTCAGTCAGTTGGATTTCTGACTTCAGCTCAGGTCATGATCTCGTGGTCCATGAGTTCAAGACCTACATTGGGCTCTGTGCTGACAATTGGGAGCCTGGAGCCTGCTTCAGATTCTGTGTCTCCCTCTCTCTCTGCCCCTTCCCTGCTCGTGTGCTCTGTCTGTCTGTCTCTCTCTCTCTCTCTCTCTCTCTCAAAAATAAATAAATTTTTTTAAAACAAGAAAGAAAGAAAAAAGAAAAAGAAAGTTAACATCACCAGAAATGGGACAAATTGACATCGTGCACTGTGTGCTAGGATGCGGTAAGGAGAGCACAATATCACTTCTGTGCTATTCCTGCCAAAAATGCATAAGCTAAGTCTAATCAGGGCAAGACATCAGACAAACCCAAACCGAGGGACATTCTGCAAAATAACTGGCTTATCATCCTCAGAAGTGTCAAGGTCATGAAAATCAAGACGAAGGAACTGTTCCAGAGTGAAGGGGACCAAGAAGACTGACAATGAAATACACTAACGCATGATTTTGAATGACATCATTTTGCTAAAAAGGACATTATTGGCACAACTGGTAAAATTCGAATAAGGTCTCAGGATCAGATGGCAGTAACATATCTATGTTAATCTCCAGGTTTTGATGGCTGTAATGTGGCTAAGTGAGAGAGAGAGAGAGAGAGAGAGAGAATGTCTTTGTTTGTAGAAGATACACATTAAAGTAGTTGGGAGTAAGGAGACATCAGGTCAGCAACTAACTCTCAAATGATCAAAAATTTTTTTTTCTTTATACTATTCTTGCCATTTTCCATATGTTAGAAATGATTCAAAAGAAAATAAATCCAAAGAGTTTATTTCAGCTGTGGCCAAAACTCTGGCTCTTTATCTCACTAAAAACAAAGGCTGTAGCCAGTTTGGTCGGCCAAACCTGTTCATCTTGACGGCCTGGGACAGGCTGCCAGGCGTGGGCTGGGCAAACAGTTCTCTGTCCAGAGAATCAGACTGGAGGCAGGGTCAGGGAGAGCTGGGATGGCAGCCTGAGCCACGGCTTATGCAAGGAAACTCAGTACTGAGCATTCAGGAGGACTTTAAAAGCTATGGCCTCTAAGGTTTGGGATGGGAGAGGAAGCAAGTCAGGCTTCTTTCCACACCCCATTAGGACCAAGCTCATCCTATCAAGCCTCAAGAGAAGGCTCAGAGAAGGAGGAGCCCAAGGAAAAGAAGGGGAGAGAGTGAGGGAGAGTGAAAAGAAAATATAACCTTTGATTTCTGGTATGATCATACTGTTGACACACCAGTATGTATTTAATCCATAAAGTCATCAAATTGTGTTGTCCTTGAACCTCTATGCCATTTCCCTGGGTTGTGTCCCTAGCAGGGGCAGGCAGGGGCCCTGCTGGTGCAGTAGCCAGGGAAACCAGGAGAGGGCTGCCATAAGGCCAGAAGAATGCAAGGACAACCTCATATTGCCCTCTTCCCACTCCATCCCAGTCCCTAAAAAGGACCAGTCCACAGCAGGTGCTCCAGGACTGATTTTTTTTTCCTACCTGTATGTGTAACTGACTTTCTTCATCTTGGGGTGGCAGAGATAAATCAAATCACTAAACCACTTCCCTCCAGTTTTCTGCCTGTGAAGGCTCTCTAGGGCACCTTATGCTAAATCTCATCGTGTATGTGAATGACTAGAATGGTGTGTTTAATTACTGAGAGATGGATAGTTAGCTGCCCTAAGAAACCAGTACGTTCTGCTCTTGGAGATAAGAAGCCGACATTGAGGATATGAATAGCGTGGCTAAAATATTGACTACTGTTAAGCTTGCAGAACCTCATCCCCACCATGGCCCACCCACATGGGGCGCTGTCCATTGTGCTGAATGGTCAGTTTGCTGCAACAAGGAAGGACAGACTCTCTGCCCAGAATCAAGAGTATAAGAGAGAGTTGAAAGTAGGCTTTCCAATGACAGCTATTCACCAAAGCCTGGAGAAAGCTCAATGGGCCCTGATCGGAAACTGCTGGAATCTAGATAAAGAAGAGAGGCTCACAGGGAACCAAAATGGGACTTCACACCTGGCGAGCTGGATTTGGGAGCTCTGACAGAAGTAAGGGAGTCCTCAGGCTGGGTCCATTCCCAGGGCTCGGGGGTCCTGCCCCCAGCAGCAGCAGCAGCAGCAGCAGCAGCAGCAGCAGCAGCAGCAGGAGCAGCTATAAACACAATGCCTTCTAGGGTTTGGCTGGGCCCTTTTCAGGCTGTTCTATCTGAAAAGGATCTGCATATCACAGAGTCTGAGTCAACAACACCATCAACCCATAGAGGAAGGGGTGCTTGGTTCAGCCTCAGGGCCTTCCCTTCCCTTACTGGCAATGGACATAATATACATCACATCCCATCATGATAAGGTGGCAGCCAGGCACGTGTCTGCTCCTGCCTGGGTCCAGCATCTGACCCCAGTGTGACCTTTCTCCTCCCCAATCTGCCTGACTCATGCTTCCAGAATGGGAACCCGGGGATTCTTGCTGCCCAGCAATAGCTGACTCCTAGCTAGTCCAGAGATAGCTGTGGAAGGGGCTCAGGGCAGCTGTCAGTAATCAGGGAGGAGATACCCATCATGGCCTGAGCGCATACCACGTACCATGTACTGCCACATTTCATGGGTATCTTGGGGTGGGGGGACCTAGATTCCTGCCCTTTTATAGAAAGGAAGAAAGTGAGGTTCAGAGAGCACCATGCAGAAGTGAATTCAAAGGCTAATCTCCCAGCACTGAGCACAGCCCACCCCCACCCCCCTGCTTACCCTCAGGAGACCCCCCTGGGCCAACACCCCTGAGAGCTGCCATTTCTTCTTCATTCTTCCAACCAACTTTAATCTACAGCTTCCTGCCCTCTGCTTGTGTCCACTCAGTCCCTGAGGGCAGCCCACAGGAGAGGAGATCTCCTGGAGGAGTCAAGCTTCGCTGGGAAAGGGGGGACCTGAACCCCAGGTCCACCAAGACAGAGCTGGAGCACTGCCCTGGTGGTCAGGAGGGGGGCTCTCCGGTGGAGGCTCCATATCAGTTGGATAGTGCAGCCCTGCACCCAGCAGGTGCTCTGGGGCAGGAGAAGTACTTGCTCTCTCCTGGCCTTGCCCTCAGCCTGCTTGGGGAAGTGGGCAGGCTGAGGAGGTGGCCTCCTCTCGTCCCTGTGGTTTCAGGTACCTGGGTGATGTCAGGCCTGGGTGACGCATGGGACTTCCTGTGTCTCAAGCCCTGTTGGAGGCTGAGGCATTTCTTTAAAAGCTTATAAATCATTACTTCCCCTTTCAGCCCAGCCCTCCCTCTGGCTTGGGAAGATTCACCTCCCCAAACACGAAGATGGCTTCTCCCAGGTCCTCCATGCTGCTCACATGTGTGTGCTCATGGAACCAAATGGTCACCCTCCTGGAGGTCTCCCAGCCCCCACACTGTCATGAAAACACACGTGTGACACACAGGTGCATGCTGTGAGCATCCCTCTCCCTCCCTCATACATATGCTCATGTGTCTTCATGCTATTTACTTGCTCACTGGTGTCCCCAGGGATAGATCAGCTCCCCCTTGGTGGTGCCTTCAAGCTCCTCCAGGTATCCACAGAAACATGTGGCTTTCCACTATTGAACGTGCTCTCAAGTGTACATGTTCACAAGTATATAAGGGGCTTACAGGCAAAACTGCACATTCCACTCACAAACTCATGTGTGCACTCTATATTCACACAGACACAAACACCAGGCAGGAGATATACACTCGAATCACACACCTCTGCTAGACACACACAGGCATGCATGAATGACATACTATGCCCTGTTGTCTGCACACAGTTCCCATAGTTGTGTGCATCCTAGACATACATGAGTGAACTTTGGGATGTCTGGGTTGAGAACAGGAGCAGGGAGGGAGCTGAAGCTGGCAGGAAGCAGCAATCCCCAGCCCCACCTGCAGGGGCTGCTGCTGCAAATGGGAGCTCCAAGGGGTGAGAGCTAGCCTAGGGCACTGTCCTCCTGCCGGCCTGAGGCAGCAGGTGGCACCCTGGGGCTGGCGGCTAGTCATCAGGAGGAAAGGGACATTCCAGAGGGAAGACAGCCCGACTCCTTGCATGTTCTGGGATGACCTCCTGCCAAGATGGGCAGAAGGCTCCAAGAGGGGAGAATAGACAGCCTGAACTTGGGAAAGGGGGAGTCAAAGTGAGGGTAAGTTGGTGGAATTGAGCCCAAGGGAATAAGGAGGAGATGAGAAAGGGAAGAACCTGAGGTATTGAGGGGACAGAGGAGCCAGGAAGCCAGAAGAGCAAAATAGAGGGACATAGAGAGGAAACCATAGAGAGAGGAGTAAGCAGAGCTGTGGGAGAGAAGAGGAAGAAGAAAAGTGGAAAGGGGATTCGCAGAGATGGCATGAGGAGCCTGAGAGAGTTCCAGAACCAGGAGCCATCCTGGCAGGCCTCCCTTGCCCCTCTCCTGGGCTAGTCAGACTAGACCGCCTTCCACCTTGCCCCACCACTTCGGCTGGCCCAACTCATGAGGACGACTTCCAAGGAGACTCGGAGGCAGGTGCAGGAGGGCAGAGGCAAGGGCACCGGATCAGAGCATGTCTTGACCTCACTGACTCAGCTCCTCCCCCGGGGTGTGGAGAAAGCAGGGACCCCTGAGATGGAGCTGGAGGTTCTTCTTCTTGTGTGAACCCCATTGCCGGCTGTAGGTGGGTCCTTTCCCCCCGATTTCTGCTTCAGCAGAGTCAGAAGACAAGCAGTAAAATGCAAAGATTCGGAGGTTTTCAGAGCTAGGTGAGTCTAGGTTTCTCACCTCTTTGTGCCTAAACCATGCCTAAATCTTCCCTGTCCTCCCTCCTGGGGACCTGGGTAATGAGAGAACAGTTGAGGTCACAGAGGAGAGGAGGCCTCGCCCAGGACTGCATCCACTGCTTTTTACCCTGGACATGCCCCCAGGACCCTTGTCCTTCCAGCCCCTCCCAGGGCATTCCGAGAGCTTGGTGATCATGCCCAGAGCCCACCTCCAGCCATTTTGTGGCTCCAGGGACCAGTATGTCCACGGGCTCTTCCCCTCCCGGTCTCTGTGCCCTGGAACCAGTCCCAGGTAGAGAAATCATGTTCTTAATTGGATACTCCAAGTGGCAGGGAGAAAGGTGTCACACTCTCCATCACTCAGATGAGAACACTGAGCTTTAGCAAAGTGATATGTCTTATCTAAGGGTCTGTGGAACAAACCAGCCTTTGAGGCTTATAGGGAAGAGGTGGTGCAACCAAGGCCATGGTCAGAATCCTGGCCTGCTCTTCCTCCAGCTCTGGCTCCCTGTTTCAGCATCAGAGCCTGGCTCAGCCCCTGCCCCTACTCCACCCACACATCCCCCTGGGTCTCATACACCCTCCTGGGGGAGTGCTACCCCACCCCTGCCTCCTACCTGTGCAGGGCCATCTCAGTCCCCACCCCCAGATCCCCTCCTGCTCCATAATCATCCCACCCTCTGACGCCCACTCCGTTCATCTTCTCATCACTCTCTCCTCCATGAAACCTGGAGTCAGATCAGCCCATCCTTCCCCATTCTCACAGCACTGCAGGCCCTGCATCTGACCACAGCTCTTCCTGGCCTAAAAAGCCTTCAGTGGCTCCCACCTTCCCTTGAGACATAGTACATACTTCTCAACGTGGCAGTCAAGACTGCTGGGTAATTTTCCAGCCTTATCTCCACCCACTCCTGGCCCGAATTCTTCAGGGCCCTCCAGCCCCACAACTGCTTTGAGGTCCCCCAGCTAAGTCTGTAGGGCTCAGCAAAGCCTTATTTTACCTCACACCCCCATTTTGGGCAGTTTGAGGGCAGCCCTCACAGTTCCTGTAGACCGCTGTTGCTCCCCCTCTGACTGCCTGAGTCTCACTCCATGTAGGCAAGACACTGCCCAGCACTTAGTAGGCATTTTATAAGTTTTGTCTAATAATGTTAGACTCTAGTTCAATGATGGTGGTCTGGTGCCCCTCTCCACCAGAGCAGGCCAAGGAGATGCTCAGGGTGGGTGCAATGACTGGCAGCCAGTTTCCTCTGGGGTTTCCGCTCCCCATGCTCCCTCTCTGTGCACCGAGCCTGCCCCTCCTCACAGGCTTCACAAGTGGTGCAGGCGCACGGCAGTGCCCTGATGACTACACTCAGGAGAGTTGGCTGGACAGTGAGAAAGTTGGGTGCACACCTCATCACCCCAAAACTCCCTGCGCACCTTAATCCTCTGGGACTCTATGGTGGGTGTCCAAGACCACCTGAGACTCCCCTCCCACCACCTGCCGGCAGGTCTCTGGGCCTCTGCAGAGCCCCCTAGGGGCTCCAAAGGGCAATAACACCTTGTTCTCAAGAGCTCTCCTCTCTCACTCTCTGGGGCAGCCAGAGCAGGGAGATGATACACGCAGGCCCCACCCTTGGGTAGCTTTCAAGCTGGCAAATGAGGAATGAGCTTGTCACCCTGGGCCCAGACAGATCCAGCGACAAAGCCAGGCCAAGATGCGGGCAGACGGGTGCTGTCGGATGACGACAGCCCACAGTTCTAATGGCTTCTCCTCATTAAGCACTTACTAAGTACGAGACTCCACGCTAAGTGATTTATAGATGTTTTTGCACTTAATCTCTCCCACAAATCGATGGTGTGGGTGTCCTCCTACTTTTTGCAGATTGGAAAAGGAAGCTGAGAGAGTTCTAGCTATCACCCTGGTTAGGCATCACACAGCTAACCCGTGGGAGAGCCGGAATGCAAATCCAGATCTGCCAACTCCAAATCCTATGTGCTATTCCATACACTCCAATTCATGGGCACCCCAAGCCCCAGGTGGGGCTTCCAGAAAAGCCCCCAAAGACTCCTCATTGACAATAGCATAACCTGTCCTAGCCAAGGGGCCCCACAACCTGGCCCCTGCCTGCCTTTCCAACCGTCACCCACACCCACACCCACACCCACACCCACCATAGCTCAGATTTCCATCTTGACGTTTTCCAAGTGGAGCCCTTTGAGCTTGTTTCTGCTATTCACGCAAACTCAAATGCCTGCTCCATTTTGCAGATGAGAAAACAGAGGATTAAGAATGTTAAGTAACTAGCCCAAGGTCACACAGTTGCTTAGAACCCAGGTCATTAGAACATCAAGTAATAAAGCATTAATTTGTGTTACACACAATTATTGAATGGGAATTAGCAGGATGTGCAGCTAATGGGGCAGAAGAAAGTAGAGAAGAAAGATTAGGTAAGTTCCAGAGCGGAGGGGACCAGGCCAGGCCTTGAGGAAAGGTAGGAGACAGAGGGGCTAACTTTAGAGAGAACAGTGTAAACAAACTACAGGGACAAGAGAAAAAAGAGGGAGAGAGAGCGCACACCTTGGTGGCCCAGTCGGTTAAGCATCTCACTCTTGATTTCTGCTTGGGTCAGGATCTTGCAGTTGGTGAGACTGAGCCCCACATGGGCTCTGTGCTGAGAGTGCCTGCTGGGGATTCTCTCTCTCTCTGTCCTTCCCTTGCTTGCATGCACATACGAATGCACTCATGCTTTCTCTCTCTCTTTCTCTCTCTCAAAATAAATAAATAAGCTTTAAAAAAAAGAGAGAGATAGAGTAAGGTGCGTCAAAATTAAGAAAGCAATGTGACATGGTGGCAAGAGTCATGACATGTGGCCCAGGACACCCAGTGTGTCCCACAAATCACTATGTGATGTTGGACAAGGTCTTTCCCTCTCTGGGGGATGCCTTCTCAGTACATGAATGAGCCTTGGTGATCTCTGGAGTCCCACCAGGCCCAGTCATCTGTAGATTCTACTTGTGTGTCTTGCCACTGGGCCTTAACCCACAGGATCTAACCCAGACTCACTGTCGTGGGGCACAGACTTGGGTAGCAAGTTCAGGCAGGAGCCAGCCAACAAGGAACCTGAAAGGACACAGCTGAGGAGTGGTCCCAGTTACATATGAGGAGTTGTCCATGTAACACTCTTCTCCACGAATCCATGCTAGAAGCATGTCTGGGCTCCCCACAGTGAGTCCAGTCCTGGAACCAAGGGGTGAATGAGTCAAGGTGGAATTGTGTGCTCTGCCCACCAAATGTTAAAAGCCTAGACCCCCAGAAAAGGGGAAGAAAATGAGGGTCCTTGGTGAAGGGACAGAGAAAACTTCCTGGGAGTAAGGGTGGGGGTATCAGGACTAAAATAAGTGGTCCGCCAAGTTTGAGGACATTTGGGGAACAAGAATGGCCCCCAATAAGACAGCACTGCACCAGGGGTGCCTGTGCAGCTCAGTCGATTAAGCATCCGGACTTTGACTCAGGTCATGATCTCGAGGCTCCTGGGTTCGAGCCCCGCGTTGGGCTCTATGCTGATAGCTCAGAGCCTGGAGCCTGCTTCAGATTCTGTGTCTCCCTCTCTCTGCCCCACCCCTACTCATGCTCTGTCTCTCTCTCTCAAAAATAAATAAATATTAAAAAAATTAAAGAAGAAAAAAAAGACAGCATTGCGCCCAAATTCAGACAATGATCCAGACCACTCTCCCTTGAGTGTCTGAGGTACAACAGATGCCACTGGAGGGCTCTGAGTCAGCGGACACAGCATGCATCACTAGAGACTGGACACACGTGTGCATGTACACACACATACACACACACACACGCATCTGCACTAAGACCCCCGTGTCAAGTCGCCTATCTCCACAGCTCCAAGTGAAGGCCTTTGGACTTCTCTCGCTCTCCAGAGAACATGCCCTTCCTGAGTCGATGACAGGCAGCCCTGGAAGTCGGGAGGTCTCACTGTGTCGCCTTGCTCCCTACCACTGCGATTCTGATGCATTTGCTTCCTTTCTGACTCAAGAGATGCCAAACAGAAACAGGCCCACCACCTCTGCATGGTTGACTTCCACCCTCGGGAATGCACACTCACCTCTTATCTTCCCTGCCTGTTTGATCTCCAACCACGTCTTGCCCTCAGGAACCCTGTCTTACTCACCGCCAAATGCTCAGCGAAGGAATGAATGAGCACTCGGGAGCCCCCCTCACTGGGTGCTCGTGATTTATCAAAAAGCCGGAGAACTGGGTGCAAGTACCGGCTCTTCCACTTACTGACTGTGACAGCTTTAGCCTGAGTTTCCCACTCCTACAGTGTCAAGGTGAAGACTACAGAACTGCCTGCGAAGCACTTAGCACAGAGTGCCCAGAAAAGCACAGAATAAGCCCTGCGTGAAGAGTGCTACACTGATCACTGACATGCGTCCTGGATTGGGACTCCCTTCCTTTGTCCCACCTGCTGGGCTCCTGCATAGACAGTCCTTCTTGAAGTCTAACCTCAAGCCTTCATGACATGGCTCAAGCTGGTGTTCTGCCTTCGTTGGAGTCTGGGGACTGAGGCGGGAGAGACTACACTGGCTGTTGGGAGAAGCTGTCCCCCTGGCAGGGGTTGGGGCCAGGAGGGAGATTACAGAGGCGCCAGGCCCAGGGCTCCGCCATGCACCTGCCACAGCTCTGGTGAAGATCAGGAGGCTGCCAGCTTACCCCACCCCATGATCTCATGGCTGTGCTTGCCAGGCGCTGGCTCAGGGAGCAGGTGCTGATGGCAGGGCCTGGGCACAGAGCCCAAGGACAAGAAGGCGGGAAGGCTGTGAGGGCTAGAAACAGAGCTGTCCCCAAAGGGCTCCAATGCAAGCTCCCTCGGCCTCCACGTGCAGCCATTGGCTAGTGACCCACCATCCATGCTCCTCCTCCCAGGCCCCTCCCACTGGCCCATCCCCCAGAACCATGGATAAGGGGAGGAAAGGCTCCCTCCTAGTCCCCAAGGGTCAGTCTCTCCCTTCCCAGCTCTTTCAGCTCCTCTCTGCTCTAGACTGCTGGCCCCTGGATGCCACCGTTTTTTGTTTTTTTTTTTTTGTATGTTAATTTATTTATGAGGCAGATAGCATGAGTAGGGGAAGGGCAGAGAGGGAGGGAGACACAGAATCTGAAGCAGGCTCCAGACTCCAAGCTGTCAGCACAGAGCTTGACATGGGGCTCGAACTCACAAACTGTGAGGTCATGATCTGAGCTGAAGTTGGACGCTTAACTGACTGAGCCACCCAGGCATCCCAGGATGCCACTGTTTTAAGGCATGGAGTTTGTTGGGTGGGAGATGAACAGTCAAATCCTGTCATTCCTGAGGCTGCTGCAAGCATGCCTTTAAGTGCCAGTTTATAAAGTGACAATGAAGCCCCAAATAGATGCTTGTGTCCCAGCTTTGGGGCATCCTTAGAGGTGAGGACTGAGCAAGAGCCAACCTCAGTCCCATGTTCTCCCATGTCTTGGTCCTCGGCCACTCCTTCCCCGGCCCACTCCCGGGGAAGGCCCCTCCCCAGCACTCCCCTCCACTCACCACAAAACCCACAAAATCCATGGCTGAGATCAAGAGAACCCTCTACCCAGCCTTAGCTGGATGGACTGCAGCCCATGGAGTGCAGCGTAGGGACACTTGGTGGTGAGCCCAGGCCTTGACCTTCCTACTCCCAGGGGTGAAGTCACCAGAGGCTCCATTTGCCTCTTGATTCATAGGTGAAGCCCTCAACCTGGGCCTAGAGCTCTGGCCCTCAGGGTATTCTTTCTGCTCCCCACTTCACTGTCATCTCAGCCAGGCCCCCTGCACAGGCCTCCCTCCCCACACCAGGGAGCTCCCACCCAGCCCCCCACCTTCCAGCAGCTCTGTCCTTCTTCTCTGCCCACCCTCCTACAGGATCTACCCCTCTCCCTCCTCAAACACCACACCAGCACTAGTGCCAAGCTGTATGACGGCCCCCACCTTGGACTGTGGCCTGAGATGCTCCAGCCACCTTGCAGGCAAACCCCAAAAACCATGACAGTGCCCTTCCTCAAATCTTGGCCTTCCTCAAATCTTGGCCTCATCCCCCTTTCCCGCCCTGTTCCTTCCCACACACATACTCCATCCTTCCCTCCAGACTCCTGCCATCCAGGTCCCTCTCAATAAAGGAAGGAGGTGGACTGAGGGCCTCTCCTGCTCAGAAGCTCTGTGGACTTGGCGTTCCTCTCCACTGCTCCTGGCCCAGGCCCAGCCCTGAAGCATCCAAGCATGGAGACAGGCTTACCACCGGCCTGCTGTCTCCCCATTAGCACCCTGGCCCCCTGAGAAGGAGGCAGAAGGCCAGATTAGCACCCCCTGAACTTCTCAGAATCCCCCTCAGTCTCCCCAGGGGCTTGGTGCCTCTCACTCATCTCTCTCCCCAGACATCCCAAGAGAAGACACCAGGGCAGACCTGGGCCACACTCCCAGAGAGAGGACCTGGCTCAAGACTGCACCTTATTTCCATGTCATTTCCAAGCGGCACCAACTGGGCTGGGCAGGTGTGAGGCTGGACAGTCCCCACCCAGGAGGCAGGGCAAATTCCCAAGGTAGCAGGTCACTGAGACAAGGCTCTGGGGCATGGCTTCTAGGGACTGGCCAGTTCCAGAATAATGATGCTGTTGGGATGTGAGGTGCTTGCTGCTCCTCCTGGTTGCCCACACCCCAAGGAAAGCCTTATCCCTCCCCAGCCTGGTCCACACACACACAGCCCCCACCCCACTCTGGGAAGCTTTCCCCAGCCAACCCCACCCAGCTCTTACCACGTCCCCTTGGCAATTAGGTCCAGAGTTTTCCCTGTGTTCAGTTGTCCTTGGTTTATGTGCTGCTTTGCACATGTCCTCAGAAAGCTTCATATTCCACACTCGTCGCTAGCTGGGAGTCCCTCTCTCTGTTAATTAAGGCCATTTGTCGGGATAGGAATCCCTGCCCTACAGATGTGCCAAGAAAAACTCTAGAATCTAAGTCACATCTCTCTTCCTGCAATTTTTTTTCTCTTGAGAATCAAGCAATCTCACCAAGGAAATTCTCAAAAATCAGCAGCTTCTCCCCATGGCCAGGTTCTTGCCTTGATTGCCAGAGAGGTCCTCAGATAAGGTCGAATCAGGGTCTCTGGGGAGGACTGGCAGGGGGCGGCTTTTCCTCAAGGGAGGCTTCTCCCTCTGGAGCACTGCAAACCCTTCACAGACCAGGTTCCCTCTTTCTGGTTCTGGAGCCAAACTGAGCACTCATGGTGTGTCCCCACCACCACCCCTAGGTGTGCGGTAAGATGTAAGGAGAGCCTGGCCTGGTATTGAATCCGGGGTCCAGCACTCGCTAACTGTGTGGACTTGAGTGCTCTGGACCTCGGTTCCCTCATCTATAAGTGGGCACAATAATAAGAACACTGGAAGAAGTGGTAAAGACCAGAGTTGATATGTGTAAACCAGCCTGTCACATCCCCTTTTTGTATGCAGAGGAGGATGCCACAAGTCACTTTCAGATGACAAGGCCAGTTGAGAGGATGCATTTGTTAACCTGGAAAACCTTCAATGGGTCCCCCACTGAACCCAGCAGAGTGCTAAGCTCATCTGCTTATCCACATAAACTTACGGCAGCGGTGGGAGGAGGCAGACCTGTAAGTAGGACCCATCAGGAGTAGGTTCAAAGCTGGAAGAGAGTCTGAACAAATTGCAGAGGGCTCAGAGAAAGCCACCAGCAGCCCCTCCCCAGCTCCCTCATGCTGTCCAGAAGGCCATGTGAATGTCATTTCAACCCCAAGAGATGGATCTGTGGGTCACAAATGAGGCTTGAGCGGTGAGACACCTCTCAGGGTGACTTGCTATGAACCCTGTGAACTCCTGGGCCGCCCAGATGCCCTTATGCTCCAGGGGCGGCCCCAGACCAGAGCCTCTCAGCATGGCCGAGCCTGCCCAGAGGCACCTTCCGCATTTGCAGATGGGAGGAACGCGTAGGGGCTTTGAGCAGGGGAAGCAGGCTCCGGGCTATAGGAGCTGATGCAAGTCAGGCTGCCAGAGTTTCAGAGCACCTTGTGAGGAGGGGTAGCGGGAGCTGCCCCACCCTGTCAGAGACAGAGGGCAGGGCCCAGACCTGGGGCTTCCCGCCCAGAAATGCCATCTGCAGCCCACAGGTCCCAGCCCACACTGGGCACCCGAGGGCTGCGGGGGAAGGTGGGATGCAAGCTCTTCCCCACCCCCATGGACACCCGGTGGGGAATGTGTTGATCCGTCAACATCTCTCTGGACACTGGCTAAGGGCTCCTGTGGCTCCTAAGTTGTGGGGCAGAAGCCAGGTCATTAGACAGGGGAGACTGTCATTAGTGCGGGCGATGCCACCACCACACAGACAATGGCAAACAGTCATTAGTGGCTGTGTCACAAGGGTGAGGCAATGCTGGCGGGGTGCAGGGAGCTGGGCTGAGGGAGCACACACTCACACAGTCACATGTTCACACACATGCACACTGACGTGTGCACACATACACCCACGTTCACTCACAAACAGAAACGGAAGTAGATACACACATGCCCTCACATGGGTGTGGGAGTAGACACACATCCACACATGTGCATGGTTACACCCTCATGCAGAGGCATAGATGGATACACTTGCATGATTGCACACACGCATTTATAAGGGATGTGAGTAGATATGTGCTTGCACACTTGCACGTCCACATGGGGACAGCTGGGTGCAATTGCACACCTACATACTCACTTGTTCATGCGAGGGTACAAACAGACATGCTCACACTCTCAGACGTCCACACACATACAAAACATGAGTAGGCATGCTCACACACTTACACGCTCACACAGAGGTGTGAGTCGGTACTCACACATGTTCATGCACTCACATCGATGTGATAGATACACTCACACATTCAAACACTCACCCCAGGGGCACAAGAGACACATGTTCACATGCTTACACAGCCACCCAATCATTCGCACACATGAGGTGTGAGGAGATGCACCCTCCCACCAGGGGCATGAGCACTTGCACACTCCCATGCTCACACACACACAGGGGCTGAACACACACTGCCCAGAGGGGTCCACAGAATCCGAGATACCCCTCACACACCAGAGATGCCCAGATCCTCCCACAGCCAGCTACCCAGACACAAAGATATCTCCCCACTGCCTTGAAATGGACTCATAGACCACCAGGGCCCCCAGAAGAAACCCTCAGACACCACCTCCCATGCCACACACTCCCTGCTTCAGAGGACCAGCACCCAGGTCGGAGAAGGCACACAAAGCAAAAGCAGACAGGCTGCGTGTGCCTTAAGGACAGGGGCCAGGTCTGTTTTAACACCGTAGCCCCTCCAGGCCCCATCCTAATGGCTAGCCATGCCCACCTTACTGGAACTCTCCAGAAAATGGGCTACCTTAGGCATGTCTCTAAGAACTCCTGAGCCCCACAGTCGGGGAGAGACAGGAAGGAGAGGCTGGGATCCAAGGAGGAGGAGAGCTCCTGAAATCCAGCCTGGGTCCCAGTTTTGACTCTTCCCTCCCACCCCTCCCCCAATCAATAGTTTTCAGGTGGCAAGTCGTGGGTCCAGCTTCCGGTTCAAAGCAGGAGGGCAGGGGCGGGAGGGAAGAGAGGTGACCCAGAGCTTACTCAGCAAGTGCGGAAGGTGGAAGGTGGAAGGCAGCCGAGTGGAGGCCCAGTCCTGGGTTCGAATCCCAGCGCTGCCACAAGCTGGGCATGTGGGTTTCCTGTTGCCACTGTCACAAATCTCCATGAATTTAATGGCTTCAAACAACAGAATTTCATCAGCTCACGGTTTGAAGATCAGAACTCCAAAATGGACTGGAATGGGCTAACATGACAGTGCTGGGAGGGCTGTGCCCCTGCAGAAGGTGCGAGAGGAAGAGCATTTGCTCATGTTTTCCAATCTTGACAGGCCACCTACTTCCTGGGCCCTGCATCTCGAAGGCGATGGCCAGACGCAGCAATCTCACAGCACCATCCTTCTTCCCCCTCTCTTCACATTAGGAAGAACCTTGTTATGACACTGACCCTACCCAGAGAGTTCAGAATAATCTCCCCAACTCAAAACCCTTGACTTAATCATGGCAGTGAAATTCTTACAGGCTCCAGAGATGAGGACAGACATGTTCAGGCCGTGTCATGCCGCCGGCCACACTGGGTGACCTTGGACAACTCACCGCACCTCCCGGAGCTCAGCACTGCCAACGTAATCTGGAGATCACTCCTACCACACAGGTGGCCATGGGGATTTAGAAAAGCCACATGAATGAAGAATCACTGTGCTTCCCTGGGTGGGGAGGGGAGGGATCGGTGGACTGTACCACCCTCTCCCTTTGCGGCTTCCTGAGCATGAAGGATGCAACGTGGCGCGGTAGAAAGGTGACTGAAGGGCCGCAGAGACCAGCCAGGGGGCTCTGTGGGCTTGGGTTTGGAACAAGGAGTGGGAGGGGCTGAGGAGGTCTGCAAGGGTCTCTGGATCTGGGCGGCCACAAGGCCCTGCAGTGAGAGGAGCCACCCCTCGAGGCTGGGGCCCCCACCCCTGCGGTCACCTGAGGTAGGAAGCAGGGTGGGGCTGGCCTGCCGCTCCTGCCCATTCCTGTCTTCCTGTCCCTCATCTGCTGCCATCTGTTTGCAGGGCCTCGGGCCAGCGGGTGGGCAGGAGACCCAGCCCAGGCTGCTATTACCCTGCTAAGTGCAGACAGCAGAATGATGACCCAGAAGATAAGCCCCACATAGTGGAATCGGTTGCTGGAAAACACTCATTAGTCCCCACATGTGCCCTGTGCTGTTTGTCCGTTCAGGACGCAGCCGGGGCATCTTAGAGAGGAGCTGAGGTCATCAAACTCCCACTGGCCACCCTGCTCCAGCCCGTGACCCAGGCCAGGCACCGTGTCCAGAGTCCCCCGGCCCACCGTAGTCACCTCACTGGCCCAGTTCTGCACCCCGCTCCCTCTGCTCCTCCACCCACCCACGCTCCCCTCCCCCATCTTGCATGCCACCCCAGCTCTTTGCCCCAGCCCCCCCAACCTTTCCCAGCTTCCCCCACAACCTCAGGGTTTAACCCAGAAACTACGACTCCAATCAGCATGAGGCAGCCCGGACTTGGGGCTGCATTTGGAGGCAGAAGATCTGAGTGCCAATCCCACACCCCTGCAAAACAGAGGTGTAGGGATGCCCAGCCTGCTGCATAACATCGGGGAAAGAAAATCAGGTCACCTGTGTGAGTGCTTTCTGTAAGCCTGAGTACTCATTTGACTTATGGGGACATATGGAAGAACTTCCTCTTCCTTTTCTCCCTGAGACCCAGTGGCCAGGGCTGGCCTCAGATTGGCCTTTCACAGATGATTGCCTTGGAGACACCCCACCTCTAACTGCATTAGAGGACCCCCCAGCAGGTGCTAGAGAAGGAGACGAAGGATGGGGAGGGAGAGGACACAACGGCAGGCACATGGGTGCTGAGTGCATAAAGTGCAGGGGAATACAAAGATGAATGAACCAACCCCCATAGCGCAAGCTTCTCAAGATTTCCCCCCACACACACACCCATGTGCCCTGAAAGGCACCGAGGACCCCTGGATGAGGGGGCAGCCCTGCCTGTGGGGCGGCGTGCAAGCTGGTGGCTCGATGCCAGCTGCGCCTTCCTGGGACTGGCTGGCCTATGTCAGTGGGCACAGCGCCCAGCACCACCGTGGGCTGCTGCCATTGAGCTGGCAGACTCACAGAGGCCGGGCACCGATGGCTCAACAGAGATCAGGACATGGTTTCGGTCTATTATCAGAGCAGATAAAGCAGCCGCTGGAACTCAGGGAGCAGTCCGGCTCCGGATGCCCTACTGCTCTCGCAACCTGCCTTCGTCAGCCACCCCAGCCTCCCAGTCCCTCTTTGTTCATCTCTGAAAGCAGCCCCAGGGAGGGGGACACCTCCTAAGTACTGTGTGCAGTGCCAGGAATGAGAGGGTGAGGAGGCTGGAACCGGAGGCAGAGGCTAAACGGAAAGAGATTCCAGAGTTCAGAAAGCACTGGACAGGGAAGCCGCAGGGCCCCAGAAGGTGGGGAGAACACCCAAGTCACCACCCTGCCTCATTTACCTCTGTACTTGCCCCACTGCTGGGCAGAGACCCAGGCACCCAGGAGAGATGCAGAGTGAAACTCCTGAGTGAAGGCACAGCGGGAGGGGTAGAGAGGATTGGCTGGTTTCTTCAGTGATCAAAATTGAGAGGTGGGGGGACATCATGGGGAAAGGACAATATAGAGAGGGGTTCCAGACCCTGTCTAGTGGAGGAGACTGGGAGAGGGAAGAAACCTTTACCTAAGTGAGCCTCAGAAACAAGAAATACTTCAACTATTTCTTGCACCCTACTGCCACTGATGATAGAGCCGTAAACCAAAGTCCTGCCATCATGAAGGACGCTTTTGAGGGGTCCTGGCTCAGAAGGCAAGTGAGGGGGCCATTTGGGGAGACTTCCTACAGAGAGGAAGCAGGCGGACCTGGAGCGGGCTGAGTGGCTGGGTGAGGCTCAGAGCGGACAGGGCAGTTGGAAGGAACTATCCTTATAGGTGGAAGGTCCAGGCACAGTGGGAGGCATGGAGAGCGAGGGGAGACCACCAAGATGCCTGTTGCTGGGGTAAGCAGACAGCAAAGAAGAGGGTGTGATCCTTTCCAAGGAACCCAGGGGCCCCTTGGCCCTCCTTGGGAGGCAGTGAACCATGGAGAAAGCAGGGCCCTCCCGTCAGCTTCCCTTTGTGCAATTCTTTTTCCTGCTCCTCTCCACCCAGAAGCAGGCCTGGCAACCCAGCCAAAACGCCACTGGCAGAAACCCAGCACCCACATAGCCAGGCACAGGCTGGGGTTCCCCAGGTAGGCTGGGCCTATCCTACCTCCGGACCCAGGGAACCTTCCCCATGTGTCCTACCCTTAGGTCCTACAGAGAGGGAGGGACTGGGGAGCTTACGACCTGGTCCCTGCCCTGCCACAAATGCATGTCTGACCAAACTCTAGGCCTAATGGGCTTCTGCCTGCTCAGAGAGGCTTCTTTCTGACCCTTTCCTTTTGCAGGAGGACCATCGATCTTCTGGCCCACTGAAGGCATTTGGCCGTGGCAGGAGGGCCTCAGAGTTCCCACCCGATGCTGAGTGAGAGCCAAGGGAACAGAATGCCAGGCCTCTGCGGGTCAACCGTGGTGGTATGCGTGAACCCCCAGGCAGAGAACCCACCATGAGCCTTGGACCCATCCCAGTCAGCCCAGCACAGCCTGGCAAAAGGGCAGCCAGGTCCTGGAGGACAGGCGCCCTGGGGCCAGCTTCCAAGAATGGGGATGTCTGTCTCCTCCTCCTGATTTTCCTCCACAACCCACCCGAGTCTGTCACTTGACTCCACCCAAAGCTCTTTGTGTCACATCCTGTGTCATGATACAGTGCACATTCCTGTGTGGAAGGGTGGCCTTTTGCTCATTCCAGAAAGAAATGGCCATCAAGCATCCACTGTGTGCCAGGCACTGGGACACCGAGGGAACAAGCCACCACACCGTCCCTATACTCACGGAGCTTCCCAGGGAGGACAGGTAAACACCCGGCAACAAATAATTACAAATTGGGTTAAGTGCTATGAAGACAGGAAAGTGTAATTAGCCTATGCTCACCTCTCCCTGGCCCCAGAGGCCTCCCCTCATTAGAGAATGCCCACGACTGCCTGACCTCCCCAGCACGCTGCTCAGCCGAGGACCTCGGCTCACCTGGCATAGCAAGGCACTTGAAAACAGTCTGAGCAACATTTGGGGAACCAAACCGGAAGGAAAATAAATGTTTTTAATTTTAAAAAACAGCAGCCATCCAGGTGGGCTGTACAATCGAATTTTACAGCCCCTGAGGCTCGGCGAGGCCAAACGTTTGGCCCCAAACCACACAGCTGGTGCTACGTGGTAGAGCCCAGACCAGAAACCAGGTCAGCCGTCCCCAGGTCCAGAGCTCTGTCACCACCATGTGGCCCTGCTGGCATATCCTGAAGGATATTCAATCTGCAGCCTCCTGGCCCTTGCCTGATGCCCACTTTGCCGGCGGCATGTGCAGTAGAATCACTTGCGATGACGGAAATATTCTAAGCCTGCACTCTCCAGCACAGACTCATGATGTCACTCGGCTGGTTCAGGGAAAGAGACCCGAGTGGTGGGGTGGAAATTAGCAGGGGCTGTGGAGAGAAGGCAAGTATGCAGGAGAAGAGAGCCAAAGAGGGCAGTTGGAGCCAAGGATCTTATTGGATGTCCCAAGGAATCTTCTAGACTTTAACCCTTCATACACAGTGAGCCACTGAAAGACTTTATGCAAAGTAATGAAATGCCTTGGACCAGCGTCCCAGGCCCGCGAGGCCATCACTGCTCCTCTGAACTCCTCGGTCCCATCGATACTCCCGTAATACCGACTGCTATCCTCCCCATCCCACACAATGTTTCCTCATCCCACAGCTCTTGCAGCTCTCTTAGCCTGAAACAGCCTTCCCTCCCCTCCTGGACAAGCGTTTGCTCCCTGCCCCCTCTGGGGTTGTGTCCCAGACGCCCTCAGCCAGCTCAGTGCCTCTCCCCCGGGTCCCCGTGGCCGGCCCGGCATGTGGAGGAGGCTTAACAGGCATGGTTTCCCTTTCTCCATCCTTGCTGTCTCTTCCTCCTTCTTGGCCCTTGCTCCTCAGTCCCAGCTCTGGAGCCCTCAGAAATCCTTTTCATAAGATCACCCCATTCCTGAGACTTGGCCACGGGGCAGGGTCTCCCTCTGCAGCCTCAGAACAGGCCTGCTCAAAGGGACAGTCCAGAGAAAGGAGGTGGGGGCTTCTAGCCTCACCAGGCAAGAGGGTCCTGACCCAGTGAGCATAGATGTGGATGTGCATTTAGGAGAGAGGAAGAGAGGTAGCTAGAAATCTGAGCAGACTTATCAGGGGAGTCTTCCCGGAGGAGTTGCCTGGCCTCCCATCAGGCCCTGGAGTGAAATTAAGATTCTTCCCTGCTTGGAGCGTCCCTGCCTGTCTCCCCTAGAGCCACATCCCATCCCAGAGCCCCAGCCGGGCTGAGATAAGTTCACTGGAACATTCATCCAGGAACTATGCATTGCTATTCTGAGTTATCCCAGGCCAGGCCTCGGGCCAATTGGGAAGCAGAGCGTGGAGGAGACACTGAAACTGTGACACATGGATGCCATTCCTACAAGGCCATCTAACCAGGCTGCGGGGGCTCTGAGAGGCAAAGGAGCCCTGGACCAGGACTCTGAGTGGGTAGGACACTCTGAGCATCATGGACAGGCAAGGAGGCAAGAGAGAAGATGTGGAAGAGAAAGAGGGAGACAGATCAGAGCTTGGGAGGGAGTGACATGGAGAAACAGAAGAAGAAGCAGAGAAAATAAGAAACTCCCCTTTGCTTTTTTGAGAGGACTGAGCTCAGGGGCCTTTGGGACAGCCTTGCCCCAGCCTTCCCCGCCTCCAGGCCCTACCTCTGGCCAGCCCATGCCCCACTTTTTGGCCTCCTGGGGGATCCGGATTGGATCCTGTCACCAGTTACAGAGACCAGGGCCAAAGGAGGGAGACTCAAGTTGGAGGGAGGGGGACTGAGATGTCTGTCCCTGGACAGGCCCCAGAACGCCAGAGGCACAGGGTGTCCTGATGCTATCTCCAGCTGGGTCACCCACACTCATGCCCCCTCTGAAACCCAAAGCAGATCTGTTGTCAGCACATCCAGGAGGGGTTTGGAGGCTAGGTACCCAAACATCCCTAGAGAGACTGAAAATTCTGCCCACCTTCCATCCTCCCTCTCCCAGCCCCTGCCCAGCGTCCTGAACCCCTGAGAGGTCTGAGCCTGTAGGTGGTTCGGCTCTGAACGGAGGCCAGGAGAGGGTCATGTAGGGTCCTCAGTAAGGGTAGGGAAGCAAGGGCCTGTGCAGTTGACCCCCAAGGATGCCAATGTCGGGATAGAGGATGATGTGGGTGGGCTTGGAACCGGAAGTGGGAGGGGCAAGGGAGTAGGAGGGGCTAGGTGCTTGGAGGAGTTTTGTTTGCTTGGAGTTTTTTCCGCTGCTCTTCCTGTTTGGCAGCCAGCCGGAGCTGTGACAGCCAGAGACACCTCTAGGACTGCAGGGCCAGAGAGGCAACAGCCGGCGGGACCCACGCCCCACCTCTGGCCAGGGCCCCAGGCCAACATGGCCTCTAAGCCTCCAAGAGACGCGGCCACCCTGAGGAAAGCCAGGCAGTAGTCAGGGCCTCCCCACCAAGAGGGCCCTGCCATGCCAGCCTGGAAGCCAGAAACAAGGCCATTAAGGGTGACTTGTTAAAGCTCCGAGGCTGACAGAGGTCAGCACGAGTCAGCAAGAAATGGCAGATTTCAGCTGTGCAGAGACAGTTTTGAGAATTGGGCCATCCAGCTTAAAAGAAAATTAGGAGGTGGGCCCAAACCTGGGACAGTAAGAAGGCACTTGCTCTTGTCATCATGCTGCCCTTTCCAGGGGCCACCAGGCCTAGAGGCTAAGATAAGAGGGAGGGCTCATAACTGCAACCATCTGGGTCCTGAGACAGGCACTGAACCCTACTGAGGCTCAGTTTCCCCATCTGTAAATTGGGGCTGAGAATAATTAACTCATCTACCTCCAATGTCATGAGGATTAAGGGAATGAATCTGTGCAAGGCATTTGGGAAATACCTGACATGTCGCCTTGTTATTCTGGCACTAGCAGAGCCCACAGTGCCACTGCTTGCCTCCCCCATCCCCATAGAGCACAGGGGGGTGGCCAGCATGGGGAAGGGCAGGCTGCTGAGGACCCACACAGATACATGCCACACAGACACCAGGTCAGAGAGATCAGGGTGGGCCACTGAGTGGCACAGAACGGGGAAGGGGGTGGCATGTGTCAAAAGCAGGGACACAGCATCACAGTGACCCGGTCCCCCAGAAGTACCTTGCCAGCCCACCTCCAACATCAGAGCTGGGGACTCAGCCTCAAGACAGTTGTGGCCTCTGGACAGATGGCCGGAGGAAAGGAGAGGAAAGAAAGGGTGGGAGGCAGGGCCACATTCCCACAGCCCTTAAGGAAGAGCTGCATGTGACCCCTGCCATCTCCCCATTAGACCCAACCCTCCGAAGGCAGGCCCTGGGTCGTAGCCACCATCTACTGAGGACTTCGTGCCCTGCCCTCCACCCAGCTTTGTGCATACACTGACTCCGTGGGGGTGGTATTTTCATCCTCAACACAGAAGTCAAGTGACCTGCCTAAGGTCATGGGGTGGGTGTGGGGGTGGGGTAGCCAAGCTGAGTCTGGAGCCCAAATCTCCCTTGTCTGAAGCCAAAGCTCTTGGCCTTGGCCATCTGTTTACTCTCTAGCCTCTGAACACCGGGTTGTCCCTGTAGGTGCTCAATAAATGATAGATCAAAGGAGGGAAGGAGGGAGAGAGGGAGGAAGACAGGAAGAGAAGATAAGCCTGGGAGACTCTCAGGCAGCTAGAAAATAAATAAGAAGGCGCTGTTTCCCAGTGTCAGGATGCCACGCCGCCCGGGACAGCTGCCCTACACTCAGGGAGTATAGAGCCCGTGCTTGCCTCATCTTTTCCAGAAGTATGTGAGCCCAGCTACGTCAGCCTTCAGGTATGCAGTGAGGTCTGTGGTGAGAGGCGCGCTCTCTCTGTCTCCTCTCTCTCCTTCCTCCTCAAATCTGCCCTTCCTTGACAGCCACTCCATGCCCACCCAGCCCGCCAGCCAGCCAGCCCAGTCTTGTCCCCCTCCCTGGACCCAGATCCAGCTCTGGGGAGAGGAGGGGGCCTGTGAACAGCCCCCACAGGCAGCAGGTCTCAGGCTCTGGGAGGAGATGGGTGCGTGGTGCCGGGGGAGGGGCGGAAGCATCGCATCATCTAACAGGTTGGTCGGGCTGGGAGGTGTCCCGCCCTCCTGGAGCTAATGAGCACTGTAGGACAGGTGTTTGCTCCTCAGTGCCCAGCCTGCCCTGCCAGCGACCAGAGCCAGCTACCCGCCACCCCCTCAAAGGCTCACTCACATCCCCGTGCCCTCCCGAGTCCCGGGCCCGGGGGCCACGATGGCCTGCCGCTCCTGCGTCGTTGGCTTCAGCAGCCTTAGCAGCTGTGAGGTGACCCCTGTGGGCGGCCCCCGGCCTGGGACCTCGGGATGGGGCAGCCTTGTAACCCCCGGGACAGGCTTCAGCTCCTGCAGCCTCACAGGCTGTGGGCCAGCCGGCACCATCCCCAAGGTAACCATGAACTCCAACCTGCTGGTGCCCCTGGACCTCAAAGTGGACCCAAGCATCCAGCAACAGAAGAACCAGGAGAAGGAGGAGATGAAGGTCCTCAATGATAAATTTGCCTCCCTGATTGGCAAGGTGAGCAGATGTGGTGGGGAGGGGGGTCCCAAAACCTAAAGACCTTCAGACCTGGGCAGGTGGCTGAGCTCTGTATTTCTGGATCATCATGGCCCCACCCCTGACTGCAGCTAACCAGCCAATGAGGAGCAGTCAGACTAGCCCAGAGCAGAGAGATGGTGAGGCAAGTCCCTGAGCTATCCTGGCACTGGGGGAGAAAGAGGCTCCCGGATGGCTCTAAGGGACCTCTGGATAATGATGTGCTTCATGGCCTGGGCTCCCTGTCCCCCCAGGCAGACACTGGGGAGGGGCTCTAAGTGTGCCAGGAGAATACTTTCTCATAGGAACGGCAGGTGGACAGAGGAGATCAGCTCCCCAAGTCCATGCTCCTTTCCAGACCTTGGCCCTGCTCAACTCCTGGGGAGGTGCCAGCAGGCCAAAGGGGCATGTGCAGCCTCCAGAAGGAGGCTTTAGGGTAAGGAAACCGGGGCACCATGTCAGGAGATAGGAATGCAGAGAATGGATGCTGCGAGTCAGAAGCAGACAGGCGGCCAGACCTCCCCAGCACTCAGATGAGAGAGGAAGTGAGTCCCCCGCACCCAGACTTCCTAGACCCCACTGCCGTGGCTGATGTGCTGGTCTGGGGGCACTCCTGTCCATCTCTGCCCCCAGGCAAGGGCTTCAAGAGCTCTGCGAAAGTCCTATTCACGTCCCAAGCCCACTCCTCATTCACCTCCTCCAAGAAATCTCTCCTGATCAGCCCTCCCTCCTCTACGCACTCCCCCTGCCCTGCCCATACAAGTAACAGCTGCATTCACTGCTTACTACGTGCCAGTTGCTGTGCTGGGTGCTTCACATCTCTGTCTCTATTTCCCTCAACAACCTTATGAACAAAATAATTTTATGCCCATTTTACAGATGGGGAAAACTCAACATCTCTCTCCTACTCAGTAAACCAGAGCCCTATCCTTCTGCCCCTGCCTCCATCCTTGCTGCACTTGGTCTCCCTGCTTTGGTGCCCCTCTGCACATGCCTAGTGACCCCCATCAGGGGGGCATTCGTGGACAGGGGCAGAGGGAAGAAGGTCACGTGCCTAGAGCCTCTGCCTGTGCCCTGCTCTCTGCGGGAACTCGGCAAATACGCGTTATTCAGCCCATGCAGCCACACTCCCCAACGGCTCTTTCCCCTGCTGCAAAGCTTGGCCCTTTGGCCAAGGTCACATGCCCACCTAGTGTACAGTCTGGACTTGGGTGTGTTTCTCCCTCCCCCCAACTCATGTGGCCAGAACAGCATTCCTGCACCCACAGCCGGGGTGACCAGGACAGGGGGGAGGGGGGATGAGGAGGGAAATGACAGCTGGAGAAGGACAGCCGTCCACTGAGGTGGCACATTCCCTCCGCAGACCCCCCGCCCAGCTGGTTGTGCAGATCCCCGAGCTGCTGGGCCATGTGCCCTCGGAAAACAGCCTGCTGCCCCGGGGAGGCAGGTCCCAGCACAACCACCGCCTCTCGAAACCCGCTTTAATCCCTTAAAAGGAATGCTTTGTGAGCTATGTAATTTGGCTCAGATGGGTGGCTTTTCTTTCTGAACGCCAGGCTTTTCTTTCTGATATCACCCTGTGCGTCTGCCATGGGGACAGGAAAGGTAGATAGGCACAGAGAAAAGGCCCAAGGGGCTGGGGTCCTGTGCCTGGGGCTAGGGTGCTGCCCTCTAAGGTCTTCAGCGGAACTGGAGCCTCCCAATCCTAGAGCGTTGGCCTTGAGACAGATGTTCTTCAGGGTAGGATGCCAGGAACCATGGGTGCTAGCCTTTTGAGGACGCTGATCATTGGGGCCAAAAAGCCCCAGCACAGAGAAGGTCCGTGAGCTCAGTCTGTTAGCTCGTGTCCCTTCCCTTCTCCTTATAAAGGCCTCCGGGGCCCAAGGGAAAGCCCCATTTCTGAATCTGAATCCTGGTTCCACCTCTGACCCACTGTTTAATCTCAGGCAAATTATTTAACCTCTTTGGTTCTCAGTACACGTGTGTGATAGTCTTGTCAGGATCAAATGGGATAATTTTGAAGAGCATTTATAAAGTACTTACCAGGTACCAGGTGGATTCTGTTTGTCAAATAAAAAATCACATAAATGAGCCCGGCCCAGGCAGCTTGTGAACACTGGTGGCCCCTTCTAGCAGGTGCCCAAGGGAGGGAGGAGGGGAGAACTTTGTTGGTAACAGTGCAGCACAGGGTTAGAAGGAAATGTATGGGCCCAGGGGCAAGATGCTGTAACCGAGGTAGGGGTGGGGGCTCTAGGCAAAGAGAAGGAATGGGCAGAGACCCTCCAAATGCACGTCCCCTCTGGGCCCTCTGAGGCACCAAGAGAAATCAGAGAGCACCAAGGAAGAAAAGAAGGAGGAAGAGGATGGGGGGGAGACTCCCCCCCCCCCGGAGTCAGCGGAGGGTCCCTGGAGCAGTGTTTTTTCTTCCATTTGCAAGCTGTTTCCTTGAGCAAGCCACTCACCCTCTCTGAGCTTCAGATTCCCTTGCCCGCTCTGCTCCCACTCTGAAAGTGGCCCTGAGCTGTACCCAGTGGAGGGACAGGGACAAATAACAGCCCTGAGAGGAGGGGGAATGAGCAGAAGCAGCAGCAGGAGAGGAGGCTGAGGCAGTCAGGGAGAGGCATGCCAACAGCCAGCAGAGGCTGCTGGCCAGGCAGAGGGGAAGGAAAGGGGACAGGAGAAAGGACATCCAGCAGCACCCCTAAGGGGGCTGTAGAAAGGGAACGTATGAGGGGTGGTGAAGTGGCTGGAGACAGAGCCATGGGCGCAATGTCTTCCCGCGGGCCTGTGTGGCCTCTGGAAGTCTCTGTAGCCATTGACCTGTCTGCAGGCAGAAGGGCACGAACCAGCACTTCCTGGAAGGCAGGGGATTTGACAGCCACCGCCCCCGACCACCACCATGTGGGGACAAGGACCTACAAGCCCCAGGGTCACCTCTGCAAGCTCACCCGCTAGGACCATGGGCTGGGGATCTGAAGCCTCCCTCCCCAGAGCCCCTAGCTGGGAGCTGGAGCCTAGGCTATTCAGTTTCCTCCGCAAAAAGGACATGTGTCCCCACCCTGGTCTGGGCCTGCTTCTCAGCCGGGCGGTGGTGTTGGGTCACGGTGAGTTCTGTGCTGCTGGGTTTCAGTTTCTTCATCTGTAAAATGGGAGGCAGGGGTTTGCTCTCCGAGGAGGCCGAGGCGGCTCCGCCAGCTGTCACCTGTGATTTAAGGGAAAGGGGGAGCGGGGAGGGGCCAGCCAGAATAGGGAGGAAGGGGAACAAGACTGTTCAGCAGCCTTGACAGGTTAGAGGCAATTAACTGGTTACCTGGCCCTCCCTAGGCCTTTGTGGCAGAGAGGGAGGAGGCTTTGTGCAGGGAAAATTCTGGATGGCAGATGGGTTTCCATCCCCGCCCACTGAGACAACAAGAAACTCCCCCAGGGGCAGCAGGGGAAAGGGCCACTCAGTCTCTCGAAACCAAAAGTCAGCTGGACAGACTGGCCAGAGGTACAGTATCTCCCAGCAGGCTGACAGCAAAGCTAGGAAATTGAGGTTAGGCTCAGAGAAGGACTTCCTGCTGTGAAGGGGTTTTGTCGCGTATGGGAGGAGGAAGGAGCCTGGCCGCTCTCCTCTCACCTCACCCTCAGTGTAAACACCAGGCTCTGGCTTGTCAAAACAGAGGCAAGGTGGAGTGAGCAAGTAGCTCCCCCAGTAGAGATCCCTTTCGCACACACAGGCAGACCAGAAACCCTCTGCCCTCCGTCTCTACTGCCCCTGTTTGGCCGGAAGAGCAGCAGGCTGGAGGCTCAGGCTGGCTGTGGCCAGAACTTACCAGAACAAATGGGAGCTAAGCAAGGAAATGACAGCACAGCCTACGGGGCCATCGCCCACTATCCCAGCTGGTATTACCGGATGCAAATGTCAGAGGGGACTTCTCAAGGATATTCAGGTCTCTCAGGAAAACCTGAGAATCTGGGCAGGACAAAATGAAAAAGGAGGGCCCACCTGGCCCCCCCAAATTCAAAAATTGCAGGGAGTCCCTGAAGGTCCAGAGTGGGCAGTGGGCATCCAAAGGGACTGTCTGGGACTGTCTGGGAAGCGTGGCCACCAAGTTGCCATCTGATCCTGGACGAGTCGCTTGACCACCCTGGGCCCTTACCTCCTTCTCTGTGGATAAAGAGCACAAACCAGCTGATCCAAAAGGCTCCTGGCCATGATGCTGGCCCTTTCTACTGTGATTCTGGGAGCTAGTGCCAGCAGTGGACGGAGGGGGGAGCAGCTACCTGCTTGTGGGCAGGGGAACCTCGCTAGGCTGGTTATCAAAGCACCCTCGTGACAACAGCCCGCCTGTCCAGGAGCCAGGCCCCTGCTGTGGGCACCAAGTTGTAGGGATCCCAGGAAGGGACTGGGTGGCTCCCAGTTTGGTGGGGACGGTGGTAGGTCAGGACAAGGGAGGAGGAGACGAACTGAAAACCTTATAAGGAGAGGAAGGGGGGCCTTTTTTGAACTGTGAGGCTTCCTGCAGGAGGGGAGCTGGGAGCCCATACAGGAGGGGCAGGGATGGCGGAAGAGGAGGGCAGAGAAGGGCTGAAGCCTGGAAAGGACAGGCACCCTGGGGAGAGGCAGGGGGTGCCCCAGGCTGCACTGAGCTAAACTAGCTGGAAGGAAGAAGAAGATTCAAGAGGGACAGCGTGAGGTGGCTGGGGTGGGAGCCGTGGGAGGCCCTGCATCAGTGTGCAAAGGAGAGCAGGAAGGAGGCAGTCTGAGAGCGGCAGCTGTGCCCAGAGCCTGCCCAGTCATCACCCTTATGGCAAAGCTGGCCCCAACTAGAGGCAGAAGCCAGTCCGGGAAGGGCAGGTGGATCCCAGGGCCCGCGGTGACTCCAGCAGCAGACAAGGGCCACATGTTGCAGGGGGCCAAAGATTCTAAAGCCCAGCTCCCTGGATTCCACACCCGGCTCTGCCACTTTCTAATTTTGTGACCTTGGGCAAGTTACTTAACCTCTCTGTGAAGTGTGGTGGAGGATAACTGTACCCAGCCCATTAGGTGGTAGAGATCTAAAGAAGCAAAGATGTCAAAGCATCTAGATTCAAGCACACAGTAGGGGCCACGTAAACATTTGCTAATAGGGCTGTTCCAAAGCACCTTCCCAGCTTCCTCTCCCAAACAGCTCTGAGAGGTGGCCAGGGTAGGCCATCGCTCCCCCATCTTCTAGCTAGGGAAACTGAGGCTTGGAGAGGCTACAAGCCCAGAGCTGTCGAGAGGAATAGCATTTCAGTACTAACCAGGCCCTACCCTGCTGAGTTTCCAAGGCAAGATGAGACTAGGCTTGTCAGATGGGGGGGTGGCAGATGGGCCTCTGACGCCCTACGTTCCCTGGGGTCTCCCACCCAAGCCCCAGGCAGGCATGGAGGGCCTCTCACATGCTCGGCACATTCAGCCCCTTCCCTCCTCTCTCTGGCCCTGCTCCTCCCCTAGGAAACCTTTGCTAATTGGCCCCGCCTCTCTCTGATTCCCTCCTCATCGTATCTCTCCATCTTCTGTTGGAACCATCAGTAATTGGAGATGTGATTTGAATGTGCCTCATGAGGCCCAGGGTGGAGAGCACAGAACAAATGAGCCGCCACTGCCCAGAGAGGCCCCCATGTGGGCACACGGTCTGGCCCCGGGCCTCAGCGCCCAGCCCATCTGCACCCGGCCCTCACACCGATGCTCCCCTGCTCTTCCAGGTGCAAGCCTTGGAACAGCGCAACCAGCTGCTGGAGACCCGCTGGCACTTCCTGCAAGGCCAGGACTCTGCCACCTTCGACCTCGGGCACCTCTATGAGGAGTACCAGGGCCGGCTGCAAGAGGAAGTGTGCAAAGTGAATCAGGAGCAGGCCCAGCTGGAGGCCAATCTGCTGCAGGTGCTGGAGAAGGTTGAGGAGTTTCGAATCAGGTAGGACATGTGCGCCATACAGGGGCCGGAGGGGTGGGGGACAGGGACTGATGGTGGGGACCCACCTGCACTCAGATGCAAGGGCCAGGGCTCCCAAGCCATGAAAAGAGAAGACTTCCTTAAAGAACATTCCCTTAGTACAGACTTAGTCACTACTGTATGGCAGCCAGTATTCTAAGTATCAGGGGGATTATGACAGTGAACCCACAGCAACCTTTTCCAACAGCGATCACGCAACAAGGTCAGTCTCGTGCTCGCTGACAGCTAAGCACCTGTGCCCCATTGCAGGCCCTGTGCCCTATCCCCTCCTCTCGTGCCCGTAAACACACTTACTCTCCCCCACACATCCCACTGCCAATGGGAAGTTGTCACCAGGTAGAGCAACAGATGGGCTCCTGCCTTGGATACAGTTTGGAAATTTGGAAATTTGATCCCAAGTGGGCTGGAAAGGGAAGCAGGTGCAGGCAAGAGACAGGCATAGTGGGGTTTGGTGGAATAAACAGTCTTTATAGGTGACACGTGCCTGACCTCAGTAGTCGCCTTGGGGTCTAGAGAGAGGGAGTCACAGCGCCAGGCTGTGAGATGCTTGCAGACTGAAAGGGGGTCACCTCTTGCCTCTGCTCCTCACTAGCTCTGTGACCTCAGCATGTTGCTTACCGTCCACACCTCATTTCCCCGTGTCTGGAGGGGTAATGGTGATACCGAACCAAGAGCCTGGCGGGAAGAAGCAGTGGGGAGTTCAGCATGGCGCCCGGAAGCCAGATACGCCAAGTCTTCTGTCCCCTAGAAGGCTGAAGGGGCCAGCCTATGGTAGTGATCTTGACACAGATAGGGCAGTCTGGAAAGGCAGACCCAGTGCTTGGGTAACTCGGAGGAGAGGTGACCTCTGATCAGATAGTGGGCAGAAATTCCAGGACGAGGAGGCTGAGACAGAGCAGAGAGGCACCCTTTCCTGTGCTCTGGTCTCCTTTGGAGGAGGCCCTCTAAAGGGGAGGACAGGTTGCCCCTGAGCCCCTCCCCTCCCTTCCTCTAGCACTCCAAGCCTCAGCAACCCAAGGTGAGGCCTACAGCCTTGGGAGCAGCCAGCCAGGTGGGACTGGAGCACAGAGCATCCTGTCGGGAGTCCAGGGATCTGGACTGTGGCTCGGCTCTCCCACCACCTCCCCATATGACCGCCCCTGCTCAGGCCATGATCAGAGGATACGGTCACATGCGAACCTCTCCCCATTCTGGGGGCCTCAATTTCCTTATCTATCAATCTAGTTGGAACTTTCTGGCCAAAGACCAGGGCTCATCCTCATGGTTGAGCCTCTCTGTGGCCTAGGGGCCACCGATCCCCAACCCTGCCCTACCAGGTCCTATAGAAACCCATAGGGAACCTCACTGCTCATTCTGGGCTGCCTGATTTCAACGTCTGACCATGATGAGAAGTTCAGGGTCAGCATACCAGAACCCAAGACTCTATTCACTGATATCTACCAAGTCTTTGGCCCTCAGAGAACCAGAGAATGGCTGGATGGGATGCTTGGATCTTCCTTTCACAGGGAAGGAAACACAGGCCCAGAGAGGGCAGGGAGTTGTCCAGAGTCACACAGCCATTGCATGCTAAGTCCGGTTCTAATCCCAGCCAGCCAAAGGGTAAGGCTGCTCCTGTTGGGCCAGCCAGATCACATCCATGAAGGCGCTTTATAAGTGGAAGTTCTGTACAAACACTACTTGTTGTTTTAATCTGGCTCAGCCTCCCCGTTTGGCTCACTGCCTGGCCTCCATCTGCTACCCGAGCTTGCTATTTGGGCTCAGGGCCTCTCTTCCTTTCTTTGGGTAGAGAACCCACCAGGATTGGGAAAGATGAGTTTGGAGGGCTTCCAGATCCATCTGCCAGGGCCAGGGGAGCTGCGGCCTGGCTGTGCAGAGCCTGGGGGCCCCCAGGAGCCAGGAGACGCCAGGCCAAGCCCTAACAAGGAGGGGTGTGCCCTGCCTCTGTAAGGCCGATGAGATCAGCTTCACTCCTGGAAATAAACAAGGGAGGGGGGGCGGTTGCCGGGGTGGATGTGACAAGCTGAAACGGGCTGAGAATGGGTTTGGGAATTGGTGGCTGGCAGATTGGCAGTACGGGAGAAGGCAGTAGGAGAGATGGTATTTACCTGAGTCTCCATGAGGATGAAGACTTCCTGGCTTTGATGTAGCCACAACCCCAAGGATCAGTTAGTTAACTCTTCTATTTACTAAGGATGAAGCAGAGGCTGGGCAAAGCCTCTTAGGAAACCACTTGCCCAAGGCCACGTAGCAAGTGACTCAGGGGTGCCATGTACAGTTGTGCAAGAGGTTCACTGCTCAAAAGCATCTGGTTGAGGGGGTGAACTAGGGCTGAAATCCAACAGAGTTGGTGAAGAGAGAAGAGGGAAGCCTATACCAAAGGTTGGAAAGGGCAGTGAGGAGTAAGGAGGAGTTTTGACACCTCAGGGAGTCCCCCCCCACTGGACAGTTCCCCCCAGGATCCTGCCCCCAGGCAGACAGAACTCTGGAGGAGAGAGGGAGAGAACCTTGAGCACTGGGCTTATGTGGAGAGGGCCAGCTAATGAGGGGCTTCTCAGCCTGGGACTCTTTAGACCCCTGCCCCCAGGGCAGGGAATTCCTCCAAGGTCACCAAATTCCCAGTGAGACATCTGGGAGAACCACCTCTGCAAAGAGACCTCCAATGATTTCTCTCCAGAAAGGCTAGGGGCCAAGGCAGAAGGGTTGGAGGCCGGGACCTAGTATTAGATAGAGCAGAGCCCAGGTAATAATAATAGCTTTAGCAGGTGCCATGCACTTTGTAAACACTCCATGTATTAACTTATATAACCCTCATGACATCACTATTATCATGACCGAGGTGCACACAAGTAGCTCATTCAAGGTCACGTGGCTAGTTAGCACGGAGCCAGGATCTGAGCCCAAGGGGTGTGGCTGTGAAGCCCACTTGCACAGGAAAGAGTGCAAGCAAAGCCTCCTGGCTCTGCTAGGCCCCAGCCTGCAGCCCAGTCTCCCTTGGCCCACCCTCCACCCCACCCCCATGACCGGCAGCCTAAGGGCCCCTTGCAGACAGGCTCTTGGAAGCCCGGGCAGTGGCTAGGGGGAGTGTGTGAGCCCAGTACACTGAGTTTCAGAGACCATGTGGCCAACGGGCTCTTGTCACCTTGGGTCTACTCCCACTGGTTTCTCTGGTGGGCTGGTGGAAAAGAAGCCTGAGTGATGGCAGTTCCAGCCAGCTGCTGTGGGCGATGGTTACGCTGCCTCCACCAGCAAGGTCAGGGCCTGGGGAGGGCAGGCGGCTGTAATTAGAGCCCCAGTGATTCAGGCATTCCCTGGAGAGGAGGGAGGGAAACAGGAAGCGCAGAACCCCCACATCCACCGAGGTGGGCGGGGCTGAGGGCAGACTGAGGGTGAGAAGTCTGCAGCTGGCAGACACCCCACCCCCAGGGGCCAAGATTAGAGGAAGAGGTTAAGGTCAACAACCCAGAGTCTCCCGTCCAACGTCCAACAGCGTTCTTATTCCAAACACTGGGTGGACTTGAGTGAGGAGGAGACAAATCTAAGAAGAGAGAGAACCCGCCTGTGTTGGACTATACACATCTGGCGTGTGTCTGGGCTGGACCTGGTCCAACCACTGCATGCGCTTGCGTGCACACACACCCCCACTAGGCGAGCCGAGGGAGGAGGATGCAGTCACCTGACCGAAAACACGCTGTGGGTCCCTCTGGCTGCGATGTCCACACTCTCCCCTCCAGAGGGAACATGATGGATGGAATGGTGTCCTACCATTGAGCAGAGCAGAGGAGGTGGAGGGAGAGGGTGCACAGTGGGCAGACATCTTGGAGCAGACTTGACCAAAGGCACAGCTTTCTAGAAATGGAGATCCTTGGGGGAGGAGATAGAGAAAAAGTGAGAGAATAAAGTTAGGATGAAAGGGCTAGGCAATCAAGAGAGGCTTCCTGAAGGAGGTGGACATGGAGGAAGAGCCAAGTAGGGGACATATGCCCCTGGGAGAGGACTGGCTGATCATCTGGAAGGAGTGTGAGAACAGAGAGCAGATGCGCCTGCTTTCCCCGGAGCCCACGCCAGGAGTCATGGGCCTAGAAGGGATGCGTCATAGAAGATGGGGGGGCTATGTCCACCTGAGACGGGGGCCACTATTTTTCTAATTGTCACAAGGCACCAGATGGTACAGCAGAGGCCCTGAGCTCCACCGAGGAGGGTTAAAGTTCCCCAAGTTCCTGCCATATGGAGCTGACCAGCCTCTCTCTCTTTCTCTCTCTGCCGCTGCCTCACCCCCCACCCCTGGCCCCCATCCCAGGTATGAGGACGAGATCTCCAAGCGCACAGACATGGAGTTCACCTTCGTCCAACTGAAGAAGGTAGCCTACGCAGCATGTCCCAGGGGCTCCTTCCTCGTGGACTTTCCGCCCTTGTTCCCTCAGGGTCCCCGAGCAAAGCCCTCAGAGGCTCAGGTCCTTGGACCTTAGATCGACAGCAATATCTGTCCTCACCTTACTGCTTCTCCCAGGCCCTGAGCCAGGGCTCCCTTGGGGCCCACCCCCAGCTCCCTCAGGAAGACGGGCACCCCACTCTTACCCTGGGACACCTCCTGCCCTGGTCACTCACCACTGCTCCCACCCCCAGGACCTGGATGCCGAGTGTCTTCGTCGGACTGAACTGGAAACCAAGTTAAAAGGCTTGCAGAGCTTCATGGAGCTGATGAGAAACATCTACGAGCAGGTGAGAAAATGGGGCCAGTGTCCCACTAAGCCAAGAGCTGACTTGTCCACGGGGAGGGAATGGCATCCAGCAACAATTCCCTAAACCCCTTCCTGCGCTGCTGTGAATAATCCCACATGTCCCCACATCGCTCATTTCATGGTGCACAGGCAGATTCCCAAGAGGCCCCTCTCTCAAGGAGAAGCTGTTCCTTGCTGTGTGCTGTTGTGCCGAGGGGACGTGGGGGGCTGGGTGCATCCAGGCAAGGCTTGGGAAGGGCCCTTAGGGGCAGAGAACCAGGGGGACTTGACCAGCTGTTCTTACAGAACATCTCTGCATCCCCCCAGGCCTAGGTCTGATAAGCACTTCCCCCCCCCTCTTTTGGGCTGAGGCAGAGAAGACCTGAAGTCAGATTCTTTGATTCCCAGACAATGTTAGGTTCTGCCAGAACAAAAATGACCCAGGAAATGCGGACAGAGGAGCTTCTGGGCACCTTCTGATTTGTCCCTTAGTCCTCAGCTGAGCCTGGGGAGAAAACGGCCCCGCAAGACCAAGGGCACGGTCACTATGGTCAGCAGATGGTAAAGAGGTGCAGCGCAATGTCAGTTCCGCTACCAACAGGCAGAACCACCGTCGGGATAGCAGGACTTGTCAGCCTGGGCGCTGCAAACTCCTGGTGCCAAACTATGGCAGGGCGGCCAAGATCAGAGCAGGGACCAAAAAGTTCTGCTAACGTGACCCTCAGGGCTGCTGACCCCAGTTTTCTGGCCTCGTCCTGTGGATAGCGAGATTGGGCCTCATTGCTACAAGTGGGCCCCACTGCTTTCCAGGAGGCTGGGTCCCCAGCCAGGGCTGCCACGGGCCTGAGCCCTGTCTATGGCCGCGGGAGGTGGCACAGCAGAGAGACTGCCACAACCCTCAGGAACAGTGGGAAGGCAGCCCTTTCAGGGGGACCAGGGCATCAGCCACACTGAGAAGCTTTGCGTCGCTGGCAGAGCCCTCTTTGGCAGGGCCAAGCCCTGGGAGGCTGGCCAGGGCACCATGCCCGCCAACTAGCTTGAGAAGTGGGCCAGGGGCTTCCTCTGTCCAAACTCACTGTGGAGCCAGGCAGGCAGCCGCAGGGCCAATGTTTCAGAATCTGCACTTGACTTTACCTTGCAGCAAGCCCAGAGCCCAAACTCTGAGCCAGGAGAGCAGCCCTGCCAGCATGGAGACATGACTGGAGGTGGGCCAGACATGAGCAGTGGTACACCTGGGCATTGCCAGGGCACACCCACCCAACTTCTTGGTCCGTGCTCCATTTAGATTTAGCAGCTCTTGGACCCCAACTCCTTACTCTTTATCTTTTTTTCCATGTCTGTGACTTTGGGCAAGTTATTTCGCCTCCCTCTGCCTCAGTTTCCTCATCTGTAAAATCATAATACGGGGCCCACAAGGTTCTGCTGATTACTAAATGCAGTAATCCATGTAACAAGTGTAGACTGCAAGCCTGCCAGGTGCCTAGCACTGATATCACGGCAGTGGGCAAGGTGAGCGAAGTCCACGCTCTCGGGGGCTACCACCTAGCTAAGAGGGGCCGGGTGACACACCAGTACACGAGCATCTGAGCAAGATCATTTGGGAGGGTGAAGAGTGCTGGCTGCAGAGAGCCAGATGATGCAGTAGTGGTGGAGAGGGAGGGGAAGGTCAAGGATGGGGGAGTGGGGGGGCATCTCAGAGGAGGTGTAAGTGAGTGAAGGCCCCAGCTGGCAAGGTCCACCCCAGGAGAGACTTGAGGGGCTTCATCCAGAAGAAAGATCTGTCTAAAGCTCTGAAGGCGTGAGGGGTCTGGTAAGGAAGGGGAGAGGGAGGAGCCGCTGTGGCTAGAACAGAACAGAGCAGGCAGGGCTCAGCTCACGCGGGGGCTCGGCCCCCAGTCCGGGTTGGAGTTCATTCTAAGAGAGCTGGGTAGCCCTTGGGGGCCCTGGGAGGGGTGGTACAGAAAGGGGAGCGGTCAGGCCTGTGCCCTCGTGAGACTGCTGTACACGTGGGGTTGCTCAGTGCACACAACAGCTATTAGTGCTCTGGGAGGCAGCAAGGTGCCTAGTAAGGTGTGTGTGTTCAACGACATGGACAGGCTGACCCTGTGCGCCAAGGATCCCCCACACCCGTGCGTCCCTAGGCTGGCCCTCATAGAAATAGAGCGTGAGCCCCATCCATGATTGTTTTTCTAGTAGCCACATTTTAAGAAAAGAAACAGAAAAAATTAATTTTAATAATAGGATTTATTCGGCCTGATATATCCACAACATCATTATTCACCATGTAATCAATGCAAAAAATTAAGAGGCTGTTTTACATTCTCTTTCTCATGCTCAGTCTTCAAAATCTGGTGTGCATTTTACACTGACAGCCACATTTCAAGGGCTCACTACCCCACATGGCTAGTGGCCACCACGTGGGGCCAGGCAGGTCTAAGCAAAGGGAGGTGCCAGCCACAGCTGGCTCAGGGGACAGAGAAGCACAGTGAGACATGAGTAACCCCCGGAGGGCTGGACACTCGAGCTTCGACTTCGAGCAGATACCAGATCAGAAAAGTGTGGCCATGCAGCCTACCTCTGCATTTCAGAAAACAAGACTTCCCTTTCCCAACTCATGCACGCGCGCGCGCACACACACACACAGGACAAAGGTCAGGATAGTTTCATCCCCTATTACAAAAACAGAATGTTAGCTACTATTTATTGAGTGCCTAGTATATCCCAGGCACTGTACTAAACGCCTTCTATATATAATCTCATTTACTCCTCACAGCAACCCTATAAAGGTAGGAACGATGATTAAGAGAGCACAAGCTTTAGAGTAGCTTTTAGATTTGAATCCTGGCTCAGTAATTATGTGAGCTCTAGCATGTTCTTTTATCTCTCTCTCTAGACCACAATTTCCCTATCTATAAAGTGGGAGAAAATAACAGATCCTAGCTTACTGGCCAGTTGTAAGGATCTATTTTGTGAATATACACTAAAGCAGGGGTGCCTGGGTGCCTCAGTTGGTTAAGCATCCAACTTTGGCTTAGGTCATGATCTCATGGTTTGTGAATTCGAGCCCCATGTCCGGCTCTATGCTGACAGCTCAGAGCCTGGAGCCTGCTTTGGATTCTATGTCTCCCTCTCTTTCTGACCTTCCCCCTGCTCGCTCACGCTCTCTCTCTCTCTCTTAAACATTTTTTTCAATGTTTATTTTTTTGAGAGAGAGAGAGAGGGACAGAGTGTGAGCTCGGGAGGGGGAGAGAGAGAGGGAGACACAGAATCCGAAGAAGGTTCCAGGCTCTGAGCTGTCAGCACAGAGCCTGACGCAGGGCTCAAACTCACAAACCATGAGATCATTACCTGAGCTGAATTCGGACACTTAACAGACTGAGCCTCCCAGGTGCCTCTCTCTCTCTTAAAAATAAACATTTAAAATTTTTCATTTAAAAATCAAATACACACACACATATGCTAAAGCGGTCAGAACAGTATCTGGTACATGGTAAGTACTAAATGGTAGCTGGTTTTCAGTTCTGTAATTACACCCATTTTACAGATGAGAAAATGGAGGCTCAGAGAGGCTTTAAAGCACCTGGCCAGGGCTACAGAGCTAATAAGAGGTGGTAGCGTTCAGAGCCCAGTGCCACTAAGCACTCTATTTTACCAAGCAGCAGTCAATTACCCCCTCAGTCACTGGCTCCCCGGACCCGGGGACCACAAAGAGGAGAGTCACATGCATGACGACCTCCTCCGGCTCTGGCTCTCAAGAGAAGCTGTAAACTGCGTGCTGGCTCAATTCTTGCCAGCTCTGTAGGGCCCGTCCCAAGGCGGTTGCACACAGCCGGCATTGTTATGTCCCCCATAGCCCAGAGGGCCCGGCCTGTCTGAACAGGTTGACAGATGTTCTTCACCCTCCGTTTCCTACTTCTGTTTACCGAGCTCATGCTTACCCTGTGTCTTTCCAGAAAGGGCCTGAGTCTGCTCCATTGGCTCTGTGTTGCCAATCCCTTCCCCCTGCTTGGGGGGAGCCTCCTACAGTGCATTCTGACAGTGCCCTGGCCTTTTCCTGGCCCAGGCCTGAGCTAGAGGGCTTTATGTGGAACTCCCTACGCCCACTGTCCCCCTATAACATGCTGACCAAGAAAGCCCCAAATCTGAATTCTTGAAACCTTCCACAGTCAAGCGCTGGCTGTGATACTGGTTCCAGGTGGGAAACAGTGACCTGGAGCAGCAGAGATGGGACATGGGTCTGTAGGGACGATTAAGTGTCCCTACAGGCAAAGGGTTGGGCGTTTTCCCCCTGTTTTTGCCCAGGGATCTTTGTTAAGTGCATTTGAAATGTGATGAAAATCCTTCATCGGGAGACCTCAAGGGGCAGCTGGCCCTTGAGGCTCAGGGTCCTGCCAGCTCTGGGATGGGGACGGGTTGCCTATAGCAGCCCTTCTGTATGCCCACCACTGCCTTAAGCTTCCTTCTGCATGATCCCGTCACCAGGGAGGCCGGCGGGCAGGGCTGAGCGGCCAGCAGACAGGGCAGGGATGGCCTTCCTCCCAGGGCTTCCACATCAGCCCCAGCCCTGCAGACAGACAAGCTCTGGGTCAGAAGCACCAGCCCCTGCAGGCACAGGTGTAAGAGGCTCAGCCCCAACCTCTCTGTGCCTCAAGACAGACAGAGGGCCAGGAGGGGGCCCAAAGTCAGCAACCAAGGGCAGAATATGGTCCTGAGACAAAAACTGAACCTGGATCTGAGCGGGCCTCACCAATCGCCAGTTTACAGGAAATGAGGGAGCGCAGGAGTAAGTTAGACACCAGCACACCGTGCAATCAGTAAAATCCAGACTGCGGGTAAGGCTACAAGGCAAGCGACCCAGTGTTTCCAATAAGAAAGACAACGGGGCACCAGGGTGGCTCGGTCAGTTAAGCGTCCAACTCTAGGTTTCGGCTCAGGTCATGATCTCACGGTTCATGAGTTCGAGCCCCACATCAGGCTCTGTGCTGACAGTATGGAGCCTGCTCGGGAGTCTCTCTCTCTCTTCTGCCCCTCCCCCACTCATTCTCTCTGTCTCTCTCAAAAATAAACAAACTTAAAATTTTTTTTATTTAAATAAGAAAAACAGCAAAAGAGAGAGAAAAAGATGGAGGGGTGTCTATAGCATAAGAGAGACTTAGAGACATATGGACCAATTGCAATAGATGGAACGGACCTTCTTTGGATCCTGATTCAAATAAACAAGCAAGACAGAGCGAAGGAATATATATATATTTATATATATAATCAGAAAAATAGGACCGAGGACCAAAATTTGCTGACTGAAGTAAAGGTCAAGGGTGAACTGTGAATGCCAGTAGGAGTAATTGTGCCGACTGTGCGCAACGCCCTCCCTCCCCCAGGTGAGCCCCACCCCTGCCTCCCAGGGTGCCCGCCCACCCTCCCTGCCACCTGACTCACTCTGTCTGTACAATGCTGGCCACAGACCCTTGCTCCTTCTTCCCACACCAGCCCTGCCCAGGCCTGGGTCGTTCAGCACCTCCAGGGGAAGTGGCCCAGGGCCTGGAAAGTGACACCTGGCAGCCCCTTTTTGAAGACCTGTCCCCTGTCCCCACCTGCCTCTCTACATGCCCCGGAGCATTCAGGCCACAAGCTGGCAGGCTGCAGCCTGGGGCTAGGAAGATAACCTGTCTTCCACTCCTGTTTCTGCCTCTCCAGGGAGCTTAGCCGGAGCCGAAAGGCTCTTGGAAGCCGGCTCTGCACCCACAGCTGTCTCCACAACCTCTCTGTGCCGCATTCTCTTTCCTCTCTGTACTCTGGGGCTGGCAGTGATGCCAGCCTGGCGAGGATGAAATGTGAGGAGGTCTGGAAAGCACGTAGCACAGAGCCTGGCCCAGAATAAGCCCCCAGGGAAATGAGAGGTTTTTATCATTTCCAGGGGTTTCTGAGGATGTGGGCCAGTGTTTTCCGTTCTGGTTTTTGTTTTTGTTTTTCCAAGAAAGCGAGGGAGCAAGAGCAGAGGGGCAGAGGGAGAGAGAGAGTCCCAGGTGGACTCCGTGCTGAGCGTGGAGCCCGACACGGGGCCAAATCGCACAAACCATGAAATCATGATCTGAGCCGAAATTAAGAGTCAGATGCTCAACCAACTGGACTGGGCTGGCATCTTCTAGGCAGAGAAAGAACCAGAGAGGAAAAGGGAAGAGGGACCCTAAAAGATGGTGAGAAAGTGAAAATTGTGGCTAAATTGTGTTGCTGCAGGCAAACTCCTTAGCCAGATTGGGGAGGGGGGCAGGGCATGTCTCTGGGGTGACTCTGAAGTCACCTCAGCCTCTGCCCCTGACAGGGAAGCTAGTGGGAACAGTATTACCAGCCTCCAGCCCTATTTCTGCCTCTCATCATCCATGAACTCCCATTCCAATACCTATTCAGCAAACAGTAGCGTTGACTTCCCAATGTAGGGGGCCCAGAGAGGGCAGTGACTCCCCAGTTCCCCGGGAGCTCCCACCAGAGGGGGAGGCCAGGCTGTGTACCACAGAGCCATGCTGGAGCGAAGGGACCAGGGCCCCCCACCAGGCATCCTGGGCCTTGGCCCCATCAGCCAGGAGGAAAGCTTCCCACCCTGGGAGAGACGGGGACACTGAAGAGAAATAGGCTTGTAAAGTGAACCCTGTCCCCTCTCCTCAGAAAGGGAGACAAAGCTATGGATGGGAAGGGGCAGTGAGCTGCTTCCCAAGAGTCAGAGCTGGGAACAAATGGCCAAGAGGTGTTCATCATTGGGCCACCCCTCCCGGAGACAAAGAGTGCCACTCTCCACTCACCCTGGGGACGCAGGAACCGCAGGGGATCATGGCTGGCTGAGGGTCTGGTCCACCTCCACCATCCCTGAGCCCCCCATGTCTGTGCCCGGCCAGGAGCTGAAGGACCTGACAGCCCAGGTGAAGGATGTGTCAGTGACTGTGGGCATGGACAGCCGCTGCCACATTGACCTGAGTGGCATCGTGGAGGAGGTAAAGCTCCAGTACGATGCCATCGCGGCCCGCAGCCTGGAGGAAGCCGAGGCGTTCTCCCGGAGACAGGTTCGGGGCTGACTGAGTGGGGCGGGGAGGGGCTGAAGTCACCCCAGCTCTGTGCGCTGACAGTCTGTGGTCTGTGAGAGGAGAGTGGAGAGCACAGGGACAGTGTGGAGAGCAGAAGGGTGGCATGGAGAGCAGAGGGGCACCATGGGGAACAGAGGGGTGGCGTGGGGAGCACAGGGACAACATGAGGAGCAGAGGGGCAGTGTGGGGAGCACAGAGATAGCATGGGGAGCACAGGATGGCATGGAGAGCACAGGGACGGTGTGGGGTGCAGAGGGGCAGCGTGGAGAGCACAGGGACAGCCTGGAGAGTAGAAGGGCAGTGTGGGGACCAGAGGGGCAGCATAGGGAGCACAGGGGCACTGTCAGCACCCTCCAGAAGCTGCCCAGTAACACCAGGCCTGGGGTGGGCCCAGCCAGAGCCAAGCATGGGGGGAGGTGGGGTGGGGGAAGGAGGACGAGCCTGGCCTGGGCACCATGGGCTGCACAGGAGGAAGAGCTGGAGGGGCGGGTGCTGGTGAGAGAAAAAGGGAGCAGCGAGGGGCAAGGGCAAAGGCCCAGGGAGGGAGCTGCCCCTCACTGCCACCTCCTCCACGCCCTCCAGCTGGAGGAGCGAGCCGCCTGCTCAGCTGAGTTTGGGAACAGTCTCCAGAGCAGCCGCAGTGAGATTGCTGACCTCAACGTGCGCATCCAGAAGCTTCGATCCCAGATCCTCTCCATCAAGAGCCATGTGAGTATCTCAAGGCCCCATGTTGGGGGGAGGGGGGGCGGAGACGAGGGGAGGCAGGGAAGAGTGCACACTCCTCACACTCACACACACTCTCTCATGCTGAGCACACACAGGGCGGGGGGCAGGTCATTTAGCAGCTCTGGGCCTCAGTTTCCCCACCTGTCCTCCAAAGAGGACTATAAGGGTCACATGAGCATTGCATGTAAAGGCGCTCTGTAAACTGGCCAGCGCTAGGGGACAGGAACAGAGCACCAGCCCAAGCACCCAGGGCCCACCTCCTCCCTCCCAGGCCTCCGGCCAATGGTCAACAATACAGAGAAGAAGGGAGTGGAAGCCTACGCCCAGCGTCCAGCCAGGATAAGCCTTAGAGCAAGTACTGTCCTGAGACAGGCTTCTCTGGGGGCTGAAGAACTTCCCTCTCTGGCGGCCTCCAGAGAGGGTCTCCTTAGGTCTAACAGGACTCCCTCTTACAGAGATGCAACCCAGTGCCACCCCCCCGATGAATAAACAGCTGCGTAGCCCTCCCTGCCCTGCACACCCCCACCAGGGACAGAGGAGGGGTCCCAGCCCACTCTCTCCTCCCACCCAGGGTCACTAACCCCTTCCCTTTGTCGTCCTGGCCACAGTGCCTGAAACTGGAGGAGGACATCAAGGCAGCTGAGGAGCAGGGGGAGCTGGCCTTCCAGGATGCCAAAGCCAAGCTGGCCGAGCTGGAGGCCGCCCTGCACCAGGCCAAGCAGGACATGGCGCGGCAGCTGCGCGAGTACCAGGAGCTCATGAACACCAAGCTGGCCCTGGACATCGAGATCGCCACCTACCGCAAGCTGCTGGAGGGCGAGGAGAGCCGGTGGGTGCTGGGGTGGGCGGGGTGGGGCTACAGGATGGATTGGACACCCATCCCACACAAAGCCACCTCCCCTCCAGCAGGATACTGTGAACCAGGAAGACCCGGGGTCCTGGGGTCCCAGCTCAGCCACTTACAAACCGAGACCTTGGCCCATCCGTTAAATCCTCTGTTTTCTTATCTGGAAAAGGAGCTGATCATAACATAGCCTGTGGTGGGGAGGAGTGATACAATTCTGCCTGCGAATGTCTGTCATAATTAATAATTATGGCATAATTGGGCAAGGGAGAGGAACCAGAGGCCCAGAGAGGGCAAGCTAGCTAGCCAGGGTCACACAGCAGGCTGGCCCAGGACTGGGAATAACAACCAAGAATTGCCCTCGACCTGCCACTCCCCAGGACCCCAGGACCAGGGAGGCTTAAGCCACAGGCCCCCTTTACATCCCAGCATTCCCCTCCCAACCCCCCCAGGATGGACTTGCCTTCAACCGCCATGGTCAGTGTTGCGCAGTCCAGACCCAGAATCGGTGAGTCCACATGCCCTAAGAACCCCTGGTGAGGAAGGGGACACGGTGTGGGGAGTCACGACCCTAAAGGCATTGTTTTAAGTGGCCCCCACACCTCCAGCCCCTTCCCTGCCCCACCCCTTATGTTCCCTGTAGCTGCCTCCAAGTCTGGCCTTTCCAGAGCGCAGTCCCGGAAGAAGAAGAACAGAAAAGGCCCTGTGATCAAAATCACCGAAATGTCTGAGAAGTTCCTCTCGCAGGAGTCAGAGGCCTCAGAGTAAAGGCAGCTGGACCCCAGTAGCCCAAGTCACTCCCCTGCCACAAAAGGGACTTAAGCTAGACTCAAGAAAGCAGCTTGGCACCTCTCGGTTGGGAGGAGAGGCAAACCTGATGCTGAACGTAAAGAAGGGGTCAGAGCAGCGCCTGCGTTCTTGTGCGCTGCCCCGGGTTTGCTCACGACTGCAGCCTGCAGCCGGCTCTTCGGAATGGCTCCACTCCATCTCCACATTCCGGTCTTACCCTTCCAACCTTCCGGCCGACATTTTCCCAGCTGGGTAAACTGGTATGGCGGTCAGCTTTATCTCCACCTCCTTGCTCTTCTGAGGCTCCTCCCCAAACAGAGGGCTCTGACCAAGGAACCTTCGACCTCTTTGTCCAACCCTTGCCCTAAACTCACATATTAAGCCTTGCCTTGCCTCTGCCTCAGGACTGAGGCTGGTGCCCTCGCATACCCAGCTCCAGCCATGGATCAGGGGCTGATGAGGACTACTTGGACACCCTCCCCACATCTGGAGTTCCTGAGGAGGCTGGGTGCTGAGGACCCCTGTGTTTCTTGCACCACCTGGGCTCCCCCAGAAAACTGACAGTATTAGGGAGTGAAAGGAGGAAGTCCCCCAGGTGTGTGGGTCCTGAGCCTGGACCTCCAAGGTCAGCCCAGATACCTATGCGTCTTCTCTCCTCCTGTGGGTCCCTTGCAGCAGGCCAGTCAGAACTGGACAGGCTGCCCAGCCAGCTCCCAGCTCCTTCTCCAGAAGCTATTCTTGCCATGATCAACCCCCTGTGAGAGGGAAGCCAGAGGGCAGCCTGGGACCAAGCAGGAGAATGTGGCCCTCCCTTCTCCTCCCTGCCCTCCTGCGGTTCCCCACCCTACCCAGGATCCAAGCTCTCTGCACCTCCATCCTCCACCTTGGGGTTCCCCAAGCCTGGAAGCTGGCCCTGGAGACCCCCAGCTCCACCCCTACCATGAAAGCTGGGCCATTTCCCCTGAATCCCACCTCTCAGGGTGTTCCTCTCCATCAGGCCAATCAGACTTGGCCCTTCCCTCCTTTGCATTCACTGAGGAGCCCAGGAACACCCCACACCTGTGAACTTAGGGCTTCTTATTTTTCCCTCCTCGGTCCCCTCCTCCCACCCTGCCTATGTGGGGCCCTGAAGAAGGTGCAGTCCAGGCAGGTCTGGGAGTTTCTGAGCCCTTCAGATTGGGCTGGGGAGCCCCAGTGACAACCAAAAAGGAATTGTGCTTCCAAAGGGAAGATCCGGGACTGGAAGGAGCATTCCTCTTTCCTGATCTCGGCCCTCACCTTTGGAGCTCGCAGGGGAATCCTGGCAGCTCCAGACCCCCTCATCCACAAGCCACCCTCTGTCCTTCCCTTCCTTCTCCCTACCTGCCCTTGCCTCTCTCTGCTGCTAGCCCCAGTCTTCCATTTCTTCATCTCACTTTCCAGGACATGGTCCCCCAAGGCCTTGGCCCCTGCGAGGCCTCAAGGTCCTCCACGCCTCTGGGGGGCGCTGAAGGGCTACCAACTCTCAGGCTGGAGGAAACTCAGACATAGACTCATCCCTGAAGTCCCCAAAGGGTGCTGATTGCTGCTCTTTCTCTGCCTATTTATTGGTTTCCAAGGGAGCAAATCCTCAGTGGGGATGCAAGGTATATAGAGTATATATATTATTTTTCATAACTTATGTGGCTTTTAACTTATTGCTTCCCTTTCTGCATAGTCAGTGCTATATTTACTATCTGGATAAAGAACACATATCCCAGCCACCCCACCTGGCTGGCTGACTATCTTGGGGCAGTGCCCCCTTCTCCCTCCAAGGGATGAATAAAATGCTGAGATATGTCCATGGATGAAGCTGTGTGTCTGTTTGTATCTGTCCTCTCAGAATTGGCCAGTCCCTGACTGGTCCAACAGGTTGACCACAGGACTTTGGGGATTCTCCAATTATGGGGAAAGGGGTCCATGGGCTTAATTATACCTTCAGACCAATGCAACTTGAACACCAAAAGGTCTCCTACCCCACCACCCTATAAGGAGACTTTCCCAGTGTTGACCTATGTTCCCGATGCCTCCTGAGGTGTCTAGGCACCATGTGGCCACCTCAGCAAGCACAGACACGGGGGATTCCCCAAGCACATCAGCCCAACTTGGGGGTGGCACAGCCCAGCACGTATTTTGATGGGTACAGGCCTCATCCTGCCAAATCAAATTCTAGATCAACAAACAAGGATCCAAGGAACTTCTCCAAGCCCAGCCCTGCACTAAGACACCCACAATCATTCCCCACCCCTCCATCTCGGGAAGCTCACAGTCAAGTTGAAAGATAAGCTATGTACCAAAGAGAGCCATCGCAAACTTCCTAACCAAGTGAGAAGTTCAGGGACGAGAAGCGCTCATTCAGGGAACCAGAGACTCAGAACAGACTTCTTGGAGGAAGAGGGCCTTTAAGTGAGCGTGAAGCAGTGTGACACTTGCCCTCATGATACAAAATGGAGCTCCAGCCATCACATTCATGTTCCAAGCAGCAGAATGCCTTGTGAAGGAGAAAAGATAACAGATACTGGAGACAACTAGCAGTCACTACTATTAGAGAAATTCCAGGACTCTGCCATGAGTGATTGCATGGAAGACAGTTTTACCACCAACTAAGACAGAGAATACAGGAGACCTGGTAGATCTTTATCGTTTTCCCAGTGTCTTTCCCTTACCTTGGAAACAAAACCCTCTCTTTTGGGGGAGAGGAGTGCTACTTCTTTCCTGTCTAGCCATATAGTTTTAGTGGGGGCTTCCAATCATAAGGGTTGATTTAATTGGTTTGATATATGGGCAGGTAATCTAGATCAGAACAATCAGAATTCTTCTCTTCAACATTTTTTTAACTTAAGTGGGGGGAAATATTGTGTCTCATTTTTGTTGTATAGCTGAGAGACGAGTGGCCAGGAACTGCTCATAGCCACTTTAGCAGCCACAGGAAGGAAGCTTGCTTGAGAGAATATAATCAACATGCAGGATGAGCAGTAGATTCCTATTGGTGTTCAAGTCTCTGGTCTTACTTGTCCTTGAGGCCCCCTGCATCCATGTCCTTCCTATGATAATATGAGAATTACAATAAACTTCCTCTTTTGTTCAAAAAAAAAAAAGTGAGCATGAAGGAGGTAGCTAGACTGAAGGAAGAGCAGGTGTCTCAACGACAAGAAGCTTGGGAGCAGAGAAGGGACCGCAAAGCGTTCGTGCCCTGGCTCACCCACTCACGAGACCCCAGACAAAAGGAGCCTCATTCTCCTCATCTGTAAAATGGAGCCTAGGCCTTCCCTACTCACCTGACAGGGTGTTTGAGGGTCTGAAAGAGAGCTGTGTTCTTTCCTATCAGGAGAATCACATCCTTCATTCCCAGCACTCTGAACTGTAACAGCTCGACAGATATAAAAGATTACCAGAAATGTCACTATTTTTATAGCACATGTTGTGCACTAGTTCAGATACCAAATACCAGGCAAATAGGCCTCGCGCTGGCCCTCTTGGGGCATGGCACAGCCAGGCCCCCGGACTGGAAGTTCAGAGACTTCAGGGTTTATCCCTGAGGGATGGGCTCTGCTCTCAAACCTCAGCAGAAATTGCTGGATAATCCACATTCAAGAGAGGCCTAGAGCTGAGACTAACTCACTCCTTACTGGATTCTATCAATTTCTGAATTATGAATTTCTAAATATGAATTTGAATTTCTGGATCAGAACATGAATTTCAGAGTCAAAAAATATACAACACACTTGCTATTTCCTTCCTTCTGCTTTCTTTGAATTTATTATTTTTTATATTTTATTTATTTTTGAGAGAGACAAAGAGGATGAAATGAGAGCAGGGGAGGAGCAGAGAGAGGATCCAAAACAGGCTCCAGGATCTGAGCTGTAAGCACAGAGCGCAATGCGGGGCTCAAACCCACAAATTGAGATCATGACCTGAGCCGAAATCGGACTCTTAACCAACTGAGCCACATAGGTGCCCCAAATTTATTATTTTTTAAGCCATCTCTGTGCCCAACGTGGGGCTCAAATTCATGACCCTGAGATCAAGAGTCGCACACTCTACCAACTGAGCCAGCCAGGTGCCCCTGAATTTATTATTTTTGTCATTTTTCAACTTCTTGAGTTGAGCACTTTAATTTTCCATCTTTCTTCTTTTTCAATAAGATTCTTTGAAAATTATATGTTTGATTATAAGAGCCATTTTGACTGCTTCCTATTTTCACATGTAGCACTTCTATCAGCATTTCATTAATAACTCAGAAGTTATCTAGAAATTTCCCCACACCTGTGTCACTCATTTCCAGTCATTAACTGAACATATACTTAGTCTGTGCCTAGACCTACTCTGGGTGCTGAGGGAGACATTAGATTCATCCAACACTTACCTCTCACTGTCTGCTTTAGCCATGTTTGATTTGCCTGCTTTTGTGCCGTTTATCTCCAGAAGACTCTCAACTCCTTGGGGTGGGGAAGGCATCTTATCACACCCCCAGGGCTTTGCACAGTGCCTGGCACACAGTAGGTTCTCACTAAAAATGAAATTGATGTCAGAATGAATGAATGACATACCTTCCCAACTGAGGTCATGCAAGTGAGGGCGCATCTCCTTGACCTTTAGTGCTAATGCAATGTCTGGCACATTGAAGGAGCACAGTTAGTGTGGGGGGTGGGGGGGTAAGGAGACGGGGATGCAGGGAAGGAGGGAGGGAAAGAAGGGAAGGAAGGAAAGAAGGAAAGAGAGAGGGGAAGGAAGGAAGGAAGGAAGGAAGGAAGGAAGGAAGGAAGGAAGGAAGGAA
>NC_043709.1:61740387-61749149 GCF_006229205.1 Suricata suricatta
TCCTGTGCCAGCTCCCTCCTTCCTCCTCCATCCCACCCCTGCCCTTTAGAGGGATTCACTGAATCCTTGGCCAAGGATGGACCCCTGCTCTGAGTAGAACAAAACCAAGCCCCTACTTGGGCTGGGCTTTTTCTTCTCCTTGATCTCTGATCCCCCCAACTACCTGTGAGACGGACAGGACAGGTATCATTAGCTGAGGCCCAGAGAGGCTAATCACTATAACTTTGGTCACCCAGCAGGTAAAAAAAAAAAAGCATTTTGGTTTCATGGAACCATTTTTTACCTGCAGACTGTGTGCCATAATGGCACCAAAAATGACCAAACCCAGCAGTTGGTGAAATGGAGACTGAAGACCCCCACCTTCAAACACAAAGTGTGGTGAGGCCGAGCAGTTACCTAGTTGCTGGTGCCCAGCCTGAACCCCCGGGCTCAGCATGGGTGCTCGGAGCTCATACATCTTGGGCCAGGAGTAGCAAGTCGGCATCCTGGTGACAACCTTCCACAAAGAAACAGACAGACAGAACTCGGGATGCCTGGGCAGAGCTCAAGACCACACTGGGGTCTGCAGAGCAGCTGGGGGACATGAGTCAAAGAGGCCTTGGAGAAGGGGAAGGAAGCAGCTTGGAAGGAGGGGGCATTGCCACTACTAAAGAATAAGGAGCAGGAATGGCCTGGAAGAGGGAAGTGGAACAGACTTGCTCAGCCTCCAGCCCAGGCAAAGAGCAAACAGCAAGTCACAGGACACAAGCAGAGGAAGCCTGCACTGAGGATGAGGAAAGCCACGAAGCACCTGTCCTGAGGTGGGGGAACCCCTGAAATCCCCACCAGGAGGTAAGCCAGCTGTGAACCGTGTCGTTGAACTGTGCGTCCCCATGTCTCGAAGGGCACCAAGCATACAAGTGGTGCTTACTAAATGCTGGATAAATGAACAGAGGCATGAATGGCAGGTGCCTGCAGCTACTGTGGGACAGAAGATGCACCCACCATGGAGGACTTCTGGAGTCCCTCTTGTGTGCCGCACCCTGTGCTAGGCCCAGCAGGGAGGGAGGACGGAATAAAGGGTAACGTGGAGTCCTTGTCCTCAGGGGGCTTATGGCTTCTGGCCAGGATCTGGGTCAGGGTCTCAGGTTGGGATGAAGGCCGCCCTGCGTGCCCTCGCATTCCCCCCCCCACCCCGCCTCTTTGGGCAAGCCATGTCCCTTCCCTGGAGTTGTTTCTCTGTCTGCAAAGTAAAGGAGTAAGCTGGGTGCTCCTTCAGGTGCTGTCAACACCTCGATGCCTGCCCCTCCCTCCATACTCACCTTGATTCCATGGGCACCTCACCCTCCTACACAGGCAGCAGTCAGAGTGACTGAGACATGGCCTGTAGAAAACACTCTGGTTCTAGCTGTGTGGTCTTGGGCAACCTCTGGGAGATAAGAGTACCTTCCTCCCCGGTCTGTTGTGAATCTTTAGAGAGATGAGGCACGATAAAAGAATTTAGCACTGTGCCTGGCACAGGCTAAGCGCTTAAAAATAGCAGTAACACCAAGCATGTGAATTATGAAAATTTTCCCCCTAATTCCCGAGGGGACTTGGTACCAGTCCCCTACCTGGCCCAGGTCCACACCATCTGCCCAGCCTCTCCCACACCTTCCCCCCTGCAAGAGAGACCAGGGCTCAGAGCCGCTTTTGTGAGCAGTTGAGGATTGGAGAGGGGTGGGGAAGTGGATGCTACATCGCAGTAGCGAGTCAGCGCCCGCCGCGAGCACCGCGACAACCACTGCCCCCTGCCGGCCGCGGCGAGACCAGCACTTCTAGGGAGCCCGGCCCCCTGGGCTTCCCCAACCCGAGGGAGGAGGAGGCGGGGAAGAAGGGAGGCGGAGCTGCGCTTCCCAGCGTTCAACCTGGGATCCCGTCCCTGCACACTTAGCTCTCGTCTCAGGCCTCAGTGATCGGAGGCTCCCAGGGTTGAGCGATTCCTCTGCCCACCCGCAGGGGCTGGAACGGGGCAGCACCGTGCGCTGGGAGGGCGCTCACAGCCCGCCGGCCCCAGAGAGCCTGTGGGCACAGAGATGTGGCTTCCTCCCCTCCCTCCACCTTGGCTCCTCTCACTGTCAGATCTCATTTGTCAGTTCCGGTGTCACCTTCTCTGAGAGAGACCCGCCCACCCAAAATAGCCCCTACTACCTCCACACCACTTTTTCGTTCTGGCTTGGTTAGCCCCCTATCTGGTGTGCTTCAGAGCACTTAGTACAACCTGCTTTTCTTGATTTTTCCTTCTCTGGTCTGTCGGTTGGTACTCGTCATTTCACACAGAAGGGATTCCACGCAAGTAGCTGATACTGTGGGTACTGAAAGCTGCAAGAACGAAGCGGGGTAGGTGCTGAGGACTCCAGGGGGTAAGCCCAGGAAGCCATACCACTCCCAGGGCTGAAAGAGGCAGCCCTAACCAAATCCCCAGCCCAGGTGAGGGCCCCAGGGAGCTGCTTCATGGACACAGAGACAGGGGCATTAGACAGAGTAAAATCTTTTCCTTCTACAGGAACGGAAACGGCTGGGACTTAAAGCTTTTGTTCTACCAAGATGGCTAAGGTCCCCTGGGCTTCTAGAAGGCAGCCCGCCCATATTCCCCCGGTAGAGAGTGTGTAACATCTGCAAATCCCCTGCTGGAACCCCTCTGTTCAAAAATGATCAACGTCCCTCCAAAATCAACAAGTGGGACCACATCGAACTAATAAGGTTCTGCGCAACGGGAAACCATCAACAAAATGAAAAGGCAACCTACGGAATGGGAGAAGATATTTGCAAATCATATATCTGATAAGGGGCTAATCCAAAACATATAAAGAATTTATACAAGTCAGTGGCAAATAACAACAACAACAAAGAAAAGAAAAAAACACACAAAGCCAATTTTTAAAATGGGCAGAGATGGTCAACAGGAACATGAAAAGGTGCCCAGCATCACTGATCATCAGGGAAATTCAAATCAAAACCACGGTGAGATGTCACCTCACACCTGTCAGAGTGGTGAGTATCAAAAATACAAGAAACAACAAGTGTTGGGGAGGATGTGAAGAAAGAGAACCCTTGTGAACCGTTAGTGGGAATATATTGGTGCAGCCACTATGGAAAGTATGGAGGTTCCTCCAAAAATCAATACTAACTCTTTCATATGATCCCAGCAATTCCACTTCTGGGAATACATGTAAAGGAAACAAAATCACTACCTCAAAGAGATATCTGAACCCCCACCTTCACTGTAGCATTATTTACAATAGCCAAGATATGGAAATAAGTTAAGTGTCCACCTATGGATGGATGGATAAAGAAATTGTGCTATACTGTACATATACAATGGAATACTATTCAGCCATATAAGAAGGAAACCCTGCCATTTGTGAACATGGATGGACCTTGAGAGCATTGTGCTAAGTGAAATGTCAGACAGAAAGACAAATACTATATGATCTCACTTATGTGTGGAATCCAAACAAACAAACTCATAGAAGCAGAGAACACAATGTGGTTGTCAGAGGTGGGGGGGATGAGAAAGAAAGAGAGAAAGGGGGGGGGAGGGAGGGAGGGAGGAGGCAATAAAGAAGGAGAGAAGGAGAGGGGAAAGATCACCTACCACTGCACTTTGATTGCTAGATTTTTTACATTGCTAATTTTTTTCCAAGGAAGAAACCTGCCTCTCAACTCCATCCCAACTAAGGCATGTGAGTTTGGTGGCATAGCCACTCAACTTCTGTCCCCAAAAGAGCAAGAAAGAACGAGAATGCTCCCGCCTTCTCCTCCCCATCCCCAAGTCCTCCAGCCCAACAGGTTTGTGCCGGAGGTAGCCCAGCTGCAGCTGCAAAGCCGGGCACTCCGTCCAAGGAACGGTGCTCCCAGCACCAAGGAACCAGAGCCACCTCAGACCAGCACTCAGCATTCACTTGACAAATATTTATTGATGCCTATGACATGCCAGGCATGTTTTAGACTCTGATGATACAGCAGGAACAAATCTGCCCGAAGCCTGCTCATGTGGAGTTTACATTCACGGGGGAAGACTGATAAGAAAGAAATGTATTGTAAAAGAGATAGTTGGCCAGATGGCAATGAGAACCACTGCGGGGAAACATAAAGGAGAAAGGTGCACAAGAGTGCTGGAGGTAGGATTGCTTAATGGGGAGGGCAGGGAAAGCCTCGCTGAGAAGAGGACATTTCGTCAAAACCCTGAAGGGGGTGAAGAAGCAAGCTACGTAGATGCCCTGGAAGAGCATTCCAACAGAGAGGAACAGCAGAGGACAACAGCCCTGGAGCAGGACCCCGCCTAGCATGCTTGAGGGGAGCGCGGGCAGAGACTGGTCAGACTCAGGGGCGGATGGTGCCAGGCCCCGTGGGCCATCGCTGGACTCCAGCTTGGACTGAGTGAGGGGAAGGTCTGGAGTGGAGAGTGGCTGGATCTGACTCTGTGTTAAGAAGTAGAGCGCCAGAACAGAACAGTAAGATCTGGAATTTTCCCGGCCCTGCACTTGACAAGAAATAAAAGCACCCTCTCTGCCAGTCTTTCTTTTAATCTGTAATTTCCATTTTAAAGCATCTAAATGAGGGGGTTAGTTCTCAGTTCAACAAGTCCTCGCGCGTGCGCGCACACACACACACACACACACACACCCCGCCATCAGATGTTAGCTCCCAGAGGCAGGTGCCACGTGCCTTGCTCATCTCGGTGCCCCCAGTGTTTCACAGATGGGCCTGGCACTTAAATATTTGCTAAAGGAAAGTGAGGACATCCCCAGGAGCCCATGCTCAGGCAACTTGTCATGACCTCCATAGCCACATTGTGTGTTGAGGCCTGTGTGGGGCACTGAGCACACCTTGCTCCCAGTTCGGGAGAGGTTGAGTGACTTGCCTGTGGGTGCCCCAGAGCAGAGCTGGAATCTGACCTAAGTCTGCCTGACTCCAGGGCCCATTGCTGCCTCAAAGCTGTCACACTGTCACAAAGGCCCAGCACCCCTGCCAGGTCACTCTCAGCTCCACCTTTCCCCCCTCCCCACCATGGGCCCTCTAACACCAGCCCAGAATGTCACAGAGGGGGAGGAGGCTGTCCCTGTGCCTGTCCCTCAGAGGGTCTATGAATCTGTTGGTGGAGGAATTATGTCTGTTCCTCTGGGATAGGGGTGTATATCTGTCTCTCTGGGAGTCTGTCCCAAGTGGTTTGAACTCTGCACTTCCACTCCTACCCTCACCCCACCTGCAGGTGGGTCTCTGCCAGTGGTTCAGCCCCGCCCAGCCCTGCCCTGCCCTGCCCTGCCAATCCTGGTTCAGCTACCAGCCTGCAACGCTTCTCCCCGCCATCCGCAGGCCCCGAGCGCCCCCTGCTGACCACTGCTCCACCTGCACCTCCTTGCCCCGCATAAGCAGTGGAGCAACCATGCAAAGGGGCGGTGCACTGGGCTAGCATTTGGCCTCAGCCCTTCTCCCTCACACCCAAAGGATCCCTTCTTGGGTCTCCTCACCTCTCAATCCCCTCAGAGGCTGAGGGGCGATTACCTAGCACACACAGATAAGGAGACAGGACACAGCCAAGTCCCCCAGGCCCCACAGGTCTCCGTGGGTCAGTTCCCTAGGCAGTGGGGAACTGAGCCTTGAGAGAGGCAGGTAAAGCAAGGGACTCAGGATCAGGGTTCCCTGAGCCAGTCCCCTGCTCAAGGGCTGAAGAAAACCCAGGCCAGCCTCAGCCCCAGCCTTAACCCCTCTCATTCTATGCACCTTCCTCTTATCCAGCTCTGTCCCTGCCCATCCTATCTCTCCCCCAAATCACCTTCTTTCAAATCCTCACAAGGGCTGGTACCGCCCACAAGGCCATCATAGGTCCTGCTGGGGCACTGACACCTGTGCCAAGGCAGGAGCCCAAGAAAGGGATGGAAGGTGGATGAGCTGGAGGGTGAGGTCAGCCTTTGGAGAGGACCACGTGTGGCAGGCACACGGCTAGGTGCGGATGTGCACATACACACTCACCATGCACAAGTGTGTTCACATATGTGCTTGTATGTGCGAGCATGTAACATGTGTCATATGCTCGTGCATGGGCATTGTGTACACACCTCCACAGATGGGTACAGGTACCCACACCTACCAGGCATCCTTAGACACAGGCCAATACAAGGCCGTGTCCAAGCGCGCATCTCCACATGCACTAATGCTTCTGCACACCCGCGTCCATGCACGTCTGGGGGTAAAACCACACTCTGGAGTCAGAAAGACCTCAGTCTGAACCCTGCTTTGCCTTTACCACTCGGTTGCTCTGTGGCCTTGAGTGTGTGTGACCTTTCACAGCCTCAGTTTCCCTATCTATACAAGCAGGTAATGGGGGGGGAGGTGTAAGGATTAAAGGAGCTAATGAATGGACAGGCCGGGACCTGGTAAGCCCTCAACAGGTATCAGCAGGCAGAACCCCCACCTCGGGCCTGTGTATGACAGCAGCTGTAAAGTAACAAGAAGGGCTCCCAACCATGGTTTGAGGCCCTAGGTCCCCTGAGCCTGGAGGCCCCCGGCACGGGCACACACACGTGCCCGCACACACAGGGGCTGCTCTGTGTGTCTTCGCTGTTTGCACAGGCTGCTTAGCGACCAGCCCAGCCCGCCCGCCCCAGCCTGTTGGGACAGCGCCTGGCCAGGATTCCTGCATTCCTGCTGCCTTCCCTCTTCCTCTTGGCCACAGACACCGGTACAAAATGGAGGACTCGGGGACCACTCACCCTCCAAGCCATCATAGGCTTTGCCCTGCCAACAGGAAGTTGGGAGGGCCTTTCCTGAGAATGGAAAACTTGAGGGTCCTCCTGGGAATTCTCCAGCCTGCCTAACAGCCCCCTCCCCAACTCCATCACTCCACAAGCAGGAGGCTTCTGAGACCATGCCTCAGGCTGGGTGAGAGGTGGGGGCCCGCAGGCCCATAGTGCCCTGCCCCACACACATGCTGCCCCCATGGCCTCCTGAAAAAAGGAAGCCAGCCAATATCTCCGTGGCCTCCTCTCCATAGGACCCAAGTCCCCACCAGGCCACCCCTCCATGGCCACCCCAGTGCCTGGGCCCAGAGGGAGAGGAGCCCCTTGTCCTGGGTCCCAAGCAGGGAACAACCTGGGCCGAGAAGCTAATCTGAAGAACTTTGCAAGGGACCGGGGACAGCCACATGGCAGGCCGGCCCATAGAAGTGTGCCCTTCAGTCACCAAGCCCCAACTCATCAGGCCCCAAAGGAATGATCTAGTACCTTCCCCTTGTCCATTCTCACCCCCCAGGTGGTCAGCGAGCACCTGGCAGAAACTGCTCTCCTATTGAGGAGACAGGGAAAGCCACTCTCTTTGGTCCTCCAGAAACTAAACTGGCCCAGAGGTAAGCAGTGCAGCTCACTTAGGCCCTTCGCCTGCCAGGTCCCTCCAAAATAGTTCAGGGCCACCTCAGATGTGGGGGTGTAGAGGGTAGCACAGGATCCCAGGGGTGATACCCCAGCACCGTGAATACAGCCTACTGCCCCATTTTACATATAGATAAACTGAGGCCCAGAGAGAGGAGGGGCCTTATTAGAATCACACCATGGAGGTAAGCTTTAGGCGGGGAGCTGGACCTCCTGACCCCTCCCCCTGCTCTCAGGAGACAGCCAGGGCCCCGGCGAGTATCCGAATCTCTCTCTGAGCTTTGCTCTGTCTGCCAAGACTGTCCAGCTGGTGGGGTAGAAAGGCAAATGGGGGCACACACACCAAAATCAGCGGTACTCTGTCAGGAGGAAGAAGAGGCTGCACGGAGCTTCTTCCCAGGGCCCAGCCTTAGAGCCGACAGGGTTAACACTGCCCAGACAGGGTGCCTTCTGGAATTTCTGGGGCCTGGAATATGGCCAGAATGAGCAGGTCACACTGGTGTGACCACAGACAGGCCTGAGTTTGGGAAGGGGGCCCATGAAGATACTCCTGAGACCCACACTCTCTCCACCACTATGGCTTTGCAGTTTTAAACCAACCAAAATAAATGTGGAGATCAGGAAAGGGGAAAAGAGCCTCAGTATACCCATCTGTCAAGTGGAAATGAGGCTTGTATTCTCCCTGCCCCCCACCCCACCGAACCCTTCCAAAGCCTGCCCCTCATGGTCTGAGTCTCTCCCTCCAAGCCAGGAATGTGCTTCCCCACTCCTCTGTCTCAGCCCTGCGGCCAAGGGCAGAGTCAGCAGGAGTTGAGGGGCTGAGCCACTGTCCAGCCCTGCTCTGGGCTCCAAGTGCCTGTCTTCACTCAGTGACACCTGACAGGAGAAGCCAGACCCAGCCTACACCAAAACAGGCCAGAGCTGGCGTTTCTCTTTTCAGCTACTCTGTACAACCCCCACCCCCACCGTCCACACCCAATCTGAGGACCACAGTTATGGGACAGGGTCGGGGGACCATGTCTCTATGGGGAGGACCATGAGGTTCTATTCTGGGGAGTTGCCTGGCCAACCTTCCAGTTTGCTGGGGGAGGTGAGTTAGGGACCACCATCCTTTGGCACTGTCCTGGGCCACTGTCCATGAACGTGTGTGTGGTCACTGCGCACAACAGTCCCGCAAAATAGTGTCATCACCCTTTTTTAACAGATCAGGGAAATGAGGCCCAGGACTCCAGCACAGCCCCGGAGGCCTCCAGCAGGACAGAAAGAAGGTCGTTGAAAGGGTGCCGTGGACCCCCGGGGCCACCCACCAACAGAACAGGCGTGTGTCAGGCCGCCGTTCAGCGAGGGTCCTCCGGACCCTGAAACTCAGTACCG
>NC_043709.1:61749249-61771761 GCF_006229205.1 Suricata suricatta
GCCGGCGTGCCTGGGCAGGAAGGCCGCTCGGGGCCGCCGGGACCGGACAGGACGGGACGCGGGCGGCGCCGCCACATCTGAGCCCCGCCGCATTCCGGGGCGCCCCGCCAGGGGCGGGGAAGGAGGAGCTTCCCAAAGCCTGTCGGGCACCGCCTCCTGCCGGCCGCCGCGGGCTACTGCAGGTCCTGGAGCCGGGGTGGGGCCTTGAAGACTTGACAAGAGGCGTCCACTGGGCGGGAGGGGCCCAGCTCAGGGGCGCCTCCCCGGATCCCACCACCCCCACCGATCACTCGTCAAACACTTTTTCTGCTCTGCCTGAGGTGGAGGGTGCTACAGAGGACAAAGCCAGAGCCTTGTAGAGGTCTTGCCCTCTTACCCTCTTTGATTCCCCAGGCTCTGAACCATCCCCACCAGCACACAGTACCCCTGAGACCACACTAGTTAGCCACACACTCTGCACACAGTCAGGCTCCTGAAGTGGCCTCCAATTTCCAGATTCCCCTTATCTAGGAAGGGGACAGAGCTGGAGTCTCCTCCTCTCCCTGACTCTGAGCTGCTCAGACACCTGCCCAAACCCACCTGTCATACTGCCCTTGATGCCTACTCCCAACGCCTGCCTAGCCCGCCTGCTGGGAGCCAGAAGAGGCAGCCAGGGTTCTGACAGGCTGCTGTGTGACCTTAGTTATGTGACTGCTCCTTTTTGAGCCTGTTTCCTCTTCCATGCAGTGAGGGGGTGAGCTTGGGCTGTGAATTCACATGAGGATCTTAAGCCCTACAGAGCGTCCCTTCATTTAGAGACACTTAATAAGACTGGGCTGCTCCAGCCACCCTCCCTGCATGGACTGTCTGCCCAGTCCTTGCCTGGATGTCCTAAGACCCCTCACTCAATGTATCAACAGCAAAATGCTTGTATAGCAAACACTGTTCTCCCTGCTTTATAAATGCTCATACATTTAGCAAATCTGCACAGAACAAAGTCTGCATGGCCCCTATCTCTCAATCTCTCTCTCTCTCTCTCTCTCTCTCTCTCTCTCTCTCTCTCACACACACACACACACACACACACACACACACACACCACACACACACTACTTGGGTCGGTCAGTAAGCCTGAGTCTGATTTTCCATGAATTTCGTGTCTGGGCCCCCACCAGTGGCCGCTGTTTCAGAACCCTGCCATAGCCTGTCTTTCCCTCAGCTGGAGCCCCCTTCCCCACCATTGTGCCCACTGCTCAGGTGGCACTGTGGGCAACGGGTGCTGGGGAAGAACCATGGTCTCTGGTCCCAGTCACGGTGGATGCTGTGTGACCCAGGGCAATGCATGAGTCTCTCTAAGCCCTGGGTTTCAGAGCTGGTTGGAAGAGGCCATTTCGAAAACCATGTCAGAGCTGCCCGTCTGGGATTCGGGGTGGCCCTGGGAGTGTTTGCTTCACAATGTGCTCTCCTCTCCTGGGGTCATGGTGCTTTGTACACAGTAAGTGCTCACTAAATGCATGAACTAACAGTTGTTCACAGACTGTGACCCTGCTTTCAGCCCCACGCTGAGCCCAGAAACTGGGAGGAGCTACACCCTCTGCCTTCCATGCCCTGGCCCTCCTGGCTTCTAGAATCTTCTGATGGATCCAGGTCCAGGCCCAGAGAAGTCAGTGATGGGGAGATGCTAAGGTCTAGCACCTGTAGGCCAGGAGAAATAGTCCAAGTTCACATGTGTTCAGACGCCTGCCCTGGAGCACTACGAACCAGGGTCCCTGTGGGCAGAACCTACAGGGTCCACCCTGGAGTTTCCCCTTTGGAAAGTCTGGGAGAGTCCACTGACCACAATTTGCACCATGTGCTTGAAGAGCTGCCCTTAATACGCCAGTTATAAACATTTATTGAGCACCACCCGGCATCAGCAACTGCCCAAAACACTGGGAATACAGGCTAGTTCAGAACACAGAGAAGTTGCTGGAAACCACTCAGGTGCAGAGTCCAGGAAACATTTGGGGCAGCAGGCAGCACTTCCTGGAAAGGGGAGATTGTGCGAGGAATAGGGAGCTGGGACAGCGCCAGCAGGCTGGGAAGTGGCATGGAGAAGGGCATTCCCCGTGGGAATTTAGAATGGAGCCTCAGGTTTCCCCTGACCCTGCAGGTGGAAGAGAGAATGAGGGTAGTTGCGATCCTGACCTCCAAGTTACCGTGGCCTGAGCACTGGGCAGTCTACATCCTCCAGTGGACATGACCGGAAGGGAGGGGGTTCAAGACACAGCAGGAGACACTCGAGCCAGACAACAGGCAGAACTTCCTGCTAGAACTTCTGAATTCCAAACTGGCACAACACTATGGGGTTCCCTGTTCTCCAGGGCCTTCAAACAGGTGCCACCCCGAAGGGCTTCAGGAGGGGTCCTTTCTGTACCATGGCAGGGGCCTGGGGCAGGACTCTAAGGACTGTTCCACACAGGGGAGGCTGGGAATGGGAGAGGACAACTCAACCATTCTCACATGTTTGGCCTGGTTTCCTTCTCAAGGAAGTTGCTTCGTCAGATCCCTGGAAAACTTCGGTGCAGGAGGAAAGGGAGAGATGGGAGTAGGGTTCCTCCCTCAAGCCAGGCTTGGTACCTGGGCCCCACCCTGTCCCCTCCCAGCTGGGCCATCTCGGTGCACTAATCAAGCAGAACCTAGTGCCCCCCAGACCCAGGCCCAGACAGACAAGGAGGGTGCAGGCTCCTCCAGGAAACAGGCAGGACTGGAGGGGGGGTGTCAGGAACCCTGGTCTCTAATCCCAGCTCTGGGCCTCAGTTGCCCAAGGTCCACAGTGAGGGGTTGGATTAGAGAATATCCAAGGATACTCCCAGCTCTGAAGCTTCTAGAACCCACAGGAAGATGCGCTCCCTTCCTTCACTGTGCCCACAGGAGGTTCACAGCTAGAGCAGGACTGCCTCCCGGCCCAGGCCCAGGCCCAGGTCCACCCCCACCACGCTGTTAAATCTCTCTGATAAACTCACCACCCCGGGTCCTGGGAGAGGGCTGTTACCAGGGTCAAATTCAACAAAGCTTGTAAAATGTTTTCTTTCGAGTCAGTGCTTTTACCTCCAGGGTGAAATTCCAAGACAGGGCACGTGGCTCACACCGGATGACCATCATTGAAGGACCAGGATGATACAAAACACTTTGCTCCCGAGGGCTGGGGCAGGGTGGGGGCTTCTGGGGAAGGTCAGTTTCTAAGACAAGGATTACAGGCAGGAAGGCAGGGCTACTGAGTGACCACTGCATCCTCTAGCTGTCTCCACCAGGCCCCACTGCTGGCCAACAGGCAAACTGAGGCAGGCCACCTCCCCTGGAGAAGTGACCAGAAACACCTTGGAACCCCAGCTCCCTTGGAACAGAAAGGGTAGGCCCTTGCCTAGGGAGCCCAGCAGTGCAGGGAGGGAGGATCCTGGACTTGGGGAAGGTGGCTGGCATGGCCCCATCTTATTGTCTCTAAGTGAAGGGACGCTCCGTAGGGCTTGAGATCCTCATGTGAAATCATAGCCCCTAGCCCACCCCCTCACTGCACGGAAGAGGAAACAGGCTCAAAAAGGAGCAGTCACATAGCCAAGGTCATAGAGCAGCCGCCCCTCTGAGCTCTGGCTGCCTCTTCTGCCTCCGGGGAGGGGGAGACAGGCTAGGCCTTCCCATGCCAGAGTCTGGGCTGGGGGGTGAGTGTGGAGGTAGGGGGTGGGGGCAGGGGGACACTGTAAGGCGCAGGACCACCCCCAGCGTAAGCTGCTGTCCTCCCCAGGGAGGGCGGGGAGGCCTGGAGGCAGGGAGGCACCTGTCCTCTCCACCTGGCAGACCAGCAGCATTTGTTACCTTATAAGGTGCTTTCTCCTCTCCCTCAAAACAGCTTCTGACAAAGAACTGGGTGGGGTTGTGGGTGGAGGGGGTGAGGCCAGCTCTCAGAACTGCACCCTATTCACCTACCCAACAGCACCTGGGTAAGCAGCTACCCAGGTGGCCCGTGGTCTGTCGGAAAAAATCCACTAACCTACAGGTGGTCTCTGAGGACCCAAGCCTGGCCTGGAAACAGGACCCGTGGGTTCCCATCTTCGCCTCTGTGGGAGGGGGCTGCCCCTCCCCTGCACCGCTTCCTACTCACCCCTGATTCATAGCCAGTCTGGCTCTTCTGCCCCCTCACATCCACACAGGAACACCCACACACGTGTGGGGACGGCTGGGGGTCATGTGGAAGCCACACTTCCTGTTCTGACTTGGGGACGGTGAAGCCTCCCTCCCCAAAGATGGAGCTGGCCCTCAGCCCCAGGGCCTCCTCCCCCTTCCCCAGAGAAAGCAGATGGATCCTGCCCGGGGTCCAGAACATCTGTCTCCATCCTCAGAGGTCTAGAAGGGTCTAGGACCCAGGCCCAGTGGCTGGGAAGGGCTGCCCACTCGCCCTAACCCTACGGGATCCCTGCCTGACTCTGAGTGAGAGGTGGTGTTGAGGCGGTCCCAGGAGTAGCTACCCTGAAACAGACTGCGGGGGGCAGGCCACTACTGCAGATACCCCCACACGAGGCGAGGAAGTCGAAGGCAGGCTGGTTACTCAGTAGCCTCCCTAAGCCCCACGTCCTTCATCTGTGGTGGGAATAATAGTTTCCTCCTCTCGGAGTTGTTTTAAGGGTCCTCTGGGATGACAGATTGGATACTAGCACATTGTGGCCTGCAAGTGCCCTTAATCGGGCAGCTGGGGGAAGGGTCAGCGTGTTTGTCAGGATCTCTCGCTTTGTCTGTGGGGCCTGAACCACATTCCAGCTCCTCTAAGGCTTTAACTGGAGGTCACAGAGCCTTAGGTCATGGAGAAACACCTTGGGAAGTGCTCAGAGCACCACTGCGGGAAAGGCACTGAGGACAGTACCCATGCCGAGCAACCCCTAGGCCCCGGGTTGCCAAGTCCTGTCCCCAGCGCTAGCTGTGCATGTGGCCATGTGGGTGCGTGCGTGCATGTGTGTGTGTGTGTGTGTGTGTGTGTGCGCGCGCGCGCGCGCATGCGTGTGTGTATGGGCGGGGGGGGGGGATGTCTGGGGTGCCTCCAGGCCGGCTGGGCCACACCCTGGTGACTCAGGCCTACGGCATGCACCCTGCCTGGCTAGTGGGAGAACAAAGCCACCAGCTCAAGTCCCCGGCATCCAGCCTGAGTCACACTCAGACACACCCAGCCAGGTGCCCCATGCTTCCGAGCCAGACCCACCCAAAGGGATCTGCAGCCTTAGAGCAGAGACAGCCCCTTGCACATTCCCAGGGCCTCGTCCAGGGAAGCCCTGAGGTCTCTGGCCCAGACCAGGACCACCAGCCCACCACTCGGGTCCCCAGACTCTAACTCGTCCAGGTGGCAGAGTACAGCCCCTGTGGAACCACATGGCCGAGGTTCAGCAGGCAGGCTCTTCAGGAGGCTAGACTCAGGGAGGCTCATGGAGGACAGGGGAAAAGCTCTCCATGAGGCCCATGGGCCCTGGTCAGTCTGGGTGGGGGGCATGTTGTGGACACAGCCCTAACCCTGGGCCCCCAACTTTGGCCCTGAAGTATGTGGGAATCAAGACAAGTTGAGACAGCCAGGCCTTCTGGGTACCACTGCGGTGAAGGCCAAGTGGAGAGCAGGCCCCGGCTTCCCCACTGGAACCTGGGAGTGACAGTTGTCAGGAGAGGAGCTAGGACTCACCTTAGGAAGCCCCCTACCCCCCAGCCAGCAGTGACTCAAACAAGCCAAGGTCCCCACCCAGATAAGCAATCTGGGTGGGAGAGGAGGCCTGGGCAGGAGGGCAGGAAATCCCGAGGGGCAGGGGCGCTGCATTCACTGGCCTCCAGACTCTGAGCCCCAAACCCAGGCCCAGTTCTGTGTGAAATGGGGCCCTTGCTTGAGGTTCCAGAGAGTCCTGGGCTCAGCTGCAGAATGCAGTTTCCTCGGGCCCTGGCCTGGGCTCAGAGTCTGGAGGGGTCCTGTCATCATGGGGGCCAGAGCACCTGGTCTCCAGCCAAGGCCATGGCTGAGAGCACCCCACCAAAAAGGGAGAAGACAGATCTGGCAGGGACAGCACAGGGCAGACACCCAGATCCCCAAGACGCTTGACAGGCTCCCACCACACCTAACCTTAACATTAACATGGCATCCTGACCCCAAACCATGCCTCACGCTAACCTGTCCCTGCTCACCTCACCCCTGAACCCATCTCTGGATCTGACACTTTCCTAACCCCCACCCTACCCCCACATCAGAACCATACCCCAGCTCTACCCTACATCCCAACCTTGGTGCTTCTCTATGCCCAAACCCCACTCTGTCCCAACCACCTTCATCATCTGATCAGCACCCACCTTCAGCTCCCGCCCTAAACCCATAACCGTCCTCCAAACCCTGCCTTCCTAGGCCCTCCCTGATCCCAACCCCTCTTCCACATCCCAGAAGCACCCCACACCTGCCTCTACCCTAAGCCCCCACAGACCCACTGCTACCCCAGCTGTCCACGGTGCACCCAGCGCGTGTCCATGTCAGCCCATCTGACAATGGGGGACCTCTGCCAGATCAGGCTTGCCTGCGTGCGTCAGACCCAGAGCAGTGGGTCAGACCCCATGCAGCCGGCTGGAAGATGATGGGGGAGGACAGCCCCCCAGGTAGGAGCATCAGGCGCTCCCCCAACCGCACCAGCTCCTGGAGGCCCTGGGCTAAGACTTGTAGGGGGGTGATTACTCAGACCCTAGCCCTCCTCTCCTCCCGGCAGCGGGGAGGCTGGGGGGCAACTCAGAGCAGTCCAGTGCCTACTGGGGTCGAAACCGTCTGCAGCACAGCCTCTCCCCCACTGAGGTTGGGGGGATGGGAGGGAGGGAGGAAGCCAAACCCAGGCCCCTGGAACTTGTGCCAGCACCCCCCACCAGGGGCCCCAGCCCCTCTCCCAGCACCCCCAGCCTCTGCCCCTGGTCTGTAGACCCAGCAGACTGAGCTGAGGCCCTCCCTGTGCTGTCGGCAGAAGTGGGAGCGGAGCTGGCTGGTGTCAGCACCTCCTCCATCCCCTGGGCCCAGGCTGCATTCCTGGCAAGCCAGGACCTGCCACTCAGGGAAAACAAGTGAGCTCAGCACCCTCCTCCACCGCCCCCCCCAGCCATGGCTGCTACAGCCCGCTAAGATCTGTCCCGAAGCTCCAGCCTGAGGCCCACTCCCCATGACCCCTCCCAGCCAGACCCAACCACCCCAAATCATCAGGCCAACACAGCCCTGCTCCCTCCCAGGGGCCCTGCACCCACAGCAACAGGATAATCCCCATCCCATCCCATCTTTCCTCAGCCCACCCGCTTCCTACCAGGAGTAGGAGTGTAGTGGGAGAGTCAGGAGCTCCACAGTGGGCAAGGGTGGCCCAGAGAGGTCACAGCCAATCTCCTATCACCCCGCACGGTTAGGGCCTGGACTCTCTTGCGCCATCTCAGGCCTCAGCCAGTCCAGGGCTCACCCCAGAAGCCTGGATAAGCAAATGGGGCCTCTGGAGGCTATGGGAGCTCGGGAGAGGTGGGGGCCTCAGAGGATGGTAATGCCTGGCCAGGGTCCTGGGCCAGGGCTTCAGGGCGGTCTCACCAGCCATCTCACCTGATTCCTTTCAGTCCACAGGGAGAAGGAGCTTCTCCTCCTCTCTATCCATCTAGGCATCGGCCACATCCAGGCCCAGGTGCCTGTGGCCCATGTGACCACTCTTGGCCACCCCAGCTGATCTCTCCCTGGCTCTGGCCCTACACGCCTCCCCACTACCCCCCGCCCCACTCCAGCCCCCTGCTGAGCACAGGAACCTTGACCTCCCTGCTCCAGTGGCCCAGGCTGACCAGAGTCTTCTGGAAGCTCAGTTCTATCCCAGGCCCCCCACCCCCAGACACTTCTCATTGCCTCCTGCCCGTGGGATTCACCGCAGGCCATCACCAGCAGCCAAGGACCTCCACAACACGCCAACCCACAGTGGTACCCTGACCCCGCTGCCTTCCAGCCACCCCCTGCCCACGCCATACAGGATCCCCCCCAGCCTGGAGCCCTCCCCTCCAAGAGGAGCTCCCCTTTTCCAAAGCTCAGACTACTGTTGTCTTTCTCCGATGGCCTCCCCATGTCCATCCCCTGTCCTGTGGCTTTGTGGTAGTTCATTGCTACCCCTAGACCTCAGCTTCCTGAGGGTTAGGAGATGGTCTAGACACAATTCTTGCTCCCTAGCACATCATCTAGGCAGGAGATGGGGATGTGATTTCACAGTGATCCTGTCTGATAACCTCCATCCCTCCCCAGTCGGCTGTGGGCCATTGGGTGTCAGCCAGGGGCTAGATGCCTAATGCCAGTTCTCATGACAGTCTTATGACATTGGTGTTATTGTTACTTATAAGGACAGTAAGGGCACTGCAACAGGGTGAGTTATTGACCATGTGGCAGAATGGGAATTAGATCTCAAGGCCTACCCTCCAAAGTATGGAGGACCTGCCCCAGGTGGATGGGGAGGTGGAGTGCCCTGGGGCAGGACCAAGGCCAGACCTTCACCTAAGTCCTTACAACCATACATAGGCTCCCCAAGGCCTGCAGGGATGGCCAGGAACCTCCACTGCAACCCATAAGGCACAAACCCAGGATTCAAAGTCCCACATGCAGTCATCCCTGCCCCCACTCCTGGCCACCGCCCTCAACACCCAAGCCAGCCAGTCCAGCCAGGCCAGCCCAGCCGGAGAGAGGCTCCAGGGATCCCCACCCCCACTTGAAGCCAGGATACAGGGATTCCGTGGGGCAGGAGCGCCCCCTGCTGACCAGTGTTGGACAGGCAAGGGACGGTGACCCAATCCAGGCCCCAGGAACTCTGCACACTCACCATTTCTGGACCTTCTTGAGGACCCAGGGCCAAATCAGAGGAGGTGAGCCAGAAGCAGAGAGGAGGAAAGAGTCTACCCAGGAACCACACAAGCACAAGCATTCCGGAGAGAAACAGCAAGGCCAGAAGCAAATGGGGGTGTCTGGAGCTTGGTGTTCAGCCTTGGATTTGGTGATACAGTAGGCTGGACTGAAAGAGTCAAATGTGACTCCTAGATTTCTGGGACTGGGTGGATAGTGAGACTAAGACCCGAGCCACAGGTGAGAATAGGTCTGGGACGGCAGCTGAAGGACTTGTCTTGAACATGTTGGCCCTGAGGGACCAGAGTAGTTATTGGGTAGGGACCCACGCGAGGTGGACTGAAGCTCTCTGGAAAGTCCTTGGACTTGGAAGTCCTTGGAAGCAGGGCTTCCATTCCAGCACTGTTCCCCTCCCGTGGCTTCTGACCCCAGGCTTGGGCAAGTCTATTCTCAAAATGGGCTAGCTGTGGCTAAGCTGCTCTTAAGGAGCCTTCTTGCCCTGTACTTGCCATTCCCTGGGCCTCAGTCCCCTGCAGAGCCCTCCTGTGAACATACTGAGGACACAGATAATTTCCCAAGCACACACACCAAGTTTATTGAGCATATACTATGGCAAGGTGCTAGGGAGGCCTCATCAGCCTGTGTGGAAAAGTAACCACTTTAATGTAGGCGCCCAAATCAGAGGGGCTCCTGGGCACCCCCCACTGTGTGTTGCAAGGCCTCATGCTGTCCCCTGAAAATCCCCCCAGTTACTTCCAGGCCCAGCCAGGGTCAGGGGTTCACGCACAGATACCCACACCCCACCCCACACTCTGAGCTCGTCCATTCCTAAGTATTGATGCCTCTCCCCTGCTTTCTCTCTCTTCCTATCCTCCTCCACCCTTAATGAGGGGCCCTCCCCTCCTATTCCCTTCTGGCCTTCCTAGCTTCTCCTGCCCTCTCATCACGTCAGGAAGGTGATGGCCCCAGCCATAGTTTATCAGCAGCCCACTTAGAAATACACCCACTAGACAGGACTGCCCAGAACCAGTCCCGCCTTGAAACAAAATCCCTTCTGCAGCACCCTAAGGAGCAGGTGCTATCTGCTTGCATACTTCCAATACCCAGGAACTCACTCTCTTACCAGAAAGCCCATTCCATGTGTGGACGGCTCAGACTGTCAACCAGCCACTCACCCACCTCCCTGTCAGCCCCCTTCTGGTTTTCTCCTCTGAACCCACGTGGGACACAGAGGCTTGTTCCTCCACGTGATGGGAGCAGCAGGGAAACAAATACCTTACTAAGCACCTGCTATTTCCAGGCCCTTGGGGTGCAGAGGTGAGCCACGAGCTGTGGCCCCTGCCCTCAGAGGATGTGACAGGTCCCTGCAAATACAAATCGAAATGGAAAAGAACAGAGCAAATTTGATCGAGCACCTGCTTCTACCAGACACTGTTCCAAGCACTTTAGGTGAAGTAATGTGATTATCCCCAAAACCCTCTTATTCTCTTCACATGTTATTAGCCCCAAGTCCCATAGACGTGATGATGAGTCAAAGGGGCGAGCAGCTGGAATTAGAAACTAACTCTGCGTATTTTAAGTGTTGGCTAGAGTTTCGCTTCTCAGTTTAAAGTGTTTTTCTCTTCCATCATGTCCAAAATACAAAATTTGCCTGTGCTCTCCAGAATGGCCCATCATTGGAAAGGGGCATGGTCCGGTGGTGCCCTCTAGGGGCAAAAGTGTGCATTGCAGCGGTTTTAGTGGAGTGGAGACCCAAGGAGCAAATTGCAGAAAAAGATCCTACTAGAATGCCACATGCCAACCACCTCGGCCACCACGTAAGTGCTGCATGGGCTGTTCAGAGTTGTGATTAGATGTGCAGCTCCCAATCAGGACAGCTCGCTGTAGAACTGCGTCACTAAAACATCGTCATTTCTTCAGGGGTCCCAAGTTCTTTGGAGTATGAACACAGGTAACTTTAAGAGTTCTGAAAGTTAGGGTACGTAGGTGGCTCAGTCGGTTAAGCATCTGACTTTGCCTCAGGTCATGAGCTCACAGTTCGTGAGTTTGAGCCCCGCATCAGACTCTGGGCTAACAGCTCAGAGCCTGGAGCCTGCTTCAGATTCTGTGTTTCCCTCCCTCTCTCTGCCCCTCCCCCATTCACGCTCTGTCTCTCTCTCAAAAATGAATAAATTTTTTTTTAATTTTAATGTATTCAATCTTTAAGACAAACTTCCCAACATTTGAGACCAACTCAGTATCACCCCCGTGTTTGTGATGAAAGGTCCACAGGTATTTCTCAGCCCATAACCCAGCCCTGGCCATCCAGAGAAGAAAACCAAGCCCCAAGGTCAGGGAGCTTCATGAAGCTCTGTCCTGAAACGCTGCCCCTTCAGCTCCTGAAGTCTAATGGGTAAGAACTACAATGTGTATATTTTACTCATCTGAAAAACAGCAAGCACTCTGACGTGCTCAGCACCCCATGAGGTGCTGGGATTCCAAAAGTGAGCTAGACGTGGATCCTTCCAACAGAGAAGTGGCTTCATACTGGAAATGAGTCCTGACCGGAAACAATGGGACAAGAGAGAGAGTGGGAGGTGTCAGCAGAGGGACACTGGGGACAAAAGGAGCACTTCCACCTGGAATTGGCTGCTTGGAGGAAGGGCTCTCAGAGGATTTGCTGGAAGGAAGAGACTTGTCCCAGAAGGAGAGAACAGTTCCAGGAAATGCCAGAGGGTGAGGCTCCAGGGATACATTTGGGGAACAGCAAGCAGAAGATAGAGTTTGGAAAAGGAATCCTGGATTCTCAAGCCAGAGAAGGAGCTTAGGCCCCCTGGCAGCAGGCCTGCAACCTTAGACTTGACTCCGTGGGAGTGGGAGCCATGGGGGGTGTCTGAGCAGGAGAGTGCCCATCGGCATTACTGCAGTGTACTGGTGGTCATGTAATGCCCAAGTCACAGTATCCCCCAAAGACCAGAGACCGCCAGGGAGACCGAGTCACGCATGCAATAGCAAAGGGCGGTTTTATTACCGGCTTAGGCTGGCCGAGCCTCAGCTCGGGCTCACAGACTTTACCAGTGCAGTGGATCCGTGCTGAGAGCCCCGAACAAGGGCTGAGCAGGGTTTTTATGGGGTTTGGAAAGGAGGAGCTACAAGAAATTGTGACATGGGTACAGTGATCCAATCATTATTGTACAATATTATTGACAGCAGGTTTATCGATTCACATTGTCTAGAGTATTCGTTACTTTTGGCGGGACCCAATTACAACATTTAGAGTACCTTTAAAATCAACCAATTACAGGGCGAGCTAGGGTCTTGTTCGGCGACTATCGGGTTAACTTTAACATTAGGTAACAGGGTCCTATCTAAAGTCTCCACCTGCAAGCCTCACCCTTAGGAATGTGGAGAGTGGTAGCTGGCCTTCCCTGATTGGGTGTTGCGAAGGTGGTCTCTCTTGCTCTAGGCAATGTGTAACTGCCTGTTAATTTCCGGGAACTGAAACCTAGGCCTTCTAGATCAGAGGGGAAACTTAAAGCCTTTCATGGCATCTGTTTGGTTTAGACTCGAGTTCTTACAGTCAAAGCAGGGAGCAGTTTGATGCAAAGAGACCTCTAAGCACTGACCAGCAAGTCACCAGTGTGAGCGCACTGGGAGGGGCAAGCAGAGGAGGGAAGGAGTCCCATTTTGGGTCTGTCTCTTGCCAGAGTCCAGCTCCAGCAGGTCCAGGGCTCCCTGAAGGATGGACGGTGTCAGCAAAAGGGAGTCAGAGAGCCTCAGCTTCCTTTTGCTCACCAGGCAGGCCTCTCTGCTCTGACCCAAGAGTCAGCTTTATTTATTGAAAAAATGTATGGGGTACAAAACAGAAGTGGCAATTGCCTTAGACAATCATTTGTGGTAACAAATTCTTTGGTATGTAAAAATTTCCCAGAACATAGATTGGTGGAAGACTCCTGCATAATCCTTACCAACAGAGATTGAAGTAGGTGACTAGATGTTTATCATATGGGGAAGGAAGGGATCTTTAGCATTCAAATACAAGGCGATGCTTTTTAACAGAGCAAAGGCAAGAGTTAGGTCTTTGTGAGCAGGGTCAGTAGCCTGTTTTCTTGAGGGGGATGAAAACAGGCTTTCTCAGGAAATGTAACATTTGTTCCTATAATCATAAAAGAAACTCCTATAACAAGTTTTTTCATAAGGTACAATTCACATATTTTTAGCATAAGAAGGCAAGTCGCTCCTGATATCAGTCAGTCAGGCGCCTTGAGGGTCGGTGCTCAAGCAGAAATTGAGTGGGGGTTGAGTGGTGTAGACGCTGGTCACCATCTGAGGGTGGGAGGCCTTGCAAACCTGCCTCACAGCAGTCTGTCAGGGAGTCCGTCCACGGCGGGAGTCAGTAGGCAGACTCTCCCCGCCACCAGAGGAGGTAGAAGTTAAGCAGCCCAAAGTCAAGCACAACCATCCCTTTCCCGCCTTCTCCATTCACACCCACCTGTCAACACCGTCTTATACACTCAGCCTCACGCCCCCCTGCCATCCTCCGAGCACCAGACATTTCATTGTGCACCGAGCACCTGGTGTGTGCACAGCACCCCCTGGGCCCTGAGGGGCTCGCAGGAGAAGCTCAAGCCCCACCCTTAGGAGCTTACATGTGCACACACCAGAGGGATAGCCGGAGTCTATAAGGTAGAGCCTCTATGGTGCCCCCCTCCTCCCACCAAAAGGAAACTCCCCTTACCTATCTGCCTACGAAGGACCCCCCAGAAGAGATGTATTGCTTAGCTCCAAAACCTGAGTCCTTGTAGTGGATGGAATGGTGGCCCCAAAAAGAGATGCCGCATCCCAGAATCTGTGAATATGACCTTATTTGGCAAAAGTGTCTTTGTAGACACAATCCAGTTTAGGACCTCGAGGTGACATCATCTTGGATTACCTTGGCGGCCCCTGAATCCAATGACAAGTGTCCCTGTAAGATACAGAAGAGGAGACATGGACACACAGAGGAGGAGGTGATATGAAGACCGAAGAAGAAGATACCACAGTGATGCAGCCACAGGTCGGCAGTTATCATCACTATCCTGATGCACAGAGAGGTTAGGCAGCCCGCGGAGGGTCACACAGCTCCTGAGTGGTGGAGCGAGGATCAGCGCCCAGGTTCCTGCCCTCACCCTGATCCGTCTCAGGGGCCCCTCTCGCCAGCCAAGGGCTCCCTGCTTTGCTTCTCTTGCCGCATTGCTTCTGCTTCCTTCTTTCTGAAGGAACAGCTCCTAAGCACTCTTTCTGCTCCAGCTGCTGTAAAACTTAGGTCAGCACTGACTCAAAGGACAGCAAGGGGCTGCGCCTCGGTGGCCACCAGTTTTGTTTCCTTCTCGATTCAGGGGCTCTGGGTCTCTGCTTCATCATTAGTGACAGACTGCTTCTTTCCAGAGAGGATGTGGGAAGCAACTCGTGTCAAAGGCATGAGTTAGACCAACGCATGGAACTGAAGCAGGGCCCACAGAACACAGAGACCATACAGGCTGAATGGAGCGGCAGCAGATGCTGTGGTAGAGTCTCAAGGCCGCCCGGTGGAAGAGGAAATCTGATTCCTATCTGCAGGAAGCAGACGATTTTCTCTGTGGCAACAAACTTCTCCCCTCATAATAAATGCTGATGAAAACTGCTCACGTGAGCCTTCACCTAGGGAGCGCTGAATGAGGCAAGGGGCTGCCTGTGTCCCAAAAAAACATTTTTGCTGCAAAAGGAAAGTCTTCTTTCGAGTGGCTGTTGGCCAATGCCAAGGGCATTGAGTGCACTGAGGGACACAGGGAGGGAGAGTCCTCCAGGAGAGAGACCAACGTCCCTCACCCAAGGACAGACTCTTCCAGGCAGGACAGTCCAGTCAGGACCAGGACTGGGAGACCTATCCTGGCTGGACAGCTCGGCCCTTCGAAGCCATGCCCTCCACGCCCTGCACCGGCTGTGGTTTGTGAGAAACTGGTGGTTCCCCAAGGGCAGGGTGGGGTCCTTCCAGCGTCAGCCTTCTGGCTCAGTGCCCTCAGCGGCTGAGCTGGTTGGGAAGGTGGGCAGATGGATGGTTGGGGCCAGCCCTCCCCTGACACGCCCTGGGCTACTGTGGCAGACCCTTCCTTTGTCCGCTAATCTCTGCTGCCCCTTCTGGGAAGTAGTGATGCTTCTAGTCTGCAGTTTATAGTGGGCGTCCATGGTGTTGCCAAAGCCCCATGTGACTGACTACAGACGACAAGATGTGAGTGGAGGTCATGAATGCGGCCCCACACTGGAGGCACACCCTCTCCCTGCCCCGTCTCCTCCCGCTGGCTGCAACCCGGAGGTGGTGGTGACAGCTTAGATCAAACTTGCCTGTCACCCTTCGAAGGAACAAGACAGAAAAAGCCTGACACCTGGTTCTGGGGAGAGGCTATTCCAATGCAGGACCGCTCCCACCAGGATGGTTTGGGGACAGGAAATGGAGCATCTCTCTTGGTTAAGCCACTGTTGCTTTGAGCCTCCAATGCACTAGGTTAATCCAAGCCTTCTCTGCCTATCTCCCAGCGAACCCAGGAACTGCCACGGAAAGCCACTGCCTTCCATCCTTGGGCACTCTGTTCCACTCCCTGGTCTCCTGGCTTTGAGGTTCCGCTATCTACGGTTCAGGGGCTCGCTGGTCCCAGAGGGACATCGCTGCGCCTGACGCTTTTCCCAGCAGCCCTGCAAGAGACTTTCTATCCCCGTTTTACAGATGGGAAAACTGAGGCTCAGAGACATGACCACAGTTGTGACAGCTCAGAGGCGATAAGAATTGGTGGAGGGAGCAACTGGGTGGCTCAGTCGGTTAAGTGTCCGACTTCGGCTAAGGTCATGATCTCACAGTCTGCAAATTTGAGCCCTGGGCTGGGCTCTGCACTGACAGCTTGGAGCCTGGAGCCTGCTCTGGATTCTGTGTCTTTCTCTCTCTCTGCCCCTTCCCCACTTGGCCAGTCTCTCTCTTAAAAATAAATAAACATTTAAAAAAATAAGAAGAAAGAAAGAATTGGTGGAGCCAGTCTCAACCCCAAGGTCTGGCTGCTCCCAAGGCTTCGCTCTCTCTGACAGAAAGGAGAATTGTTCACCCACTTGGTGGAAGGCAGAGAGGTCGCTCTCTTAGTGGGAGAGAGGGAGTCTGTGGGAGAGGCCCCGGTGAGCCTGTCCTGAGGCTAAGCTCAGACCCCCACAGGCTGGGAAGCTTGTGACAAGATTTCAGAAGGAAGCTATTCTCCATCAAACAGGGAGAAGACCTGGGGCCAGGAGGAGGCTGGAGGGGGAGAGGAAGATGGGGGTGGGGGGGGGGGGCTGGGCAGACCACCGAGAGCAGCTGCAATGGGGTGCTGCCCACCACCCACCAAAATCTCAGCAGGACCCTCCAAAAGTCACAGAACACTGGAAGGAGTTGGTTTTCTCGTGCAAATGGGGCAAGACAGCAGCCCTGTGCCAGGGTTGAGGCCCCAGCTGCCAGGTCATAAGAGGGACACGTGGTGGAGGGAAGGCCTGTGTTCTGCTGTGTGGCCTGGACCTTCCCCATTAGTTTGGGAGGGCTCAACTGAGTGGGGGCGACTCGGACTCTGGGGCTGGAGACTTTATTCTGGCCTGGGAAGAGAAAGGGAAGGAAAGAAGGGGTGATGTCTCAGGTCCTGGAGGCGAACTTGGCCAGTGTCACCGTTTCACCAGTCTGGTGCTCCCACCAGCTTCTGCCTCACCCCCACCTACCCTTTCCCTGCTCCCCATCCCCCCCCCCTCTGAAACAGGACTCCCATCCAGCCCTGGACCTCTGCAGGGGCCCCTCCACCTCCTATCCCCCAGTCTGCAGGGGCTCGCTCAGGCTCTCTCTCTCTCTCTCTCTCCTTTAGAGCCAACGGGCCCAAAGATCTGTTTTAGGAGCTGATTCAATATTCTATTTTCATCCGTCCCAACCAGCCTCATCTGCATGCCTGCTGCACCTACAGTGCAGGAAGCAAACAATTCTAGGGAGAAAAGGGGATGCGACTCAAGGGAGTTCAGTGCTTGTAAAACCCAGGTGGAGACCGCAGGTGTCAGGAGGCTTCCCAGGGAATTGCTGAGTTCAGGGACACACCAACAGACCACCATGTCACCATCCACAGATCCAGAATCAAGAATCACCACCACCAGAGTTCGCATCAAACGCCCAAGGCAATTGTGCGCACACCCCACTGTCCCCGTCGCTCAACCTTGCTGCTCAGCAGAAGGCAGCCCCCGCCAGTGAGGAGTGTGGCGTCTGGCCTCCCACCCCCCGACCCGTCCTGGACAGAAGGGCACACACTGAAGGATGAAGGAATGGATGCTGAGATCCAGTGCACAGTCCCCAGCCCAGACGATAAGGCAGGAGTTCGCCGGACCCCTCTCCTGGGGTGGAGGGTGGGGCGGGGAGAGACAGGACTCTCTGTTCTCTGGTCAGAAAGGTGGGTGTCTCCCCAGTACGTGACTTCTGGTCTTTTTTTCCGTCCGTCACCCGTGGACCTCTTGTCCTCAATAAAGTGACGTCTTCTCTGCTGGAAAGTGGCAAGAGACAGGTGACTCTGGCTCCTTTTGCCACTGTGTCCCTTCAATCTCCCCCAAAGGCACATTTAGGCCACATGTAAATTTCTTTACCGAAGTACTTGCATCAAAGGAAACTACCTCTTCTGAGACTTGGATTTTCCCTTGCATTTCACTAGTTTCACTAAGGAACGTATTTACAGACAAGGGCCTTTCCAAGGCAGGGACTCCTCCCACAGTTTCCCAGTCCAGGCTGCCCTCCTGTCCCCAGTGCGACCCTCTCCTGCCCTCTCCCTCCGGCATCCCCCCTCCCCCCCCTCCGTGGGCCCCTCACCGGCCTTCAGAAGAGGCCTCAGGTCGGGTTCCTGCAGCCCTAAATAGGTTCCAAGGCTGGGGAGCGGCTTGGAGGCAGGTGGGGTGCGGTCCCAGGGGACAAGGATGGGAAACCTCGCACGGGTTCCCACGGAGAGAACTAGAGACACCCCACTCCTTCTCATGTAGCTCCAGGCTACATGAACACAGAAGCAACTCCCAGGGCAGGAAGCCCAGATGGACGTGATTGCAGGGAGAGCATCACCACACTTGCAAGGCGCCTGTCCTGCTCCAGACGTCATCGGGTCTCCACTGCCCTGTCCAGGATCCTTCAGTGCTCCCGGGTGCCCCAGGGCCTACTGGCATCAGGACAGGGCCCTGGCTTGGGTTACCTCCTTTAATCCAGAGTTCCCCTATGCAGAAGTGAAGGGTCTCTCCACCCCACCCCAGCGCACTCTCAGGGTGCCTGGGGAGCTTATACAAGGGAGTTGAAGCTGAGACAGTGGCCCTCACGCCCACCCACTACATAAGTAAGGGGGTGCAGGCATGGGTGGGGTAGGCTAAGGGAAGTGTTGGCAAGAGCACAGCTCAGAGGAAGAGATCGTGCCAGTGTGGCTGGAGTGGAGAGGGAGGAGTGGGCAGGAAGCCTCTAAAACCGGCTCCCTAAGCACGACCTCCTCAGACTTCTCCATCAAGTAGCTGTGGACCGAGGCTGACCCTCCCTGAGGCTGGGGGAGGGAAAGAATGGGGTGCCCGTCTGGTGTCCACCCACGCCTGCATTGGAAGCTGTTGCTGTCCTCTGGCTAACAGCCAAGGGGAGACTCGCTGGGCTGTGGTGGCCCTCAGATGCCTCCCCTTTTCATGCTAATGTTCCTAATTTGATGTCAGCTGTCCTCACCTCTCTGGGCAGCCCATTGTGCTCTGTGGGGAACTGATGCCCCCATGGGCTCTAGGGTGGGCATACAGGACCATGCCTGTTCCCACCAGTTATGGGGTCAGGATGGGAATAGGAGCCAGGTGGGTCATGAAAAGTCTTGCTCTGGGCTGTTTGGAATGTCACTTCCTCGCCCTCTCAGGAGAGCCTCCCAAAGCCACTCCCTCTCTACCTGGACCTGGACCAGGGAGCCACAATCGCAGAGCTGCTGTACTCTTTTGGGCCACATGAGGGCACCAGTCTCAGGTGGCTGCTGCACCCACGCCTGGCTGTAGAGAATAAGTATCCAGGCCGCGCCCATCTGAGCTACAGACTACCCTGGTCTTGACTGGCTGAGCCTGAGTCAACCCAGCCCCAAGGTCCATCTTCTTCGGCACTAACCAGCTGGCTGAGCTCCTAACCCCTTTTTACTGCTTAGCCCAGTGTGCATGAGGTGTGTGTGTCCTTGCGAAAGAAAGCCATCTGCTAACTCTAGGGTACTTCTCAAAATTGTGTTCCCCAGTCTCCGCTACCCACCCACTCTCCTCCCCAATCTGTCCCCACCCCACCCCCAAGCTCTCCCCAAAACCTACTGGGCTAGGCCTGGGGAGTACAGAAAGGAAGGAAACAGAGCTGGACCTCACAGACAGAGAGGTAGACAAATTATCAACAGATTGCTGAGTGCTGGGGTGGGGCGCTCCAAATCTCCAAACAAGAGCAGTGTTTGAACTGAGCCTGGGGTTATGTGGGTAAACAAGGGGCTCCAAGCTGCAAAAAGCATGTGTGCCCAGCCATGAGGGCTGGAGAGAGCCCACATAGGCAGGGAGCTGCTGGGAGTTCGGTGACTGAAACAGAGGATGTATGTGGGCACAAGGTGGCCGGGTGCACCCAGGCAATGTGGAGGCATAAACAAGGTTAAGGAGACACAGAGAAATGGACAACCAGGGAAGTCTGAGGCAGTAATGTGCTGCAGAGCAACACTGTCCTATGAAATTTTCTGCAGTGATGCAAATGTTCTATATCTTCACTGCCCAATATGTAAATTGTTAGCCACATATGACTATTGAGTGCGTGAAATACAACTACTAGGACTGAGGAACTGAACTTTTCAATTGGATTTCACTTTAATTCATTTAAATGGAAGTAGCCACAGATGGCTAGTGGCTACAGTATTGGACAGCGCCGCTCTGGAGGAAGGACCAGAAGGGAGAAAATTCTGGGGGCAGAAACACCTGTGGAAATGGTCCAGGTAAGAGAGGTAAGGAGAGGATAGTAGAGTGCTAGAGACTGTTAACCAGGAAGCAAGTCATGAGGATGGACTAAGAGTGGGGAGCTGGGAGGGAGGGTCCCAGGCTGTATCACCATGAAGAACAGGTGTAGAGATAATCAGCTCCATTTTGGACATGGGGAAACTGACATGCTTGGGACACACAGGCGGAGGCACATGTGGGCAGTTCTGCATGTGGCTCTGGTGCTCAGGAGAGAATCTGAGCTGGAGATAGATTTGTCAGTCACCAGTGCTCACACACTGGCAGCCCACAGGCCAGGTTAGACCGCACATGGAAGTCTGGGTTGACTCACATTTTCTTCTAATGGAAACTACACCTTAAATTCATGATATATGAAAATCTGTATTTCTATCTCTTCTTGAAAAACCAAAAGATCTGATGCCATCAGGCCTGATCTCTCCTGCAAGAGCCATCTCCAGTTGCCTAGTGCCACCCCCTTAGAAGGGCACTCTCCCTTGCCCACCTACCCCTGCAGGCACTGCTTTTGATCACCCCTGATAGAATATTTGGTAGTTGTGGTAGATTGTTTCAGAAGACTCACAAGACTTACTCTTGCATCCTACAGGCCCCTTTACAAAGTGACTTATTCACTCCTATCATCAAGAAGTGCCAAGGGGGGTCGGGGTGCCTGGGTGGCTCAGTCCATGAAGGTTAAAATCTGACTCTTGATTTCAGCTCAGGTCACGATCTCATGTTTCATGAGATCGAGCCCCTCGTGGGACTCTGCACCGACAGCTCGGAGCCTGCTTGGGATTCTCTGTCTCTCCCTCTCTCTCTCTGTCCCTCCCCTGCTTCCTCACATGTACATGCACACACTCTCTAAATAAATAAATAAATATTTTTTTAAAGGCCACCTATGTCCTCCCCTTGAATCTTAGTTGACCTTGTAACTTGCTTTGACCAAATGCAACAGAGGTGATACCAAGTAACTTCCTAGGACCCAGCACCATGTTAAAGAAGCTCAGGCTGGGGGCACCCCGGGTGGCTCAGTCGGTTAAGCATCCAACTCTTGGTATCAGCTCAGGTAGTGATCTCGAGGTTTCGTGGGTCCAGTCCCCACATCAGGCTTTGTGTTGATAGTGCGGAGCCTGCTTGGGATTCTGTCTTCCTCTCTCTGTGCCCCTCCCCAATTTGCGCTGTATCTGCCTTTCTCAAAATAAATAAATACACTTTTAAAAAAAAAGCTCAGGCTGGATGACAAGAATGACATCAAGAGGAGAGAAAAGTGCCCCAGCCATTCCAGTCCCCCACCCCCATGTGGGGCACCAATCATGGGGGCAAAAGCAGGGGAGCTGCCCAGAACCCCCCTCAGAGCCCTGCAAAAAAATGCAGAATCACAAGCAAATAACAAACAATGGTGGTAGTCCTTTCAAGCCACTACAGTTTGGAGGAGTTTGTCCTGCATCAATACAAAACTGAAACAGTAGTTAAATGCATGGGATGGACAAGATCAGGCAGGGAATAGAGAGTGAGGACAGTGCAGAGTATGACCAGTAATTGACATGCTGGTGGAGAGGTCCCTCTCCTAGTGAAACCGAGCTCAACAAAGAAGTTTTGCGACACATTTTAAAGGTGAATTCTTCCCTCAAAATTATTTCATTTTTTAATAGTAAAATAGTTCCTTAAAGCACCTGTGCATTTCCATTATTTTAGTAGAGCAACATGACAGCCCCCCGCCATAACCACAGCAGCCAGAGTTACGGTGCAGAAATTAAAGCGCAGAATGTATAATATGATAGAGCCTAGGTAGGCTCAGATTCATCTAGTAAAACCTTCCCAATTTCTCAGCCAGTGCAGCCAACTTCCTCACAGACTGGGTATGTCAGGCCCTTGGGCTTCCTCAGCATGGCCCCCCCCCCCCCCCCCCACCTCAGCCAACAGCCCAGGCCACAGGTGCCCGTCTCTGGGTCAGTTCACTTTAGGCACCACAGTGGCTGGCCAGCTATAGGGATTGGTGGAACCAAGCAAACGAAATAGCCCTTCGAGGAACGGATTTTCTGTGAGACCACCAGGCTGAAGGAAAACCAGCCAAGATCCATTGTGTTGCAGGAACCGCAGGGTATAGTCAACTTTGGGGGAAAACAGCTGTGGCAAAATGGAAGTTGTGGGATTACGTTTACATCCTGTATAAAATTCTTGAACATATTTGGCCATTGCTCCCTGTAGAGGTTTGTTTCACATAAGGAGTAGTTCCGAAATGTGTTTTTTAAAACACTCTTTGGGGGAAAAGTGAATTTAAATTTAGTAATGTGGCATTATAGTCCTTGGAAAGAAAATTAATTTTATACTGTTGTTCTGACAAAGTAAGGGAAATGCACTATCTGAAGTAGTGTGATCTCATTTTTTCCAGAATGTTTCTTGTCTTCTAAAGGGAAGATTTTAAATGATGTTTCCCAAAGTCTATTTATTGGAATGGTGGTCCCAGGAGATGCTCCTTAAACAGAAAACAACGGGGGGGGGGGGCGGGGGGAGAGAAAGGAGAAAAAAGAGTTCTTTGGTCATATCTACCTATTTAACTTTTCTTTAACACAGTAATCCCCAAATTGATTAGACCACAGAACCCTTGTTTTCAAGTACTGCCCATTAAAGACCCTTGAGACTAGAGCAGTCATGGAACCCACTTTAAGAAACACTGC
>NC_043709.1:61771861-61777630 GCF_006229205.1 Suricata suricatta
AGAAAGAAAGAAAGAAAGAAAGAAAGAAAGAAAGAAAGAAAGAAAGAAAGCCAGCCTGCCTTAGCCATTGGAGGAGGGCTTCTGCCAAATGGTTTTGATATATGCATCAATTAATTCATTTCGCCTACAATTCCTGTAACATTTGGTATCTGATAAAGAAATTTTAAACAAGAAGATACATTCAAAATTGGGAGCCAACAGGCAACAAACTGTCCCATTCACCAGCCACCTGTGTGTCTGAAGTGACTGGTTCTGCTCCCAGTTTCCATAACTTCTGGAACGCACCCCCCCCCCCACCTCCGTCCTAAAGTGTGTTGCTCAAATCTTCAACCAATCACGCAGCTCTGCCCCTCTCCGCCCCACTTGCATACTGGGAAAAATGTGCTGATCTTTCCCACAAACCCATGCAGAGTAGTGTCTAAAGAACGGATGGTGTTGAAAGCATTTGGGCGTTATTTGATTTCCTCCCCAAACTTCATTGTTCATTGATTTATGATTGCTAAATCCAACAGGTGAACTTGACAATCAATATCTGGAAGGCTGCCGACTGTCCCCCTTACACTTTGCTGTCATGTCTCCAAAGCTGCCATTCATGTCAGCAGCCTGTCATGTGATCATCTCCTATGTGTCTTGGTGAGGTTCTAGTTCATTTCTGGGAGTTAACACATTTTTTGCTTGAGAAAACTAAGGGACTATGATGCATTTATAGTTTCTCCCTCATCCCTACCCTGTGATTAAAGAAGTAATTTAAGAGACGATGCCATTTATTCAAAAATAAATTTCCTACCGGCCCTCTATGTGCAGTGAACAAAACAAAAATCCCTCTCCTAATGGAGCTGACATTTGAGCAGATGGCTCAGTCAGAGAAGTTTCCAGCTAATGTGGTGGCTCTTCTCTCAAAAAGCAGTCCAAGAAAGAGACAAAACTTTGCCTTTAGCTAGGTTGTTGCTCCACAAGGAAGGGGTTCAAAGGTAGGAGAATAGGAAGATTCACATGGAGTCTCCACTGCGGATGAAGAGCAGCTGTCCCACAGGTGGGAGAGTCTACGTCGCTCAGGAGAAAGACCCTGGCAGAGAAACGGAGCTGGGGTTGAAGCCTCCCCCGGGAGGAAACAACAGAAGCCCAGGCAGGCTGAGGGCACCCCGATGGACCGCCAGTGAAGAACCCCTTAGGGACCCTCATGTGGTGCAAGTGAGTGAGGTAGTTGAGATGAGTTGCCTACACAGTTTTGGAATCCCAACCTGATTCTTCACTAAAATACATCTGGGAAGGGGGGCAGCTGGGTGGCTCAGTGGGCTGAGCATCCAACTTCGGTTCAGGTCGTATCTCATGGTTTATGAGTTCAAGGCCCGCATTGGGCTGGACTGGAAACTGTCAGCACAGAGCCTGGAGACTGGATCCTCCGCCCCCCTCTCTCTCTGCACCTTCCCACTCACGATCTCTCTTTCTCTCAAAAACATACATTTAATTAATTAATTAAATTAATCTTGGGCCATCAGAGCAGCTCCGTGTGTTCTGGGCCCATGGAGGGGGGCAGCCAGGGACAGGAACAGCATTCAGGAAGAAGCTGCACCCCCCGCCGCCCACTGGCCATCAGTGGATTGTTGGCCAAGAAGGTGCTCAGGCCTGAGAGCTCCGGAGGTGGTGCCCGGGCCTCCCTCTCTCCCAGAGTGTGACATGGCTTTGTGGCCATTATTTCTGGGTCACTCTTTAGGTTGGGCAGAGCGCATTCTTCAGTGTTTCCTAAGAAAATACATGAGCGAGGTGTGCTTTCTGGCTCTCTGTGGAAGACCTACTTTGGCTGCAGCCTCTTACTCACACTCCATGTGCAGGGTAGGGAGGCTGGGGCCCCTGAGGCCCTGTCAGGGCCCCTGCACTCCCTCGGTCACCTTGCTGTGTCTTAACCACTTGCATGTGCTCCTTCCTCAGGGGGGTGGCACTTGCTGTCTCTGCCCAGACCACTTCCCCCGCCCTCCACATGTCTCTACAGCTTCTCTCCTTCAGGTCTTTGGTCAAATGTCACCTTCTGGGTGATACCGTCCCTGATGACCCCAACTTAAAATGTCAATCTTTCCCCTCACTGCACCTGCACCCTCCCTCTTTTGGGTTTGTCCACAGCACTACTTACCATCTGTTATGGGTTGAACTGTGAACCCACCACCAAAAACTGTGTTGGAGTCCTAACCCCTAATATCTCAGAATGTAACACCTTAGGGGTAAGGACCTTAATCCAATATGGTTCCTATCTTTTTAAGAAGAAAGAAAATTGGAAACAGAGACACCCAGGAGAACGCCACGCCCCGTGACAATGAAGGCAGCTGACATTTCAGAGAGTGGCAGAGGTGGCAATTTAAGCTCCAGAAGGTGGAGGGAGCATCCCAGGCAAGAGGGCAGGGAAAGGGGAAGGCCAAGGACAGAGTCCTGAGGAACTGGGCACACAGGGCTGGGAGGGTTGGGGGAAGGGCTGGCACAGGCAGCAGCCAGAGAGGTGAGATGACACAGGGGTAAAGCAAGACTCCCCCAGCAGTAAAACAAATGGGAGATGGGGGGCCCAGGTTCAACCCAGGCTGGTGCTCCCATACTCTGGACCACATGGTCTGGGAGCTTCTCTAAGTGAGTATTAGCATTATCCAAGTTTACTGATGAGAGAGAGGATTTCCATCACAGAGTAAGCGGTGGGCCCAGCAGGAGCCCAGAGTCACAGCCTCCTCTCTCCCCGGAACTTCCTGCATTAGCTGTGGTGGGGGAGGGGGTGCAGCAGTCACCTGAGTGGCCAGGTGGGCAGCTGAGACAAGAACCACAGAGGCAGCCTCGGCCACAACCCTTCCCCCCAGGGCTTGGTGATCTCCAGCAACCAGCTCAGACAGAGCCAGGACGTGAGCACAAGTGTGGGCCACTCTTTGGAAAAGTCTGGCTACCAAGACGAAGTGAGGCGCAGGGTAGTAACTGGAGGAGCACTGGGTGCGGAGGAAGGCTATTTTAAGCTGGAAGAAACCTGAGTGTGTTTGGAAGCCAGAGCCAGTGGAGAAAGAAGGAGCCATTGAAGGAGCATTAAGGAAACGAGCTTAGAGGGCACTGAGCTGGTGGGGGGCGGGGGTGCACAGAGACAGTAGCACATCCTCAGCGCAGGGACAGGCCACAGAAAGGCCCCTGGTTCCCAGGAGGCACGCTGCAGATCTGGGGACAGAAGCGGAGGCGGCACTGTCTGCTGGCGCCTCTGTCCCGTGAGAAGCAGGAGGCGACATCCGAGAGCAGAGTGCAGGGGAAGAGAGAGGGCAGGGTTTGAGAGTGGGGAAGTCTTGCAGTAATTCAGCCAGGAGACAGCCAGCGGCAGTGAGGAGGGACGGGGTGTGTCGAGGGTCCTCTGGGTGGCCATTCCAGGCACCATCGGTCTGCCGAGGGCGGGGGTGTGGGCTTGTGCTATTCTTTGGAGGCACTCAGCAGCCAGGTGCAAGTTCAAAGAACAGAGTTGCATCCATCCAGGGACGGAGGCTCTAGCAGGAGGCTCCGTGGGAAGAGCGAAGTCAGGAAATGGGCAAGAGGAGGACTGAGGTAATGCACATGGACTCTAAGCTGGAGGGGCAGGATGTGGGGGCCGGATGGACCCAAACAACGGAGAGGATGTAGGAAAGGTGAGGGAACAGAAGGTGTGACCCTAAAGCATGGCAGCGTCTGAAGGGGTCTCAGAGACGGAATCGCTCTGAGCCGTATCCACACAGACAAAGGGCTCACCGGTGTAGGGCCAAGGCCTCAGCCCTCCCCACAGGATACAGAACTCACACGAGTGGGTCTGCTATGCCTTGGAGGGGCAGCTCAGCAGCCAAAGAGTAGGAGGAGGTTCCTTTGTGAGTGCTTGTTCTGTGTTGTGTTATTTCCCCTGGGTAGGACGTGCGTGCGGCAAGCATTCACACGGTCCCAGGAAGGGTGCTATAAAAAACAAACCCAACCCTCTCCCCACAGTGTGTCCTCTGTTCCCACTTCCCTCTGAACGGCGGGCTCCTTTTTTCTGAGGACCCCTTCCCCCTCTCTCCCTGCAAGGTCTCAGCCCCAGGCTCCCATCCCAACCCCAGGACACCAGAACTGCTGGGACACGGTCGCTCCTGGCCGCCCACTCAGCTCCAAAATCTTTCCTTCCCTGATGGCCAGAACAGCAGTTTCCCTGGTTTCCACCGACCTCCCCGGGACCCGGCCCTCGGCCTCCTCTACGGCCCCTCTTCTGCCTTGCAGTTGCATGGTGTCCGATGGGCAGTACGCCCAGACTCCTCCCACCTTGCCCACCCCCGCCCCCCCAGAGCTGACCCATTCCCACTGCTCCGCTTTCCGTCTGAGGCAACATTGCACCCAGAACACACCAGAACTGGACCCAACCCTGTCCCCTCTGCAGCACCACTGTTGGTTTCTGGCCACCCTGCATCTGTTCACTCCAGGACTGAAACAGGCCTAGATTCAGGGAGGAGACACCCCCTTCCTTTGGGCTGTGCAGTTTGGGGTGTCTTGACATGCCACACGCATACACTGTGAGTCGAGCAGGGGACGGAGGCCTAGAACGTTCTCTCCTTGCAGCATGTGGTGCAGGGTGAACACAGAGTCAAACAGGCCCCATCTCAGCTGCTCCAGGGGTTTGGCCTGGCTGACCTGGGAGATGACCCCCCTCTTTCCTGATTGGAACCCGAGAAGAAAGTCAACCTCCTGCCTTACACAGAGGCTGAAACTACGAACAGGCGCCTGGACTGTGCATTTGCTCCATACCAGGCACCCGACATGTGTGAATCTCACCTGTCCCAACAAAAACTGCACTAGTGAGGCCCTGCCTGTCCCCTGGTTGGCCGCCGAGGGATTGAGCCCCTTGCATGGATCGCACTGCTAGTGAATGTGGTGCCAGGGGTCGAATACAGCCATGTGATTCCAAGTCTGGCTCTGACCACTAGACCACCCTGCCACAGGCTGATGGCAGTGAGTGGACCAAGCCATGGAAGGAGGAGGAACCCATAGCGGCTCCCGTCGTCTGAGACCTGAGTCCCATCAGGCGTGAGGTGAGAGCTACCCCTGGGCTTTGCAGTTACATGGGCCAATGAATTCCCTCTGCTCAAGCCAAGCATCCTTTGGGCTTCCAGTGAAATGCAGACCAACTGATAACACGTCACCTCAGTGGGTGGCAGGCATCTCCAACAGCCCAGTACGTCACAGCAGGAAGGAGGGCCTGCGTCCCTCACAGCCAACTAGGGACCAAGGCCTGGGCCCCAGATACCACTTGCTGGATCTGTGCCCTTGCTCCCCCGCCTCCAGTCCAGGCCACTATTGCTTTGCAGGGTTTGGATCACAGTCTCCTCGCTGTCCAGCCTCCCGCTCCCATCCGCAAACTTCCGTCACAATCGCCTGAGCTCCAGGGCTCACGGGGGCACCTGGCACCCGGAAATCCTCTGGGATACCTCACCACCCCCCAGGGTAAGTTCTGCTCCCCTTCAGCCGTCACCCCCACCCCATCTCATCTCCCTTCACACCCTGCACCTAGGGCACCCCCAGCCCCACGTGGCTCTGTGCCTCTGTCCAGAATGTTCTTTCCCCTTCTTTGCCCCGTGAGTACCCATTCTGCACGCCACCTTCTCTGTGAGCAGGTCACTTTCTGCTGTTGGCTCTGTTGACACTGGGCATGTCTTATTGTCTCTTTTAACTTCAGTTTTGTGAGTGGTGCCGTTTACTGGACTGTGGGCTTCTCAAGGGCTCTGTGTCATCCACCTCCTTGTCCCCAGGCTCCAGAGCATGCCTGGC
>NC_043709.1:61777730-61819869 GCF_006229205.1 Suricata suricatta
TGCCCCGTGAGTACCCATTCTGCACGCCACCTTCTCTGTGAGCAGGTCACTTTCTGCTGTTGGCTCTGTTGACACTGGGCATGTCTTATTGTCTCTTTTAACTTCAGTTTTGTGAGTGGTGCCGTTTACTGGACTGTGGGCTTCTCAAGGGCTCTGTGTCATCCACCTCCTTGTCCCCAGGCTCCAGAGCATGCCTGGCACAGAGCAGTCACTCAGTAAATACTCACGGAAAGGATGAATAAACAAAGGGCTCCCAGGAACCGGACAGGCGGTTCCACACGTCTTCTCTGGGGGATGGTCAGGCTCCGGGAAGGGGAAATAACATCACATGATAAATACAGTGTAGAGAACTTTTCACCTATAGACAAGCACATCACCTGCTTGATCCTCACCATGCCCCCACTTTATAGCTGAAGAGACTGAGGTTCAGGATGGTTCACAATCTAGACTTCAGTGCACCCGCTCACAAAATCCATTCTCATTTCAAAGCACCTCAGGTGAAGGCTGGACTGTGTGTGATTAGACCCAATACAGCCGTTGAAGGAAGTAGTGTCCTTGCCCACACTGGCCACAGGGGGGCAGTCGAGGGCTGGCAGGAGAGTCACCGCCGGCAGCACCTCCTTCCTACCCACCCCTAGATTTGGATCAGGGTGTTTACTCGGAATCGCCACCACTGAGGAGAGACCCGGGCAGAGGAAGGGTGAGAGCACAGTACCAATAACGCCACCGAGAGTCCGGAGCTGGAAACACAGACCATATAACGCAATGCGTTACCAACACATTTAATAATAAGCCACCAGAAGCGGTAGGGCATTGCAGGGGCACCCGAGATCTCCAAATGGGTGACACTGACCCACAGCCCTCAGCAGGGCAGGTCACTGGCCTGTTGGACCACAGCAGCCCTGTGTCCCATCAGAGATGGAACAGGGACAGGGGCTGCACTCATGTCCTCAGAGGCCTGGAAGCCAGGGGGCATAGTCGGCATCTGCTGCACGGACTTCACAGAGTATACGTCCACACTAGTGCCCTGGACGCACAGCGGGTGCTCAGGGGATTTGATCACTCCAGGAGCCACGCCCAGGGTGACCGCAGGCGGCTGAGTGGAGCACGGTAGGGCTGGGTTGAATGCAAGGATCCGGGTGGAGGGGAGGAGGCCTCACAGCAATCCAGCTCTCTCCAGGTCAGCTGTCTGCACCACTCCTGGATCAAAGAGGCGGGAGATCCCCAGTGCCGCAGGCAGCAGCGGAGCTCTCTGGGAGACAGACCAGGCAAGGCTCAGGGATCTGGAACAGAGAGCCACCCCCACCTTGACTGGAAAGGGAGTTGTACCGCATGGAAGGAGAAAGATGGACCAGAAAACCCCAGCAGCCCTTTCCAACTCAGGGTGAAACACAGGCGGCAGGAAGGGTGAGGGAAGATCATCTGTCTGCAGCCCCAGCCTTTCCTTCAGGGACGGTGCAGGCTAATGGAGCCTGCTGGGGGGTTCCAGATGCCCAGCCTCACTCCAGGGCCCTCTGCCCACACCCACTCCCCCACCTGTCACTCCAAGTCGGAGCCTGACAGATGGGGGAAACAGTGGCTCTCACTCCCCAGTTTTCGAAATCATTTTCTTCCCAAGCATTGGCAGCCTTGGCCAGGGTCAGAGTTACGTAGCAAACATCTCAGTATCTTCCCCCAAGAACATCGAGGTCCCGGCACACGCCACACTCTGGCTATCCAAGCACTGCCTTGAAGGGACAGTGAAAGCAGGAAGTTGGATGAAGAAAGCCTTGGCCGGGGCGCCTGGGTGGCTCAGTCCGGTTAAGCATCCGACTTCGGCTCGGGTCATAATCTCACGGTTCTTGAGTTGGAGCCCTGTCTTGGGCTCTGTGCTGACATCTCAGAGCCTGGGGCCTGCTTCAGATTCTGTGTCTCCCTCTCTCTCTGCCCCTCCCCTGCTCACACTCTGTCTCCTTCTCAAAAATAAATAAACGTTAAATAAAGAAAGCCTTTGCTTACCCACTTGGCTTGCCCACTCCAGCAGACATGACGCTGAAGGCACAGCCCTTCCCTCCACCAGATTCTTAGTACACCCCTACCACCACCCAGACTTGAATCCAAATGCCAGTCTAGACGTCATATATATGGCCCTCACCTCTGATCCCTCTGCTCTGTCCCCTTGGATTGTTCTCCATAGATACATATTCCAGCTGACCCTCTGAGCCCACTCCCAGCCTCAGGTTCAGCCCGGGAGAGCGGAGCCCAGCTGCCAGCATCTGGAAAGCTGTCCTCAGCAATGAAAGGCTGCTAGCAAGGCCACTGAGGAAGAAGGGTCAGGAGCGAGGCAGTAAGGTAGGGGTTGGGGTTCCAGTCCCAGGACCCATATGCCAAATGGGTGTGTGTGTGTGAAGGTCCATTCTTTCAGAGGCATCAGCATCTCAAACGGTGGTGGGAAATCAAGGTGGACAGGGCAAGAGGAATAACCCAGGGATGGGCTGCCCCCAACCCCTGAGCTCAGAACCAGGAGCCCCCAGCTATCAGTTCCAGCTCTGTCATTCACTTGAGCATGTCACCTTCCTCTCTCTGAGCAGCCAAATTGGGAAAATGAAGGTTTCACAGTGCACATGGGAATTCTTCTATCCCAGCTAGGGAAGGAGAGAAGAGCACAGGATGGAGAAAGGGGACAGAAACAGCACAATGTTATCGGGCAAGGGGATGAATGAATCTGGATACAATAAAAAGAGGGCATTCCCACCTCTCGTCTGGGACACAGCAAAGGGAGGTGGGAGATGTTCCCCAGGCCCAGCCTGCTGCCCTTGTGCCAGGAGCAGTCACACACACACACACACACACACACACACACACACACACACACACACACTGCCCTGGCCAGCCCTCTCTCTCCAAGGGGGTGGCAACGGTGTCCCCGAGGTGAGAAGTCCACAGCTCAGCAAGGTCAGTGTGGCACAACTGCCCGGGATTAGCACTAAACCCCGGGCTGCTCTGTGCATGGGTCACACGTCGTCAGCTTCACAGCTGCCCAGCCGCACACCACCCATGCCGTCACTTGCCCCTCACTAGCCTCTCCTCACGTGCACTGACTCTCTTCTCAGAAGGAAGCTAGGGTCCTGCCTCTGCCCACAACAAGCTATAGGTCAGAGGCGCCCCCGAAGAACAGCCGTACCCACAGAAACCTCCCAGGGGCCCGTAGGTACACTGAGCAGAGGAGAGAGAAGTGAAGGCTTCTCTGCCCAACCGCTGTGGCTCTGCCAGAGGTGGCCTTGGCCTGGAATTACCTTGTCTTGAGGCCACCCAGGCCCTTCGCTCCAGATGGTTCTTGTCCTTGGCGAGCCAGAGAAGGCCTCGACAGCTGGGAAGCCTCAGCCCCAGCTTCCTGCAGCGTGTTCTTGAGGCTCCCCAGCTGTCAGGAATCTTGCCATCCACGCCTTCCCCACACATGCCACAGAGCTCTTGGCCACGGCCACCTCTGTTCCCCCACCACCCAGAACAGGGGCTGGGAGAGGGGTGACCCGCCACACCTCCCCGGCCCCCAGAGATAGTCAGGCCCCTGGCTCCGCCATAAACCGGGACCTAAATTCCCACCCCTGCAGCAAGAGCGAGGCCATAGTGAGGAGTCTCACTCAAAACCCCTTCTAGGGACAAGGCTTCAGGAAGGAGAGGGGGAGGAAGCAGCAGTCAGAGGCCTGGGTTGTCTGTTTCAGTGGCAGTGTCTCTCCTGAGCCGCCCAGTGGCAGGGGCAGTGCTGGGGCACCGCTGAGTTGGTGCTCAGTTCCCCTGGGGCTGAGCAGTGTGAGGGTGAGCTCAGGGAAGAAGGGCTCCAAAGCACTCCGAGAGCCCTCTGATCTATCCCCTCATACACCGTGACTGGCTCTTCTAGAAAAAGGACATGGGTGCGGTGCTGCTGCAGAAGAGACCTGAGATCGGGAGAAGAAAGGGTGGCAGTCCCTTCCCTCCGGTCCTGGCACACCTGGGGTGGCTGCAGGCCCCACCCTGTGGACGGGCAGAGCCTGCCAGAGTACTGAAGAGCTGCCCCCCCTCCTCACCTGCTTGGTGCCAGGCTTGGGGAGGACTCCAGCCCCACTCTCTGCAGCAGCCTCCCGACGCCAAGTCGTGGGCCGCCTGGACACCACGACCCCCGCTCCAGAGCACACGGGTGCCTAGGAGTCGGCATCACCTCCAACGGCGCTGGATTCGGCCTCGCGGGGACGTGCGCCACTAGCGGAGCACCATGGCCGTCAGGCCCTGCGCACGGAGCAGGAGGCCGCCGCCCAGGAACAGGACCCCGCAGAGCACAAGCAGCGACAGCACGCCCAGCACCATCGCCTGCACGATGCCCGGCCCCTCCGGGGGCTCAGGCACCACCCCCGACTGATTGCAGCAGCCCAGCCAGGTGGCTGGGGCTGCGGCGCCTGCCTGGGAGCCGTTCATAGTAAGGAGCCGGCTGCCCAGATGTGCGCGGGAAGGCCAGATGTGCGAGCCGCTGCAGAGGGGAGGTCCCCGAGGGGGCGGATCCCAGGCGCTGTAGGCTCCCACCCCGCGCTGAGCATTCAGGATCCTCTGGTATGGACTATGGCCCAGACTCCCTGGGCCCGGGTTTATTTCTTCCCGTCCCAAGGACCTCTACACTCACGCGTGGGAATCTGGCCCATGCACTCAACCAGCCAAACCCAGGAGTCAGGTCCCCAAGGCTTTCTCTCTCCCTTGACAAAGGAAATCAAGAGATACCACCTCCCTCAGAACTCTGAAAAGATCTCCCAGACCCCACACCAGGTGCGGGCTGGGGTGCCACCCCAGTAAGCAGGACACAAGACAAGCTAGCATCCTGGGCTGTCCTTGGGCCAAAGCTCAATACTGCTAGGTGGCCCAGGTGGCCACTTGAGCAGGGGGCAAATGAACAGCCTCCAGGACCTGAGGGATGAGAATCCTTACTCTTCCATCTTCACTTCTGGGAGCGTCTCAGAGCTGGTCAAGCAGGCCAGTGCCTCCTTGGGCTGGCAACAAGCAGAGATGGGGGTGGGGGGGTTAAGGGGGTTTCAAATCCTACCCCCATTCTTTTGCCCAGAGGTCCAGTTACCAATGATGAGAAAGCGTAGTTGAGTCACCAGGGCTCCTAACCTGACCTTGAGTCAATCAGTTCCCTACCTACAGGAAATTATAATGCCAAAAGGAATGGATATGTTGCTGTCCGGTCCACCAAGGGGAGTTCATTGCCATCTGGGTGGCCCACAGCCAATCTGGGGGGGGGGGGGAGGCAGGGGGCAGGGAGCAGAGTCTGGCTGCAGAAAAGTAGAAACTCTCAAAAAGCTGGGATGGAGTGAAGACCCTGCTGCTCAGGGCTCCTGAAAGACAGCAACCCTGCACTGTTTAAAAGCAAAGTACCTGCCAATAAACACCTCAATCAGTCAACCAACCCCTCAGAAGGGATTAGCTGGTGGCCAGCTAGGAGGAAAACACAGTCCCCCGGGCTATAGCAGGCCAGACGGGGATTACACACTATCAAGGGCTAGCTAGGAAATGGCCTTCCCCATCTCCAAAGCCCTGACAACCTCCTGAAGTCTCCCAATGCTCCCGAGATCAAGGGCAAAACTACACTAGATCTGTAGTGAAATATCACAGGGCCTGGTGATTTGGAATGAGAAAAATGTGCGAATACTTTCTGGCCATCCTAGCAATCTACTTGTTCCAGGACCCAAGACCCGCACCCACCCACACCATCTGACCAGCCAGAACTGCCCATGTACAACCAAAAAGCACTGTAAAATATAGAATAAATCAGTAAAAAGTACACAAGGCGGCATGTATGGACTGTGAGTGTACTGGGGCAGCAGTGAGCATGCTAACCAAGCAGTGTCCTAGTGTCCTGACCACCAGCCAGGGCCAGCCCCACCGGGACCACTTCTCAGACACCTGTCTCAAGTCGGCCGATCTCTCTCCAAAGAAAGAAACCCCAAATCAAATGAGCTTTCTGGTGCACATGGGGACTTGTCTGTGTGCTCTATGAAAACAGAGAAGGTCCTTTTTGAGGCCGTCATGAAACAAGACCAGATAATACAGGGATATCACAGCTGCCTTAGGGAGGGAGAAGAAACAGAACAGTGCTATCCAAAAGCAACAGATCCCGATCTGTGTCATCATTCAGAGGACTGACATGGTGACACCTGAGTGGTTAACACCTGCGTATGTGAAGGTCCCACAAAGTACAAAATTGGGTCCGTTTTAATCCCATCCCCCCTTCATGTTGGAGTAACACCCTCAGCACACACCTGTCTCCTCATAGGTCTGTCAGAAAGTGGGAATGTTCCCAGGCCGAACACCAGCCAGGGGAGAGATGGCTCAACCCGAACTCACATTCTCAACTTTATTCACCATCCTAGTGATGGCTCTTCCGTACAGCGGAGGAGGAAGGGAACCCCCACCAGGGGCCCACTGGAGAGACAGTGAGGGCCAGAACTGGCCATCAGCCAGGGTGAAAAGGATGATGACCAGAGACTGGCAACCACAAAATAAGGAAGCCAGGGGTGGCCACCCCAAGGCTCACTGAGGACCTGGAGCAGGTTCCCAAGCGCCCAGGGCCCAACAGTACGATCCCCAGAAGCCGAGGTCTGCAAGCCATCAAGGAGAGCCCTCAGCCCCGGGACAGCCTAGAGGGCAAGGGTGTCTTTGATGAGCCTGCGCATGGTGGTGGTGACCGAGGTGCCCAGCGCGTCGGTGATCTGGAAGGAGATCTTGTAGAGGTAGGGCTGCACGTCCCGCAAGCCTGTGTCGAACACGTTGTCCACCTCCGACTGCGTGGGCATCTTGGGCAGGTACTCGTGCCGGTTCATCACCTCCACGATGTTGATGATCTTCTCGCAGAGCTTCTCACCCACCTTCTCCCGGCAGATCTGCCGCTCCTGCTCAGTGGCCAGGGCTACCACGTGCACCTTGACTGTCCATACTTCCCAGGGAATGCACTCGTCTGAGAAAGGCCAGCGAGACTTCTTCTTCTGGTAGAACTCCAGGGACATCTGCCCCAACCCATCACCCCCAGAGTTACGCAGCGCGTCCTGGGGAAGGAAGGAGTAATGGATGAGCAGGCCAAGCCTGTGGAGGGGCTCTCGCTGTGTGCTTCCTACACCCCAGGGAGTCAGGCTCTCCTAGCTTTGTTAGTCCTTCGGGGAGGGCAGGGAAGGAGACCCACAGGCAGTAAAGGATTCGTGTGAAATGACACAGCAATCTGCCAGCCTAACCTTGAGTGCTCCGAGCCACCAACTCACTCTCTCTCTCTCTCTCTCTCTCTCTCTCTCTCACACACACACACACACACACACACACACTCACTCTCTCTCTCTCTCTCTCTCTCTCTCTCTCCCCCCCCTTCCCTCCCTCACACTGTCCACTGTCTCTGTCTCTCCCAAAATAAAGTGGAATCACATGCCCAAGGTCACGTGCTTGTTGGCTGGTAGAGCCTAGCTCCAGAATCCATGCTCTTAACCATTACATTCCACGTGTCTCGTGGGCGCCTGGAGGACAGAGGGAGGATCACCACTGCCTCTGAGGGGGGACTGGGAAACTCATGAGTTTGCCCTTTCTGGTCTCAGAGGGGCTGGGGAGTGAGGGCGGCCTGGGAGAGGGCCCACCTCCTGCCATGAGCACGGGGTGCCTGGCACAGTGCAGGGGCTCTCCAAACATGTGTGGACTGGAAGTCAGAATCACAACCCTTGTTCCACTGACCTCAGAGACAGCTCTTTAAGAAAATTCCCTCTGACTTCAAAACCTAAAACAATCCCATTTCCATTCCCTCCGCCTGAGGTGACCAGCAGCAGCAGCCTGGTGTGCCCTCCCTTTCTCCACACCAACACAGGCACATAAAACACATGCCCAGAGGTGCTCCACCAGGCAGCAATCGCCTGAGCCCAGCAACACTCCCTCGCAGGCAACTTTGCCTGGAAAAAGCCCAGACTGCTGAAGGGAGAAGTGGGAGCACAGAAAAGGTGTTAGCAGGGAGAGCTGGATCAAGACCATGCGGGACCTGACGCCATCACTCCCCAAGGAGTGCTGACCGTGCCTGTTCCTTAGAACCTGGAAGAACCTGACAGGACCACCGGGAAGGGTCCAACCGCAAGCCGGGATAGAGGGGCATTCGAGGTGCACCTGCCACCCCCCATGCCACACCCCTACCTTGAACTCCCCGACAACCTTGCGCAGGGCACGGTCCAGCTCCTCAGAGGAGACGCGTACGTAGGTGAAGTCGATGAAGTCACAGTCCACATCCTGGGTGCCCACGGTGCCAATGGAGTAGGTACCCTCCTTCTTGTAGTGGAACTTGCCGGTACTGCGGTGCAGAAGCACCGTGTGCAGCACAGCCAGCATGGCCTCCTCCACCTGCCGCCCCTCCACCGACACCTCCAGCACCTCTGAGCGACAGTTCATCCCGCAGCCGGTGGCCCACACTGCAGTGGGGAACGGGAATAAAGACGGCGGCGCTTCGCCCCAGCCAGGGGCCACCCTGCAAGAGCGGCCACGTCAGAAGGCAGACATCTTCTTAATACCTGTCGCGTCCTTCTTGGCCCAGCCAGCCTCCTCCTGCGTGGCCCTTCTCTGCATTTCAACATGTTCCATCAGAAAGACTCTTGGGACCAGAGAGGGCAAGAGCTTCAAAGTTACAGCCCAAAAAACCAGCCACGGCTTGTCCCCGGTACAGTGTTCAGAGCAGCTGACAGCAAACGCTAGCTGTGTGACATCTGTCAGGCACTGGCCGTTCAAAGGCAAGCACAGCCCCTGCCTTGAGAGGCCGCAGGAACGCAGGAGAGAGAGGCAGGGAAATGCTACCAGAGCGGCAAGAGTACAGGTGGAAGGAAGAGGAAAAGGGAGATTGGAGTCTGACTGCCTGGGGCCTTGAATGACCAGGCTAAGGCATCTGGACTGTGCCAAGGGCAGTGAAGAGTCAGTGCGTCACTGTGCCAAGGTCAAATCTGTGCATCAGAATGTTAATTCTGGATAAAAGCCACAGGATGGCTCAGAACTATTTCACAGTCAGAAACTGCTCTGAGAAAGCAATAAAAACTATGAAGACTGGGCTCTAACACCTGACTGAGACAGGCACACACACCCCAAATCTCATCTAGTTCCAGGGCCACCCCCAGACTCTGAGGTGGAAACTCTCAGACTAAAGGCAGGAAGGCTGGACAAGAAGTCCAGTTAGAGGCCACGACAGCAGGGACAGTTACGAAGGCAGCACAATGGGATGTGGGGGAGGGAAGTGCAAAGCGTGGAGGTTTTCATGTCCAACAATCTTGGTTTGGACCCCGGCTCTCCTCTACCTTGCTCTGTGATCTTACACCACACTCAACCTCTCTGAGTGTGTTTTATCTGTAAATTAGGATTCTTGTGAGGATCAAAACCGCAGCAGAATGGTGGTTAAGAACAATGACTCTAAAGCCAGACAGCCCAGGCTGGAACCCCAGCGGTGCCATTTGCTCCCTCTGTGATCTTGAGCAAGCTGCCTAACCCCGCTGTGCCTCAGTTTCCCAAATCTGTATAAAGGGGATATTAATAAAAGCTACCTTGAGGACTGTCTTGGATTGGATGAGTTAGAACCCACAAAGCACTTAAAGCAGTACTGGGAAGTAGTAAACAGTATTAGCCACTATATTTCATTACAGTATCATTTTTGCTGAGACCACACAGGCTTCCATACAGCACAGGGGGACAGAGTGGAAAGGAAAGCACAGACTTGAGAACCACACCTTGGTAAGTAACTGAATAGGAGCCCTGAAGGAGAAGGAACAGTCAAGTTTCCTGCTGAGGGTTCAGCCTACAGACCTCCCCTGACAGGGAGCTTGGCCACCTCTCGCTGTAGACCATACCATCTGTAGAGAGCTCTACCCAGTTATTCCTCCTACAGAAGGAATCTGCCCCTTACTGCTTCAAACCACTGGTTATACTGGGTTTTGTTCCGGTTCTGGTTTTCAAAGATTTTATTTTCACGTAATCTTTACACCCAACATGGGCCTCAAACTCATAACCCTGAGATCAAGAGTCACGTGCTCTACAGACTGAGCCAGCCAGGCGCCCCTAACCACTGGTCCCAGGTCAGTCCCCATCAACATGCCAGCTGGACAGGACATCTTATCTGGCAGCTCTCTCCTAAGTGTAGTTCAGTTTGTCTGGATCCCCGTGAAACAGCAGCGCTCAGCAGTTACCACGGGGCAGTGTGTGGACAGCTCAGAGATCAAGCTGCCTCCGCCTCTCACTCGGAGGTCAGCAGTCATCTCCTCACAGGTGTTACCATGTCTTGTCTACCCCACTCCGACAGGTCCTTGAGAGCAGGGACTGGATCATACTCAAAACTGGAAACTTTAGTACTTGGAACCCAGTACAAAGTAACTGCTCAATTCACCCTGACCCAGGAGCTCCAAGTCCTTCTGAGGGCTGCTGGATCAGCTCCTACACTCAAGAAGAGGGTTCTCCCCTTCAGTTCTGCCCTCTACTCATGCCCTTCCATTCATACTCCCAGTTCCAGTCCAGCTCCCGCTTCTTCTACCACTTCCCCCTCTAGTGTCTCCCACAAACCTTCAAACAGGCCACTGAGGCGCCTGGATGGCTCTGTCAGTGAGCCTTGGACTTTGGTTCAGGTCTTGATCTTGGGGCTTGTGGGTTTTAGCTCCATATCGGGCTCTGTGCTGACACCTCAGAGCCTGGAGCCTGCTTCGGATTCTGTGTCTCCCTCTCTCTACCCTTTCCGTGCTCATCTCTCTCTCTCAAAAATAAACATTTTTTAAAACTTAAGAAAAAAAAACAGGCCACTTTTTTCTTTTGCCCCACACTCAGACTCTTCCCTCATTCTAAGCACTGCTGTAGGCAACACTCCTTCAGGAAGCCAGTACTGACCAACTCCAGCAACACCACAAGCCACCTCTTGTCTGCGATAAGCCTGCCTGTCCCCTTCCCCTTACCTCCGCCTCCACTGAGCAAGGAGTCCTCCACGGCAGGGCCCAAGAAGTCACATCCCTCTGGTCCCCCTCAAGGCCCAAGTTTGCGGAGCACTGGGCCATGCTGGAGCCCAGGGCAACCCCGTGCCCACTTACGCGTGCAGGCTGGATCGCGGGTGACTCAGGCGCTGACCATGCCCTTCCTCCTCCTCACGCGCAGGTGCCCGCTCAGTAGGTGCGCTCCGATCTCCGCGCCTGCGGCTGAGCGCTAGGGATGGACTAAAAGCAAAAACAGAAGGCTCAGTGTCAAGACACGCTGGCGGGCCGCAGGAAGGATCTTCCTCCCGGGTCGCGTTTCTCCCACCGCCACTACCACGCCAAGGTCCAGGGTCGGGAAGGAACTGCCTCCCGAGGTCCCGGGGACGGCGCCCCGCGCCCACCGCGGCTGCGCTCGGGAGTTCGAGGCGCGCCGTCCCTCCCGCCGGCCCGGGAAGTGCCCGCGCTTGCGCCCGGGAAGGGGGCAGATGGTTGGAACGGTCACCCACCTCCCCGAGTCCGCGTCCGAGAGCCCACGACTGCTCAGCTACCCTCGCAGCTGGCGCCAGACCACCCAAGCAGGAGGCGGTGCCGGCGGCGGAAGTCCGGGCCTCTGCCCCCGCCTCCTGGGCGGGTTCCACCGGCTCCGTAGGCCTCCGGCGGGGGCGCAAACACCGTTCGGCCGGGCCCCGCCGCCAACTCAGCCGCCTGCTCCGCCTTACAGTCGTGTCGGCAGACTCAGAGAGCCGCATACCGCTCTGTAAAACCATGCTACTTTTTTCTTGATTGCCTCTCGGGTTTTAAGATTTGAGAGCGAGAAATATCCCCCTCATTTGGGCGAGTCCATTCATTCCCACCACCGAGTATGTTGTTGTGTTTCGGCTGGGACAACGCACTTCCGCCATAGAGATGAGAGGGAAGGAGAGGCTGGTGAGCGTTGTGCCGCCTCCGTAGGCCCTGGAGTCCGGCGGCGCGCCAGACGGACCTGGTCCCCAACTCCGGGGCACCTCTCCCCCAAGATGAAGGGCGTGCCATTTGGAGAGGTGGCCTGGAGATGAGTCCAAGCCAGTGCGCTGCATGATGCTGAATGGATAGCAAAACTTTAGCTTGTCCAGTGTGCACAATAGACAGGATCCCTGGCCTGGCCCCATAATGCTGTAGAGAGACACGGGCTTACCCTTACTCTGTTATCTTCACAAAGGAGCACCACTTGATGCTCTACCATGACCGATCTGGTGACAGTTGTAAGGCTCGTAATTCTGCCATTGCCCTCTGTGGGAGCCTCTTGACATCACTCACCCTTTCTGATTTTCCTCTGTATAAGTGAGGCGCTGTTGTGAAGATCACGAGAGATAATTCATATGAAAGACCTTTGTGGAATGTAAAGTGTTATGAGAATATGAATGCATTTTTAGTGCTCTGTAACTTCTGGGAGCATATTTGGTGTTCCATGTAGATTGTAAATCCAGGGCTTGGCCGTTGTTTTGTTAATGGCCACAGAGCCTGGCATGCCCTAAAGGAGACACTCCTGAATTGTTTACTTGAGGATTAGGATGCTCATTTTCCTAACACGTTTTCTCTCCCAAAATAATAACAGATCACGTTTATTGAGTGGAATGTGAAGAGCATAATTATAAGTGCTTTGTATATGTTAATTAATGTCAGCCTGATATCAATCAAACCTAAAAGGCAGATTAAGAAATGGATGCTGGGAGAGGTTAAGTAACTTGCCCAAGGTCGCCCAGTAAGTGACAGAGCCTGGGATTCCAATGTAGGATTCCATACCACTACCGGAAGTTCTCTGTAAGATTTAATAGATGGAGACAGACATGGGAGGAAAAAATGACCAGGTTATGGAGCCAAGAAAGCCTTTATTGGATCTGCGATTCCTGGGCGAGGTCCCATGACCCGGGGAGTGGGGAGTCAGGAAAGTCGCACCTGATAGGCGATGGGGGGGGGGTTATGGGTGAGGGGGTTCCGGGTTTGATCTTGGGAGGGCAGATTATCAGATAAGGGCATTTCAGGGATGTGGCGGGATGGAATAGGTTGCCTCGTCTGTCAGGGTGGTGGGAAGCTGGAGCTTCATGATTGGCTGCTCCCAAATGGGGCAGGGCATCTCAGGTCTGCAGGTGAGGGGCGGGGGTTGTCTGTGCACCTGTTCTCCTCCAGCCCCCAGAGAAATGGCCACTCGGTCGCCACCTTAAGGTGACTCTTACATTCTCTTTCTGATTTCTCCACCCTAACCCTCCCCGTATAATACCATTCTCCAATACACCCATCCAAAGCCTGCTCTCTAGTGGGAAAATGCCTTCATTAGCAACATTTGCCAGTGATGGCTGATTTGAAGCTAAAGAACATCACTGAATGTAGAGTCCAGAATGAATGAAGAATCACATTTTGATCATAGAAATAAAATGGGCTCTCGAGTACCAGTACCAGCACCAGCTGGCTCCTCCACACACACACTTAAGGCTTCCTCTCTCCCATCTGGGTTTTCCAAACCCCCCTGCACAACTTTTTCTTGCTGACCTCTCCCTCCTTCTCATCTGTTCCCTATCCCTTCCCCCTCTCCCTAGTTGTGAAGCCTTGGTCTCTGGTTTGTCTCTGTCCCAGATGCAGCTACCTCTTCCCAGGCAGCCTCGGAATACCTCCAGGGCCTCAGCAAGGAGAAAGCTGCCTGACTCACAGACCAGCAACCTCTTCTGGAGCGTGGACTTAGCCAGGAGGGAATCAGCATAAAATATTGGGGGGAGGGGGGAAAGCATGTGAGAAGCCAAAAGACAGGGGCCCAAACAAGGATGTTAGAACCAGCCCTGGGGCTGGGGCACCTGGGTGGCTCAGTCGGTTAAGTGTCCGACTTCGCCTCAGATCATGATCTTACGGTTTGTGGGATCGAGCCCCGAGCCCCACGTCGGGCTTTGTGCTGACAGCTAGCTTAGAGCCTGGAATCTGTCTTTGGATTCTGTGTCCCCCTCTCAACCCTCCCCTGCTCGCACTGTCTCTGTCTCTCAAAAATAAATTAAAAACATTAAAAAAAAAAAAAAGAAAGAAAGAACCAGCCCTGGGTGGGTGGAGGGATCAGAGCTTAACTCTCAAACACTGCCAGTCAGTGAAGGGAGTGGCTGATCTTTCCTCTACCCTTGACACCCTCTATCTCAAGGCTCTTTGAGGCCACTATTCTGACTTCATAATCATCCCTATCCTGATCATACCCTTGTAAGGATCATACCCAACACTGATGCCAGCAGTTCAAATGCACCACTGTGTTGATTTCTCCAACTACATTTGAAGGTAAATAGGATTTGCCCCCAGTTTACAGATAATGAAACTGAAGCTCAGTGATAAGATATAACTTACTTTGATAACTAATTTTATGTGTCAACTTGATTGTGCCTCAGAGCATCCAGACGTTTGGTCAAACATTTGGGATGTGTCTATGTAAGGGTGTTTTCTAAGTGAAATTAACATTTGAATCTGGTAGACTTGATTAAAGCACATTACTGCCTCCTCTCATGAGAGTGGGCCCTATCACATCAGTTGAAGGGCCGACTAGCATAAAAGGGTTGACCCTGCCATGACTAAGGAAAACTCTGCCTGCCTGACTGCTTTTGAGTTCAAAGTTGGGACATTGGTTTTTTTCCTATTTTCACACTTGAACTGAAGTATCTGCTCTTCCTGGGTCTTCTGCTTATCAGCATCTGGAACTATACCCTCATCTCACCTGAATCTCTAGCTTGCTGGCTGCAGGTCATCCGACTTGTCAGCCTCCATCATTACATGAGCCAATACCTCATAATAAATCTCTTACTATAGATCTGCACCCTATTAGTTCGGTTTCCCTGCAGAACTCTGACTAATACACTTGCCAAGGCCACATGCTTCTCCAGCCTCATTCCACCCACTCTGGTCCCTCCTCCAAAACTCATCCCATCCCTGGAATCTTCCCTGCCTGAGGATGAAACTGAGCCCTCTCACCTTGCACGTCTCGGGCCAGATGCTGCCTCCTCGTACCTTCCCAAATCCTTACAAGGCAGCTCTCACTGCACCTCAGACTTTGGGTCCTATGCCCATGTGGGCGATCCTTGTCAGGGAAGGAGGGTCTTGGCCCAAAAAGTGAACTGTGTGGAATGAATTATCCCACCCTGTGCCACTCTCCTGATGAGCAAGATGTATTTTTTTTAAGGTTTCATCTTTAAGCCATCTCTACATCTAACCATGGGACTTGAACTTACAACCTCAAGATTAAAAGTCGCATGCTCTACTGACTGAGCCAGCCAGGTGCTTCTTCAAGATGTAATCGTTTATTCATTCACTTATTCATTCATTCATGCAACACATAGGTAACTGTCCACTTCCTGTGCCCATGCCATACCAAGGTGGACCAGTCACAATGCGGCCCTCTGGGAGCTCAAAGTCTTGCAGAGGAAATGGACTAAGGGATACACCTGGGCAAGAGAACACAAGACATGGTAGGAAAGAAATGGCAGCAGTCTTTACCGGCACCAGAGGGAGCCAAGATGGTGTCTACTGCTGTCAGTCTTGAGAGATGCCTGTGAGAGAGAAAGTGACACATTGAGAGTGGAGAAGAAGCCCAAGCATTGCTCTCCACAAAGTGGGAGGTGACAGGACACCAGAAGAAAAATGGGAAGTCTGCAGAGAGCCCAGGATAGCAACGTGAGGGGATTGACAGGAAGGGGGAAGGGGTTTTAGGAAGAAGTGGAGCTACAAGGAATTATGGGAGGGGGGCTTCCTGGAGAAGGGGCAACAAAAAGGCGTCGGGTCTCATTGAGAGCAGAGTGTGGAAACCAAGTCTTCTGAGGCAGGAGAGGCAAAGACAGAGAGAGCAGACTTCTTAGTCAGAGCCCAGCACCATGGCCAGCCAGGCAGCTAAGCAACTGGCTGAGGCCCTTGGAGCTGGATGGCAGCAAAGGCCTGTGGAGGGCCCTTGAAGGCCAACCCAAGACCTTCAGAGCAAGCAGCTGCCTTTGCGCAGTGACTGTGGCCTTGGATGGCCCCACCCCATCCTAGCATGTGCCCAGGGGATAGCTGAGCCCTGAAGCTGGCCCTGCAGGCTACCCCCAGTCGCTCTGGAGTTGACCCCAGTGGCGTCACAGGGAGTGACTCAAGCCCCAGCAACAACAATGAGTGGGACTGACGTCAGGCCAGGGGCTCCTGACGGTGCCTAGCCTGGCTGGGTAGCCAGCACCCTGTCTGCTGACCCTCTAACCCTGGCCAGGCTGTGGGGCTGAGGAGAATCAGCTGTCAACTTCTAACATCTGCCCCCTGGGACCCTGGACATCTCCTCCATCTCCCACCCCAACACCCCCTCCTCCGAGGCAGAGGAAATGCCTGGGCTTCCGACAGAGTGGCAGAGGGCATGAGAAAGAGGCACCTCCCAGCCCCGACCTCATCAGGCAGCCTCTAGACCTGGCCCCAGCTCCGAGTTAGCAAGTCTGTAGCCTGTTCTCCTGGAGGCTGCAGGGATCTGTCCCTCTGTGTTGGGAAAGGGTGGTGGGTGTCCTCAGGGAAGCTCTATGTGTTTGTCTCTCTGGCCAAGTTGGAGGTTGGGGGGGGGGAGAGAATGGGGCTTTATTTCTGTGTCTGTCCTCAGGGCTGAGGGCTCTGTCATCTCTCTGTCCTGCAAGGTCTATGCATCTGTTTCTTTGAGAGGCATGTGTGTATCTGTTCTCTGGGCCAGAAGATTCCGTGTGACTGTCTTTGCAAAAGGAGAGGGCTATTTACTGCCCCCCACCACCAACAAGGGGGTCTCTCTATGTACCCCTGGTTTCTTGTCAGACCAGGGGCATCTATCTATCCTCAGGATACCCCAGTTTCCCTAGATTGGGGTCCAGGTCTCCAAGGCTGGGCTGGGTGGGGGCCTCGACCCTCTGAAGTACCAGACCAGGAGGGCAGCTACAGTCGGCATCTCACCTGGCTGGCTTGCAGCTGGGCACCGCTCCCTGCTGACACAGCATGTACAGAGACAAGGCCCCTCTCCCTGCCTCCACCTCCAGCCCCGATGGCCGCCCGTGAGTAGGGGCTGGACAGTGCCAGTGCCTGGGTCTCAGACCTTGAGGAGGCCTCAAGTGGCCCCTGCAGCCCATCAGGGCCCACTAGACTAGACGGCAGAAGGGAGCCAGTGTGGCAGGGAGAACAACGGAAGCATGGGTCTAGGGGTGGGGGAAAGGAGGCAGAAGCCCAGGCCAAAGGCTCCAGGGCCCCCTAGTCCTCAGACCACTCTGAGTCTAGCTGGGGACCCTGGAATGGGCCTCCTGTCCTCACGATGTCCCTGGCTATGTGGGAAAAGAGATACTGGGGGAATGGAGGGGGTTTTTGCTCAGCCTTGCACTAATTCCTTCCGGCCCTCATAACTGGAGCCTAGAGGTTTTAAAGTCCCACTAGCCAGCCTAGGCCTTCCCCAAATAGTCCCCAACCTGGGGTCAAGGCAGAGCGTGGCAGGAGCCTGAGCCTGGAGCAGGGGTGAAGGCAGGGGTTTGGGGCTGGGCTCTGGTTGCTCCAGGGAGGACTGGGGGAGCTGCTGCAAGGGAGGCCAGGCCTATATAGGGCTGGAAGGTGAAGGCACAGAAACTCACCCCCTCAGCCTTGTCTTATGAGGAGGCCAAGTGGTTCTGGGGTCTCCACTGGAGTCAGAGACTTTGGTGGGGGCTGGGGCTAGCTCAGATTTAAGCTAAAACTCCATGGGAATCCCTAGGCCTGGCTCACCCAGCAGGACATGCCTAACACAGCTGCCTCAGGTCTGTGAAGGGACACCACCAGCTACCTGCTGACTGTCCGGCTGCCACACGCGACCTCCCACCTCTGACAGGCTCTCACAGCTTGGCACACTGGACGCTCACAGCCAACCATGTGGCACAAGACGCCTCAAGCACAGGGTGGTTGCCTGTGACCTTCAGAAGCTTCTCAGCTTCCTTGAGGCCAACCTTTGCCACCTCCCTCCATAACCAAGTCCTCGTGCCCAGAGCCCAGGTATGAAACAGTTTCCTCCATTCCAGGCCTCAGAGGAAGGTCATTAGGCACAAACTCTGGGGTATAGAGTACCCACTCAGATCCTAGACCTCAGAGCCACCCCAACCCCAGTCACAACGGCACCTCAGGGCTGGGGAGGGGGCCAGGGCCTCTGGGCACAGGGCCCAGCGTGGGTGGGGTAGGGGGAGTCAGGGAGGCAGGCTTCCTGGGTCTCCATGTGAGGACAAACAGCAGGCTTTGAGGCCTTGGAAAATCCCGCCTGGGATTCCAGGCCCTGCCGGCGTCACTGCCTTTTGACTATTGTCCCCGTCGGAAATGGGCCCAGCCCCCAGCTAGCCGGGACAGAGCAGCCATTGTGAGGCCCCACCAGGCTCAATGCCCCCTTGTTTGCCCTCCCAGCCCCTAGCAAGTCTTGGAGGCCAGTTCTTCCAGTTGCTTGGTGGAAAGAAAGGGCCTGCCTCCAGGCTCCAAGCCCTTGGGCGGGGCAGGGTGGGGCAGGGCGGGACTGGAGAAATCAGCCTCCCCCGCCCCGTACCCCAATCACCAGAGTCCTGGAAAGAAGCCACCTTCCATGGTGGCTTTCCTTAATTTACAAGGCCCTAGGCAGGGAGACCTAGCGGGTTAGCGGTGAGGTAGCTAGACACACCCTGCTCAGCCACTTAGAAGCCAAGTGACCTTGGGAAAGTCATTTCCTTTTCACCTTTCTTGTGAAAGCAACAGCGATTATTTATTGGGTGTTTGCTTCATACCAGGCACTGTTTGAAACACTTTGTATGCCTGCATTCATGTAATCACTATAGTCACTTTATGAAATAGATAGTTATTTCTCCCGTTTATAACTGAAGACACTAAGGCACAAAAAGGTTAAGTGACTTATCCAAAGTGCTATAGCTAGTAAGAACTGGAGGCAAGATTCAAAGCCAGGCAGTACCATTCCAGGGTCCTTGCTCTTTATTCTTTTGCTTGCTACCCTCATAGGGTGGTGGTGAGGGCTAGAAATAACAACTATATGAAAATAAATTAGTGGGTGGCGGAACATTATATGCGATAGCTATTATCACTTTGGGGCTTAGATTCTCCATTGTCCACCCCATGCCCACCCCCTGGCTGTGCTCAAGCACCTAAGTGGCCCTTTTGCCTTCCCCAAGGCCCTGCCTTGTGCTCCACATCTGTCTGTGCTAGTCAGGGATATAGAAGAGAGTGACCCAAAGGGAGAGGACACATTTCTGTTGAATATCGGGTGGGAGATTTCCCAGCAAGCTCTGCTGATAACCAGAGTACTGCCCGACCCACCTCCCCACTGAGCAGATGGGAAAACCAAGCCTCAGGGAGGAAGAGGGGTTTTCAGAGAGCAGCATGGAGTTGCATACAGGACTGAGAATAAAAGCTGATCTCCTAAGTGAAACTGACCCCCCACCCCACACCTTGCGAAGTGCCATGCTTTGACAAAGGCTCACTCAGGGATGCCTGGGGCGGGTGCTAGGAATACATGCTTCCGGTAGTACACCTACCAATGGAGGTGGTGGTCACCATGCACAGAGCCGAGGGCTCTCCACCCTAACCACACGTGGACTCTTAAGAATGCCTGGGGCTGGACTGTCTTCCTAGGTCCCAAGTGAGAGCATGTGGTTGAAGGCTCTTTGGGGAACCTGCAGGCTATGGCTAGAGCACTGGGAAAGGCACTGGATACTGTCCTTGGAAGAAAAGCCCTATTTTGTAGGACCTCTACTAAGCCAGGGGCACAAAGGTGGAGACTCAAGAGTCCTGGGCCAAGGATTGTGAGAAATAGGTGTAAGGGGCATTGCTTTCAGGTCTCCTGCCACGTCCTTGAGAAGGAATCAATGCAGCTAGACTGAGCTCAGTGAAGGGGGCTGGACCCTGCGTGACTGCCAGCTACCTTAGGCCTCAGGTTGGGGTTGATTTAGGTTCGTGTTTCTTAAAAACGTGGCCCTGAGACCACCTACATCACCAGCACTGCGGGTGCTCAAAGTGCAGATTCGTGAGCCCTACCCCTCACCAAACCTGAATTTCTGACATAGATCCTAGGAATCTGGGGGGCGCCTGGGTGGCTCAGTCGGTTAGGTAACCAACTTCGGCTCAGGTCATGCATGATCTCATGGTTAGTGGGTTCAGGCCCTGCGTCAGGCTCTGTGCTGATGGCTCAGAGCCTGGAGCCTGCTTCGGATTCTGTCTCTCTCTCTTTCTCTGCCTTTCCCTTGTGTGTGCTCTCTCAAAAATAGTAAACATTAAATTTAAAAAAGCTCCTAGGAATCTGCATTTCAAGCCAGCTAAGCAACTAATGGGCTTGGGAGTTGGGAGGACCTACACTGGGGGACTTGGGCACAGGTAGAAACCCCGATCTTCTTACCAAGAGGACAAGGACAACCAGCAACCTGGATCCTCTTGCTAGGGTGCTAGGCTGGGCAGGGGGTGGGGAATGTCGAAAACCCAAAGGGAAACAACAGCTTGTACTAACGACAGCTAACGGCATCCCAGGCTGCCCTGTACCCAGCCCCCCACCCACGCTCCTGTAGCCCCAGCAGCAACGTGAGGTTGGCTCTGCCTCTCATCCTGTTTTACACACACAGAAGCCAAATCAGAGACCACACCCCAGGTGAGGAACTGACAGCCAGAGTGGTGCTCCTGTCCCTCAGCCAGTCAGGCATCACCACAGGCCCCCTCCACATAGCCTCACCACAGGCTCTCCCCACCTCCCAAACCATTCTGAGTGCTTCTGTAACCATCCCAGGAAGCAGGTGACATTATCATTTATCTCTTACAAAAGAGTAAACTGAGGCCTGTTAGCTCAGGTTGGTAACATCCAAGATCTACCCAGAGTCACTTCTGTCTCTTAAGTAATCACGGGGCATGTATGTTATGGGGGGAGGACGTCAGAGACAGGGTCCCGGTTTCAGCTACATGTCTATTTTTTATTCAATATATTAAATATATTAATCAGAAAAGTCACATACTATAAATCCAGGAAAATACACAAATATAAATGTCAGAATCTGTCATTTGTCTTCTTCCTAGAGTAAGTTTCTGTACACGTGGAAAGAGGGCGGGAAGAGAGAGCAGGTGCAAGGAGGCGGGAAAGGCTCGCCCAGGCTGGTGGGGGCCACCACTCCCCCCTGCGCCCCTCCCAATGTGCCTCTTCCTTCCTGTATTTACAGCAGCGTTCGGCTTATTATTTACAGCACAGCGGTGTGTGTTAAAAACGGTTTATCTTACAAAAACATGAAGGCCGGGGCTGGGCTGGAGGTGGGTGGGTAAGACAAATAGTAGGGGTCACCCCCGTGAATGCACCCCCTGCCCTGAGAGCGTGAGCTCCCTGCCAACCACCCAGAGTGGAGTAGGGAGGCCGGCCGGTCTGCAGCTCAAGGCCAGGCCAGAGTGGGGGTGCTCCGAGGGTCCGTGGGCTAAAGGCACGTGGGGTGGCGTAAGAGCGTGCACACGCAGTGCACATGTGTTCCTGGGCTGGGGTCAGAAGGGCAGCGTGTCCATAAAGATCTTGTCGACGATGGGTGGAGGGGGCACCAGGTCCTCCAGCTTGAGGTAGAAGATGCGTTGCAGGCCCTGGGTGCACAGGGTCCGCAGCTCAGGCAGCTTGCCCAGCAGGCGTGACAGGCAGCTGGCTGGCTGGGGCTCACCCGCCACAGCCGAGACGTGCTCCTTCAGGCAGCTGGCGATGCGGTTCTGGAGCTCCTCCACCCGCCGGGGCTCCTGTAGCCCGTGCCGGTCTGCATGGAAGGTGAAAGATTAGCCGCCCGTCCAAGGGGCAGAGCCCTGGCCTGAACCCCAGCCTCCCCGCAGGGATGCTCTAGAACTGTCGCCACTGACCATCCCTCACATGCCCCTGGCACTTGGCAGAAGTAAGTTCATGCCCGAGCCCTATTTTTGAGCCCCACTGGAAGTCTAGTAGTAGCAGCAGTAATACTCATTATCTTCAGCTTCCAAATGACAAACTGAGGCCCAGAGAGGCTAAATGACTTGCCCAAGTTCACAAAAATGAAATAAAACCCTAACCAAATTTTCAGACTAGCCAGTAGTTCTTTTCCCCCCCGCAGTGGGTTCTGAGGAGCCCTGGAATTGAGCACTATGTTAGAGGCCACCTCCAGGGAAAGCCGGTTTCCAAACCACCACTCTTCCAGCCCAAAGTGCCTCAGATTCTCTCCTATGTGGCTGGGTCCCCTGTGAAATGTAAGCGCAAAAGGGGATGGGGGCAGATGCTGGTGCTTTAAAAAGTAAGAAAAGAGATCTGAAAACCTCCACATTTAACTCCAAAATATCCCTCCTGGAAAATCACACTTACATAATGTAGACAACGGGCACCGTTACTCTAGGCTGATAGAAGTCAGAGTAGTCATTTTCCTCTCAGGGGAGCGGATGACCACAAGGGCACCCAAGACCCTTTGTGTACTGACCATGTCTGTCTCCTGATCTAGGTAACGGGTTACATGAGAGTGCCTAGTGTGTGAAGATGTCTCATTTGCATGCTTTCCTGCTTGAGATGTAATTCAGGAAGATTTAGTAACAAAGCACAACCCCAGGCCACACCCAAGTCTGCCTCTTGGGTAGCAAGGGACAATTCAGACTGCCTTGGGCTCCTTGGTCAGATGCGTGGGGCTCGAGCCCTGGCTCTGCTGCCCACCAGCTGTGTTGCTTTGAGCAAATGCTTGCATCCCTCTCTGCATCTAGGTCCCCTTACTTCACAAAATAGGGCCCCACCAAGTGCCAGAAGCTAGCCTGCCCAGGGCGGGCCCTCAAGCCCTCCCCAGCTCCCCAATGGCCACTCACCCGTGATGAGGACGAGGGCTGAGAGGCAGGCGAAGGCAGGGACGTCGACCACCAAGCCGTGCAGGGACCGAGAGAAGGCCAGGATGTTGTCGATCCAGTCGCCGAAGCCACGGGCGCACTGGAGCCGGTGCAGCACCAGGCCTGAGCAGAAGATGAGTTTCCCCTCCGCAGGTTTAGACCTGGTGGGCAGGGATGCAGATGTCAGTCTGGGCGGTGGGGGGCGGGGGCTTGGGGACAGGGCCGCAGAGGAGGGGCTGAGGGTACAAGGGCTACTCACCGGTAGGCTAGGCGGAGGATGAAGAGCTCCAGGAAGGCTGACTCCAGCAGCAGGTCCTGGTCGCCCGGGGACAGCTCTGCAAAGCCGGGGATCTTCTCCGCCCACTTGCGGATGACCTCCAGGGAACTCGAGAGCAGGTCATAGAACTGCTGCACATCCCCAGATTCTTCCTTCCCGAAGTGGGGCAACACCAGCTCCTGGAACTGATGGGGGGCCAGCGGGGTCAGCACCCCACAAAGGGCCCCGCACCAGGGCCACACCACACACGGCCACATCATGCACCTGGATGACGGCCAGATCCCGGGGGCGAGGGAGGAACTGAGATTCTGCCCATGGTCTTACTTGCCAGTTCTCCCATATTCACCCAGGGCTGAGGCTGCTGGAAGGAGCACATTTTTTTCTAATTGGCCGCCCACCGGAGGGGGTACATTTTTCCATTTGGCCAGCCCAAAAGGGGCTCCTCCGTTTTTCAATATGTCCAACTGGGGAGGGGCCTTAGCCAGTGGGAGGGGCCTTACCCCGTGTCCCCCAAGGCACTGAATGTGCAGTGGGCGGGGCTCACCTTGGAGTAATCCAGTTTGGCTGTGCTGGGTCCTGAGTCCAGGTGCGCCCTGACCAGGGAGGTGAGGAGATTGGCAGGAGACGCATCCGGGGGCTGCTTGGGCTTTGAAGGGAGCCGCCCCCGCCGCCCCTTCAGGCTGTCTGTCCGGACCACTGCAGAGAAATGGGGAGGGCTGAGGAAGGGAGGAAGGGGTCCAGGGAAGGGACTCTCAGCCCAAGCTGTGCATGTCATGCTGGGAAGTACCCTGGAGACTAAGGACCTAAAGCCCCTGAGACCCTACAGAGAGCACCCCTCCATGAGCCTGGCAGGTGGACCAGAGGTGCAGAGGAGATGACCCATCTACTGGGGCCCACCAGGACAGATGTCTGGGGATATTCTGTCTGTCCCACCCCACTCAGGCCTGCCTCTCTCCCACAAGCCCATCCCAGCCACCCACCTTCCTTCACCATGCCTACGGCCAGGCACTTCTGGAAGCGGCAGAACTGGCAGCGGTTTCGCCGCCTCTTGTCCACAGGGCAGTCCTTGTTAGCCAGGCAGATGTACTTGGCGTTTTTCTGCACTGTGCGCTGGACGGGGGGACAACACGGAACAGGCTGTCAGAGCCGGGCGGGGGGGGGAGGGAAGCCCAGAGGAGGGGACCGTCCAGATCCTGCTGCCATCACAGACAAAAGCACTCTCTGTTCACAGCTATTTTTCTAACATTTGGGTGGCAGGGGAGGGAGAGATGGCGGGAGGTAGGGGGAGGAAGAAGAAAATCTTGGGGACACTGAGGGAGGTTTTTGCCTAAGGAGGGAGACCCCCCAGGACACAAGATTAGGGGCCAGGGGGTTGGGACTCCCAGGCAGCCCAGGTACCTATACTTCTAAATGTGCCTCCCCAGGGCAGATGAGAGAGCTGGGGAGGAGTGGGGGGTGGGGACGGGAAGCTGAGCAGGCACCCAGAGCTGGGACAAACATACAGCCTGTTCCCCAGTCCGCCCCCAGCCCTCAGGCACCAAGCTCTCTTCTCAGATTCTTTTATCTCCTGCCAGGAACATGAGTGCCTGAGGCCCCCTTCCCACCAGGACCTTGAGTTGGGGAAGGACAGGCAGAGGAAAACCCGAGGCTGGCCATTAGAACGTGCCCTCCTGGGGGCACCCCTGCTGTCTATACCCTCTCCCATATCTCACTGTCCCAACAGCCCTTCGCGGGCAGCCCCAGTGGTGCACGAACATCCCAGCCCTCTGCCATCTGTGGGTCCCCAGGAGGGAGGGTGGCCCACCTGCATATCAAACCCCTTCCTGAAGGGCAGGATTGGCTGAGAAGAGAACCCCAGGGAGGCCACCACACAGACCCTACTGGGCAAAGAGACCAGCCTCGCCCACTTCCCATAAAAAGCTGCACCCAGGGCAGCCCAATACCTTGAAGAAGCCCTTGCAGCCCTCGCAGGTACGGACACCGTAATGCTGGCATGAGGCGTTGTCCCCACACACAGCACAGCGGCCCTCGCCTCCCCCGGGAGCCCCGCTCCGGGCCTTGGCCGAGGGCACAGGTGCATCCAGCAGCCCTGGGCCATCGAGGTGTGGAGAGGGGGGCGCCAGGCCTGGGAAAGCCGCTGACATGGAGTAACTTTCTCTCTCCCCCAGCTGGCAGGTGGCCTGTGAGGGGAACAGCTTCAGGGGGCTTTGGACAAGGCTGGGGCTGGGGCCAGCGGGGGGGCTGAAGGAAAAGAAGGCTGGTGGCTGGGGGTGCCCAGAAGCCTTGGGCAGTTGCTCTGTCCATGCCCGCAGGCCTTCATACGTCTGGCTGGGGGAGAAGGGGCCAAATGAGCCATCCCAGGGAGACAGCTGGGGCGGCTGGAAGCTGGGCGTGGACGGGGACGGTGCTGAGCAGGGACTGCCGTAGTAGTCGGAGCCACTGGACGACAGGGTCTCGTCCAGGGGGGCGCTCAATGGGCCAGGGTAGCAGCCGTACACCTGGAAGTCCTCAAACTTGAAGGAAGCCGAGGCAGGGGAGGTGGCCGAGGATGAGGACGTGGAGGAGGCCGAAGAGGAGGCCGAGGAACATGGCTGGGCTGTTCCCGGCAGCTGGTAGAGGAAGGTGTCAAACTCCCCTGAGTAGCCATCCATGAAGGTGCTGAAGCTGGGCAGGGCAGTGGGGGCAGCGGGAGCTGCCTCGGGGCTGGCCAGGTCCATGGTGGGCTTGCTGAGCTCGGGGGTCAGGGGGTCGCTTGCCAGGTGGTCACGGGGTCCTGGGCTCGGTGCTGTTGTCCCATACTGGGCTTGGATACAGGGCATCTCTGAAGAAGGAGGAGACCAAGGTTGAGGGGGCGAGAGTCAATGAAAGAAGCCTAAAGCCTGACCTCTAAATAAGTGTAGGTCTCTAAGCGGCCAGGTGTCAGGAATCCCAGCCCAGACACAGGACACTGGGGCAGTAGCACCACGGCCCACCACAGAACCCAGGAACCCTGGTCCCCAGATGGAGTACCACCTCAACCCCCAGAGCACAAAGCCCCTGGCCAGTGGCCCGGTGAGAGTGGGCTCAGTTGGAAGGCCAGCCACACCCCAGTCAGCCTGGGAACCCTAGGGAAGGCACCCAGCCAGCATTTCTCAGCTGGAACAGGGGGAGGCTGTGTTCCTCCAGCCCCCTGCCCTCCCGCACCAGGCAAGGCATGGGTGGGGGCTGGGAGCAGGGTGGGTAGGAGAGGCAGGCAGGCAGGCAAAGCCTTCCTTAGCCCACTCTCTGGGTACAGAGATGTTTCTCTAACCTGGCACTTCTGGGAATATTCCCAGGCACAGCCCAGCCTTTGCAAAACCCCCTCTCCTCCTCCCTACACAGTGCCTGGGAAGGACAGCCTCAAAATGGAAGAGGAGCTGGGAGGGAAGGCCCAGCCGCCTAAGAAAAGGGCCTGAGCAGCCGTGAGCCTGTCCCCCATCCCTGCCCCCAGCCTGCACACTGAACAAAGGCTGCAGCTCCCACGCGCACCCCAGTCCTGCCATCTGGGGATGGGCACCCACTCTGCACTGCCTGGGATGCTCCCAAAAGCAAAAAGGAAGGGAGCCCAGACCTCCTCACCCAGTTCCCAGCTCCCCGGGGGATCAAGTAACCGGGCTCCAGACCTTTAAAGGCCATATGCTTGCAGGAGGCCGAATGGGGATAGGAGGGAAGAGAGAACAGCCCCCCTGGACTTCCAGGAGAATGGACAGGCCCTAGGAAGAATTTTGCTGTCCCCAAAGCATTTCCCCTTGTTATTTGTACAAGAGAACTCTCAGAGCCCAGCAGACTTGAGGTGGCTTTATAGGCAGAAGGAGCCTGTTGGGGGGCAAATGGAAGACATCCTGTCCTTGCCCAAGTTGCTCAACTAAGGAATGTCTGTGCCCTGAAGAACCCAGGAGCTCCGGCAAAGAGGATTACACCCTCACTCACTCCTGAGAAGCCTGAAGGTGCAGAGATGGCACCATTTGGGGGGAATCCCTAAGTTTGCAGACTAACATAGAAAAAGCTCTGGGACAGTTTCCCACCCCATATCCTTGCCTGGGGTCTGCAAATCTCTGCCTGAACCCCATCCCCCCCATCAGGGAGGAAGGCTGGGTTAAGAAAGCAAACTGGAACTGAAAGTGCCATAATCAAGGAAACAGTGAGAGGGGCAAAGGCTGGCAGCACCTCCTGGCCAAGAGCCTAGGGGGTCCTCTAGTCATAGCCTTTCGCCCACCTCCATGGGCCCTGGACAGAGCAGCTCTATTCTTGGCCTATCACTCCCACAACCAGCCCTGGCATCAGAGCCCCTTGGAGCTCTGGCGCTGCCCACCCAGCAGTGCCCATCCACACGCACGTATAGCACCTGGCAGAGATAAGGGTGGCCACGTGTCCCTGCATTGACTGTCTAGGCAGGGATGGGTTTAGGGTGGCAGCCACGCAGGGCTGGGCGTTCCAGCCTTATTCAAATCCTGTTTCTCCACTTGGGCGTCCCACATCCGGATCAACCCCCACCAACCTATGCACCCCCCTGCTTTGTGCAGGTACTTAACTAGAGCAGATATGGACCTACATGTAGCCAGGGGGTGGGGGGGGAGGCAGGGAAGCAGTCCCACAGGGAGGAGGAAGAGGCGGGGTTGAGGGAGGGAGCAGGGAGAATCCGGCTTCAGGCAGGTCCTGGCAACAATGTGGTTTGCACCTGTTATGCTGAACAAGCTACAGGCTGCACCCTACCTGTAAGATCCAACAGGGACTGGGTGGGGGGGAGAGGGGGTACAGATGAGAGCAGCATGTGAGGCCTGAACGGTGAGGTGGGGGGGGCTATCCTTCAGGTAGTACCACACCAGAGATTCCAATGTTAGCAACTCCCACACAGAATCCCCAAGGACCAATGTTTCCACATCTCTCTCTCTCTCTCTCTCTCTCTCTCTCTCTCTCTCTCTCTCACACACACACACACACACACACACACTCTCTCTCTCTCTCTCTCTCTCTCTCTCTCTCTCTCTCTCCAAGCCACAGGTAAAACAATCTTCCCTGTACTTCCAGAGATTCTGCCCCTAGGAAGACTCATTTAGTCTAACACAAGCAGTACCCCTCTGAAGTTCGGCCACCAATCCTGGCCATTTCCTTCAGCAGTCCAGAAGTCTCCTGACACAGTTCGGGCAGCAACTTTGGGCTGGGGACCCTGGCAAACTAAGCCATGGTTTCTACAGAGTTAAGAAAACAACTAAGGGAATAGGGAAGGCGGCAGACTGAGCAGTCTGATGGATGCCAGCAGTTAAAGCTCCGTGTATCTTTTCCTGTACTGTACTGAGACCCTATCAGCACCCCCGTCCGGGGCGTCCTTTGCCACTTGGGCACCCTGGAAACTGAACTACAGCCAGCCGGCCTCCTACTAAACAAGTCCCACTCCTGGCGCCACCTCTAACCGCCCCCCCCCCCGTGGCTTCCACCTTGCACAGACACTCCCCCAACCTCCAACCCCACCCCCAGGAAAGCAGACTGAAGTCCGATCCGGATCCTCATCCCGTTCCAACCGCCCCCGCTCCACATCAAAGTTGCACCCTCCACCAGCCCTCCTGCCTGCTGACCCTACAACATCCTTTCTGCCAGGGCGGACGCCCATCTCCTTCATGCAACACCCCTGATAACCAAAGCAGAGAGCGCTGCTGAGATGCACGCTCCTCGCGGGGACACCTACCCGGCTGGCTCCTGCTCCCCCTGCCCGGGACAGGCACCCGAGTCGCAGTCTGGTCCCTCGTGTGCGCTCCCGCGGTCCTGCACACTCCCCCAAGCTCTGCAGTCTCTGCCACTGGGGCTCCCCGGCCCAGCCCGACCCTCCTCTTAAGTGCTCCGTGACGCACGGAGAGGGGCGGGGGCGCCACTGACGCACGCGGCCCGGCAAGCTATGGCCATACAAGGGCGCGGGGGGCGGTGCGGTTCCGGCGGGAGGCGGCCAGGGGGAGGCGCGGGACGGGGAGCCCGAGGAGGCGGGGCGAGAGGGGGCCTGGAATGTCTGCGCGCGTGACGCACGCGGGGTTCCATTGACGCAGGGAGCGCGGATTGTTTGATCTATAAATAGTCCCCTCGCGCCCGCCGGGCCGGCTAAAAATAGCTGCTCGCGGACTCCCGAGGCTCCCCCCCGCCAGACCCAGGACCCGACCCGGGTCCCCCAGGTCCGAAATAACCCGCCCGGAGGGCCAGAGCCCGGGAAGGGGGCGCTCTAGAGCCTCCGCCGCAGGGCTTCCCCGGACTAGGCTGTCCTCAGTCTCCGGCTGCCCCGAGGAGCCACGACCCCGCCCGAGCCCGCCCGCTCCGCTCCCTTCGGCTCCCTCCACACCCAGCTCCGCCTTTGCACCCTCCCAGTCCTTCCTGGAGGCCTGGGGACGGGAGAGGGGGTCACCTACTGCCGCAGCTGGGCTGATCAGGCAGGCAACTCAGGGATGCACCCCCAAGCAACCTGCACCCCCACTTAAGCCCAAGGCACAGCATAGTGCACTTGACCCGTCTTCCCCAGCAGGGTCGCTGGGTCAGAATTTGGCCTAGGGACATCAGAGCCCACCACTTATTTCCGCCCCCTACTCTCCCTAGCAAAGTACCTTCTGAGGGCAGGGGTTTCGCCAGGTCCAAGATGGGCTAATAGGCGCCGCTCCACACACTGAACTTGATTTCTCACCAGTCCCCTTCCCAGTCCCTTACAGAGTGGGTTCACTATAGTTGGGAAATTACCGAATTTCAGAACCGGGTGGAGCCTGAGAAATCTTGTCAAATTTGTGGAGACTCTTCCCCATTTTATAAATAAACAAGCTCAGAGAAATAATGGCACTTGCTCAAGGTCACACAGCGAGGTGGTGACACACTGGGGTGGAACCCAGGCCCTCTGATTGCATCTCTGGGGGATTTTTTTCAGGACCTCCCCTGTCCATGACTCCCACCTCCCCTCCAGCACCTGTCGAGAGAGCAGCTCTGACCTGCCCCATGGAGCAGGAAGGGACTGCCAGGGCTGTATCTGGGCACAGACCACTCTGCAGCCACCTGGAGCCTTCTCTGGTCTGGCTGTCACCCCTCCACCCCCATTCTACCCCCAGATCTGAGGAGACCTGGACCTGTTACATAAGAGAACGGGGAAGTAGGCCTAATGTTTACAAGGAGGAGAGACGCCCATACCAACACTTGGGTCCCAGCCAACCAGCCCCCTGCTCCCCTAAAGTCAATGTGAAGGGTTTCGGCTTCCACTTTCACTGTGTCTTAGCCTTAGTCTGTTCAGGGCAGCCCAATTCTCACCTCATCTGGTCATCCTACAGGACTTCCCCCCTACCCTTGAGAGACTCACTTCCTGTTCCTCACTTCCACTCTCACCTCCCATCTCAGATTTCCCACACCCTTGTCTCCAGCCCCCACTTCTGCCCACTCAAAGGTCCTGCAGACAGAGCCTGTCATCGCCGTACTCCAGGCCCACCACCCCATCTCTGCGCCTGTTGCCCCACATGCAACTTCTCATGTTTTTTCTTGAAATTCTATTTTGGAACATCTCTGGATTGCCTGTTCCTCCTCCAACCACAGCCCAGCCTCACTGGTGCAGGAAGACAGCAGACCAGCTGAGTGAGGCCAATGACCTCCACTTCTCCTTGCCCACACCCAATAAGGAAACTGCCCCTTAACCAGCTTGTCTCCTCTTCCCAAAGCCTCCTGCTGACCAGTGAAGTAGTCTTCATGCAACACTGATCTCATTCAGTGATCCGATCACAAACTGACATAGCTTCTTCACCTCAGCATACAACCTCAGTGTGGACCAGTCTATAGAGAGCTCTGGTTTTTCCCAAAGCGTCTTCCAGAGACCCTTCAAGGCCACCCGGGTGGAGGCAAAGCATGGGTAGAATAATGCAATGGGACCCATCCAAGATCCCTACCCTACTTCAAGCCAAAGTTTTGTGTTCTTTTGTGTTGGACTCTTGCATAGATTTGGTTTGGAGGAAAAAAAAAGTTTCCACAGAAAAAAGGGCGGGGGGCTTTAAAACTGCTAATATAATTCACATCCTCCTATTTAACAGATTATGACCCAAGAGTTTCCAGAGGAGCTGTACCTTGCTCAGAAGCACACAGCAAGTTTGGGTTGGTGACACTAGCCCCAGCCACATCAAGGGCTGGCTTCCCACCTAGCCTGTCACCCCAATTTGGAATGCCTCCCTCCATCCCAATAGGGCCTTCCTCAAAAATGAAAAACAATTTTAATGTGAGCAAATGAGGACTAGTCAATGCTCACTCCATCCTGCACCAGCTAAACAGGTGTATTAGCTGCAGCTTGACCAATCTGTGCTCAAGCCTGGCCTTACCAGTCTTTTGCAAGCTGAGCCAGCCTTGAGCCCTAGCACGTCCCCTTCCTCCCCCCCCAACTTTCCATTTGTAAAAAGCAACACAGACCATCCCTACCCTTCTATGGCATCAGTCCACCCAGGAGCCTCAGGGAATTACGTGTGGTGAGGAGCTGCCCAGGGCCCTGGACTGAATCTCCAAATCTCATCCTTTAGCCTCCAGATGTGAGCCTGCAGCCCAGGCCCCCCATCCCCAGGGCCCCAACAGCAGATGGGAGGGAAGACAATTGCAGCACCATTGGGCCACACATGCATGTGGAGGCAAGGAGGCTGGGGGGGTCTGAATCTACTATGCTCTGAAAATAAGTAAGGAAAAGGCTGAGTCCCTCTGTGGGAGCACAACCAGGGCCACCCATTCAGGCATCTGTGTGGAGCACCTTGCTTAAGGCACAGGGGAGAGGCAAGAGGGGCTTCCTGCTGGCCAGAGGCCCTCCAAGGAGGGTACCCTGGGACTCTGAGGAGGGTGGAATCTGGCTAAGGTGGAACTCTGGGGAAGGGCATAATTCATGCACACTTTGGGAGGCCTAGACACAAGCCAGTCCCAGGCTCCCAAGGGATCCAAGGCCCTCAGGAGTAAGGCCAGAGTGACGAGCCCCTTGTAGGGGAGGGTGTGGGATGGGAGGGGGACAGGTAATGATGAAGGAGGTAATGATGGGAGAGAGATCCAAAACTGTGGGCGAGAACCAGAAGGTAAAGCAGTACCATGATAACACAGGAAGCGCAGGGAGAGAAGAGGTCAAGTTGGGAATGAGACCACAGTCCACATGGGGCTCTGGACCTGGCCCAGCCCACCAATCTGCCCTCAATACCCCACCACCACCACTCCACATTGCTCCCATAAAGGACCTTGGACTAAACTTCCCACCATTCAGTGGGCACAATGCCCCCTTCCTCCCTTCTGGCCACAGGCCTCTCCCAGCCTAACCCTTAATGCTAAGCACCTTCTCAGGTCAAGGGAGTTATGGGGAATCCCAACCAAGGGTCAGGCCTTAGTCCACAGCACTTCACGTGGATTCTTCCACTAAATCCTCCACTCACCTTCCACTTTTAGAACTGTGACCCACATTTTATAAACGAGGAGATGGAAGCAGAGGGGCAAGACTCAAATGCAAGTCCAGTAACTCCCAGTTTGGGGCTGGACCCACTGCCTTCCAACTGAACTGCAAAGACTGTGGCTTCTGGCCCTCTGGACCTTGATGCTTCTAAGTGCAACCACAGAACCAGGCGTACACACACACACACACACACACACACACACACACAGCCTGTAAACTGAAAACAGCGATGCCTATAGGGAGTCTTTGATGAGACTGGATGCACTCCAGTTCCCAATCTGAGCAATGATCACCCAGGTCTGTTCACTCTGGAAAGTTTATGAAACTACACACTCTTAAGATGTCACACCTGTGATTTGTGCACTTTTCTGTATGTATATTTTCAAAAAGAAAAGTTTATTTAAAAAATAGCCACACCTAAATGGGAGAGACTTATTTATTCAAACGGATGCAAATGCCACTGCTCTTTACTGAGTACAGATTCATTCAAGTGTGTTACCGAAATCAGAGAAAACAGTGGCTGTTTCTCATTATGTACAGCTACAATTAGAAGAGGCTGTAATATCTAACATTAGAAAGGGGTCTTCACACAGTATCATTTCTGTCGACGCTATAGGTTTTCTGAAGCCCTCACAGGCCCTGGCCCCTCCTAGTCCAATCTTATGGGGCCCAGGGACTTATGTGCTGACTCATCCTCTCCTCCACCTATGTGTGAACATGAGGGCAAGGCCCTGTCTCCCTGACTTGGCAGGATGGAGCCTTCATACATCTTCAATAGTAACCATCCCAGGGCAGGCCCCCAACGGGCGGCCGATGTCCACCATCATTCACCACCCAGGAGGGGTTTGGTCTGGATTTGGGTAAACAGGGGATGGAGGAAGTAAAAGTGTACAGCCCATTTCCCACACTGCCCCCGCCCTGACCTAGCCTTGGTCTGTACCACCCCTCCCCACCCCCCAGCAGAGGGCAAGAACTTGCCCTACTTTCTTCAAGACCATGCCCACCCACAGACCTCCACACCCTTCCCGAGTGGTGGGCAGACGGAGTGAGCTTTGCCTCCTCCCACTGAGAAGTGGCCACGGGAGCTTCCCCTCCTCGGCCCCAGGACCGACTGCCAGCCCTGACCTGGCCACTTCCTTTTCCTGCCTTGGCAAAGGGCAGGGAGATTTGTGCCATGGGCACGGAAGCAGTGCCTGCTACCTCGGGGGGCTCCCCATGGACAGCTCTGGGGGCTGGGGGTCTAGGGTGAGGCCCAGGCGTCTGGGCTCTGGTCTCCTGGTCTTTATACAGGGCCTGCCACCTCTCACCCCAGCCCTCAGCAGGGACAAAAGATGGAGGAGCTCTCAGAGGGATCTCTGACCAGGAGCCAGCAAGCCTGGTGTCTTCCCTGGGGCCAGTCCCTTGTCCTCTCTGAGACTATTCCTCATCTGCCCAGCGCAGACAACATCAGGTTCCTGGGGCTATGAGAATTCAGTTCATTAAGGGAAGGGAAAAGCCACACAGCAAAACGGAGCACTGCCTGAGGGCCTAGACTCTAGGGACCTGCAACAGGATCCTGGGGCAGGGGGCAGGCAGGGAAAGCAGATATGAGGGTCTTCAGCTGGACTGGAGAGCCAGCACCCCCTTCTTCAAGAACTGGGAAACAGTAACCCCATCCACACCTCTCCCCCTCCATGGCTGAGTGAAAGGAAATGAGAGTGTGCTCAGAGATGGGGCTCCACCTAGCACTGGAAAGATTTCAGATTCTGCATGCAGCAAGCACTCAATAAATGCTCTGGAGGAAAGCTTGCGAGTTGAGGAGGTCAGGCCTCTCTCCACAAAGGCTATCTTTAGTCCAGTGACTTCTCGACCCTCACCTCCTTCTCAGGCTAGGAGGAATTAACATACAGCACAAAAGAATAAGCCCAGACTTCAGGAAGAAGAACCAGACAGGGTTGGAAAAACGCAGACGAGATGGTGGAGTGCTTTTGGGAAAGGTCAGCCCACGCCTCATCTGCACCCTCCTCGAGCCTCCTTCCATGCCCCTCAGTCCGCTCAGCCCCTGGCCAGCTCCTCTCCACCCTTGGAGGGCCTCCCACCACCTTGCAGAACATTACCACCCACCAAATTCTCCTGCCCCTGCCCAAGGTCTCCACCCAGCCTCCTTGGGCAAAATTTCAAATTCCAAAATAAAAACCCTCTGATAACAAGCCCCAGCCGGAAAGACTGATGCATTTTCCTATTGTTAAAGTATTTTTAGTCACAGGCTCTGGATTCATTTAGAGACTCACGTTCAGAAAGGGGGAGGAGGGGGATTTTTTTTTTTTTTTTTTTTTTTTTTTGAGAATGGAGAAGGAGGGCAGAAGAGCCTCCCACGTAAGGAGCTGCTACTTATTCCAAGCCAGGCTGCAGCCCCTGGCCCAGGGCCCGGGGAGCGTGTTTGTGGCAAGATGGTTGGCGCACTTGCCGGACCCTGCTTCAGCCATGCTTCGCAGGCACTGAGACCAGCTGGGGGGCCAGGAAAGGAGAGCAGGGCAGAGGCTGAGGGCTCAGGGAAGCAGAGCCCCCCAGTCCCAACCAGCTGCGGCAGGGAGGCTGGGAGCCTACTCAGGGACTGATGCCGAGGCACCTAGCTCATTCCAGCGTCACTCGCGAGCCTGAGCAGACCAGTGCCTCACCCAGGCTGGGTCAACAGGAGGAGAGGAGGTCTGAGATCATGCTGTAAGTCTCAAGGAAGGAGAGAGGCGGAAGCAGCACCTGTCTTCCCACATCTCCTGGTGCCGGGTCGCAGTGCGCTCCCAAGTACAGCTCCAACCACCATCCAACTCAGGTCAAGCTTTACTCTTACTCCCCGGGAAGGTCGGCCACCCTTGCTTCCTCCTTCACACCCCTCCTCTCAAGGCCAAAGAAACCACAATGCAGATGGTCACAATGGAAAGAGAGTCAAACAGCCCAGCTCCTGTGGCTCAGTTTCCCCATCCTTACGACTCACCAGCTATCTCTTCAAGATCTGCTTAGGCTCTCGGAGGTCCTGGACAGCTGCACCAGGTGAGAATCGTGGGCTTGGTCAGGGGCTCTTCCTGGCAGCTCAGGGAGCCCTGCGGGAAGAGACGGGACTGCCCAGTCAGCCCGGCCTACCCAGCCAAGGCTATGCACCAGCTGAGCAGACTTAGGACGTGGAGCTGTCTCCAAGCCAGCATGTCCTCCTCTGTTTATATAGCCGAAACCAGAGCCGGCCTCTGGGGACAGAGGGAGCTGCCTCGGGGCCCTCTTGGCTGAGGCCTGACTTTGGCCCAGGTCAGCAAGAGCCCAAAATAGTCAGCTGACGGGAGCCCCGGCGTGAGCGTGACCCTGGGCCCATGCCTGGGCCTGGCAGACAGGTGCCCACGTCACAAGACCAGCGGCTCTAGCACTCACAGGGCCCCAGCTGGCAGCCCCTCAGGGTGGCCCTGGCAGTGTGGACAGCATGGGAGTTCCACCCAGTCAAAACCATCACCCCAACAACAGGGTGAACGTGAGGAACTCTGCCTATGGGGGCCGCTCTGTACCCAAGGGAAGGCAGGGTGCTCAGGAGGGAGTCTGAGCTGATGGTAGAGGTGGGGGCCGGGTTAGGGGAAGCCATCTGGCCTGCTGCTGTCATCGTCACTCACGTGCCTCCCTGGTCCAGATCCCTGGCTGACCAGGGACACCTGCCTCTCCCACTTACAGTAATTCCTCTCCCTGCCCCCAGCCCAAGGTTGGTGGCACAGAGCCTGGTGCCAGTAGATGGCCAGGTGCACACCCAGCTCACCCTCTGGAACAGGAGGCCCTGTTTCCCAGGGCTTCCCCTCCTTCCACCCAGGCTCAGGCCGGACACCTAGTCCTCTACTGTCGCAGCCACCTCTGTGGGACTCCCTGTGCCCTGAACACCAACTCCCCATGAGGCGACAGTGTTTGGAGGGCCTGGGGAGATTCAAAGCCAGCTCCTACTTCACCCAGGGATCTCTCAAAGCAGGGGACTATAGCCCGGAGATAGCCCCCCATTCTGGAGAAGGAAGAAGGGCATCACAGATCCCTAGCTGGGGTGCCAGGCTGAACTTCAGCTCTCACAGGTAAACATGGTAACCAGGACCTTGGCTCCATCCTAGTATCTGAGATCCCCAGGGAAAGGCCTGGTGGGCATTCCATTCCCACACTCCACTCCTCACCCTTGGATCTGTTTGTACCTTCTCCCGAAGCATCCTCGGGCAAGGAAAGTGTGTCCTCCACCAGCTGACCAGGACTCTGGGCGAGCCCAGAATCCAGGAGACCTTGATTCTAAGCTTGGCTCTTTATGCCCTGACTACAAGATCTTGAAAAGTCACTTCTGCCCTCTGTGACTCAGTTTCTTCAACCAAAGAGGAGGAGGTGAACTAAATGGCCTAGAATCCCTCTGGCCATGGCCACAAGTCTGAGACTTTTGCCCTTGGGGATGCTACGTGAATAGTGGGGGGGGTCTGTCCTAGGCCTTTGTCAGCAAGATCCTCCCCATTCATAGAAGCACCTTCCCATACCAGACCCCACAGGACCTATAGGCCTGCGACAGTAAGAAGGTGGTAGTCATCCCCTTTCATGGGGGAGAGGATCCCAGCCTTCCCTTTGTGCACTCTCCTGTGCATGCCCTAGAAACAAGCCAGCTTCCCATCCCCCATGCCTGGCCCCCAATCCCCCACACTTCTGGCCTGGTCTTGAGCTATCCAATCCCACGCCATCAGCCTCCTGGAACCAGATACATGCTGTCTTGGCCACAGTGGCCATCTACCCACACCCTGCCTCCCTCCTCCTACACCAGCCCAGGCCCCCAGGCCCAGAGCAGCCTATCCTGCTGAGAAAGCCAGTCTTCCCCCTTCCCCACCCCCACATTGCCCCCATCACTCAAGAAATCAGATCTCCCCAAGCAGATCAGAACCTCACCGGCCACCTCTACAGGGCTTCCCACTCCATCCCCCAAACCACATCCACTTAGGGCAGCTCAACACCCCAACTGTGTCCCTCAAACTGACCTGCCAGAAGGCCCCAGAGGTGGATAAAGGACAACAGTAGAGCACTTACCAATCTAGATGAACCAACAGAACTCAGACAAGACTCAACCATCCCTTGTGCCTTCAGGGCCTGCCAGGAGGAGCTGGGAGGGGCCAGGGCTGGGCTCTGTCCATGGTGGAAGCCTACGGAGGGAGAGTCCAGGGAGAGATCTTGTGAGTGAGGAAGAACCAGCCAGCAGTGGCACTCCCTGGAGGCAGCACAGCCAGGAAACACAGGAGTGGGAATAAAGACAGGACCCAGGCTGTGGGAGCTGACAAGCCAGCCCAAGGATTTTCCTGGGCTGGGCATCAGAACCTAAGGCCACATACCCCAGGCAAACAGCTCTTGGGGATGTGAGGTGTGACAAGGAACAGCTGACATTATGTGGGGCATCCTAGGGCCATGGGGACACCCAGCCCCTCAGCCTCATGCCCCATTCCTGGACTGGGGTGGGGAGGTAGGGTGGCTTTAGTCCAGCACTCAGCCCTGATGTGCACAAAAAGGCATTTTGTAGGCAGAGAAAAGAGAGCTATTGTGAGGACAGAGTAGAATACCTCTCTCCCCTTAAGGGGCTCCAACTTAGTTCCCAAATCCTCAGACAACCCCACAGGGCAGGGGCTCCATCGCCCCATTTCCAGGCAGCCAGCCTTCCAACCAGAGCAGTGGGGATTCCCAGGAAATATTGTGAAGGCACTCCAGTCCCCAAACATGAAGGCCCAGCTTGGAGCAAAGTGGTTAAGGGCACAGATGCGAGATCCCAGATTCCTGTGTTCAAATCCTGGCTCGGGGAGCCTGGGTGGCTCAGTCAGTTAAACATCTGACTTTGGCTCAGGTCATGATCTCATGGTTTGGGGGTTCTAGCCCCACGTTGGGCTCTGCGCTAATGGCTCAGAGCCTGGAGCCTGCTTCATATTCTGTGTATCTCTCTCTCTGCTTGTACTCTGTCTCTCTCAAAAAATAAATAAACATTAAAAAATTTAAAAAAGAAACAAATCCTGGCTCTATCACTTATGATCTTGAGCAAATTATATAACTTCTTTGTGCCTCCCGTTCTTCAACTGTGAAAAGGACACTCTGTAATTGACATCTCTGAAATTAACAACCATGGGGATATAAAGGAGCTTAAAATGAGTTCAGATGTGTAAAGAACATAGACCAATGCGGGATACATATATACACATACCTGCTATCACTTTCACTTTGAAGACAAATCAAAGTCAGCCCCAGACCCTGGTTCTTATTCCAAGCCACTTCTGGGCACCTGGCATCCATTTCCAGAGCCAACTGTGAGTCCCACCCTTCTAGCCTCTTTAAGCTCTCGCCTGCCCCCTAACTGGTACCAAAGCCTCCTTCAACCAGGTACCCCAGACCCCACATCTTTTTCCACCCTAATTCAGCCTCTCCTCTCTCAACTGAGCCCCAGAGTGAGAATAGGATCAGGTGCCTTTCAGGCCAGGATGAGGTCTGGGAGAAGAGAAGTAGATGTCTCCATGACGGAAGGTGGAGGGAGTCAGGAGAAGGAGGGCCCCAGAGGGTGGGTGATGAGCTTCCTTGGCCTCCTGACCTCTGCCCCAGGGTCCACAGGCTCAAGGGAGCTACACTGGCCCATGGCACCCAGACTCTCCTCTTACAGAGCTACCAGAACTCCCATGTTTCTGTGGATAATGGAGACCAGGTTGCAGGAAAGAGATGGGGACAGTCTAGGAATCTGGAGGGCCTCCAACCCCATAAAGAAGGCAAAATCAGGCTTTATATCTGCCCTGGCCCACAGGCTACACCTGCTTCCCAGAATGGTGCTGTCATCTTCCCATACCCCAGGACAGGTCCACAGTAAGGCCCTGGGCTCCCTTCCACAACCTTCCCTGTTCTCCCTACTGGCTCACATCGAGAAGGAAGGCCAAGAAGAGCCAACACCTCCTGGTGCCCATGTCTTCCCCAAGTACCTTCCCCTTTCTCTGAGAACAGGGGCCAGAGTCAGGGACCCAGGTAGCACCGGAAAGTACTTCATAACATCTTAGAGTGGTATGTGATCCCATCTCCTGTCTCAGATCAAAATCCCCTCCACAAGCATTGACTGAGGGCCTACTGTGAGCCAGGCAGTGAGCCATGAACTACAGGAGATCTAAGAAGGAGGAAACCAACATCTCCGGACTCCAGGAGGTCTCTCTGGAGGAATAGACCAAAGTCAATTACACTCAACACAGCACAGAGGACAAACTTCTGAGTAGGTCACAGGACTGGGTGGGCTTGGAAGAGAAGACAGCAATGTCCCATTAAGGGAGTGGGAGCATCAGGCCACACTTCAGGACCCAGCTCTTGCTCCCCCTCCTCGCTGTGCTCCAAGCACATGGGCTTTCTTTCCCCAGTCAGGGCCTTTTCACTAGCTGCTTCCTCTTCGAGGAAAGTGGTTGGCCGGCTAGCTGTCTATATGGCTAGCTCCTTGTCATCAGTCAGGTTTCCAGTCCCATTTCATCTCCTTGGAGAGCCTCCACCCCCACCCCAACCACATTAACTTATTCATCTTATCTCCATAGGACTAATGCTGTTCATCTGTTCACGTGTCTTGTCTTGACAGATCCCTGCTGTCTTCAGTCTCCAAAACAGAGCTCAACACTAGTAGGTACTTGGAAAGTATTTGTGGAATGCAGGAGAAGAGAGCTCACACATGCCTACATCAGAGCTGGGCTGGGAGAAAGGGCCAGCTACCCTGGAAGGAGGGGAGAGGAGAACACTAACACTAACACAGTCGCTAAGGAACTGTCCCTTCCATTTGAGGGCAGATCCAAAGTCTGCTGGCTCTTCCCGATGTTGAGCTACACCCCTGACTCCAAGAGCCCGAGCCCTGGACCCCAGCCAGCTCTGCCTCGTCCCACCCAAGACCTCCATCTCCTCCTTCCTATCAAGTATTTGACTCTTCTCGTAACTAAACTCCTCGCCACGGGACAAGGCCGACACATCCTCTGCAGCCCCCTAAGCTCTGCACTGGCCAAGTCCCCAACCAGAAATGGGCACATTGCTTATTACCAACAAAAATAACGGCAAATAATATTTACTGAACACCACGTGCTAGATACATCACTAAGCACTTTATAGGCATCTTCTCATTTCAGCCTCATAACACTATGAGGAAGAGATTATTATTTTTTAAAATATGTTTGTTTATTTATTTGAGACAGAAACAGAGCATGAGTGGAGGAGAGGCAGAGAGAGGGAGGTAGACACAGAATCTGAAACAGGCTCCAGGCTCTGAGCCGTCAGCACAGAGCCCGATGCGGGGCTTGAACCCACAAACCGCCTAACCAACTGAGCTACCCAGGTGCCCCGAGGAAGAGATTATTATAATGAACAATGAACAATAGGGAAACTAAGCACAGAAACATCAAGCAACTTGCCGGAGGTCGCACAGCTAGGAAGTGGCAAAACTAAGATTAGAAAGAATCCAGGGAGCCCAACCACAGAGCCCAGGCCCAGGCATATGTCTCCCGCTATGGGACTCCTGTGGTAGGTAGAGGCCTCAGATTGTACAAAGCAGTTTGGCAGCTAACACCAGAAAGCAAGTGAGAAGCTCCCAGCCCTGGGTTGCTGGGCCTTAGAGCCAAGTGCTAGGCCCGAACTTTTGAGCTAATTTTTTTCACTCCAGCACAGGCCCCAACACTTATAATCAGTCCTACTCATCTGGTTGGTCTTGGGCCATCCTTCTGCCTGGCTGCCATCATTCCGAATCTTGATTTTATCGTGCTGTGCACCTGTCATTCCCCTTGGCCCTAGGTCTTTACAGTCAGCCGGCTTCCCTTTTAAGTCTTCATCCATCACGGATCTAAACATTCACGTGAAGTGGGTGTAGGACTATTGTTGTAGCCGCCCCTGGAGGCCCGGCCCGGGCTGTTATCGGCCCCCTAATCCGTCAGCATCCTTTGGGCACAACTGTTGTGAAGTCACCTACCTCTGCCCAGTCTTTCTTTTCCCAGCATGCCCGGAACGCTAGCCCCAAAACCAAATGAACCCTTCACCATAAACCCTTGTAAATGCCACTTCTGCAGCATTTCTAATCCCAGGTCCGCGCCTGACTCTCTGCGACCCTTTCTAGGCTCGATTTCTTCACTCAGTCCCACAAAGGGGCTGCACCCGGCCATTCTGGTCCTGGTCCCTCCGCTCCAACCCCTGGAACCCATTCCCCGCAGCCACGGGGGCAGCGGCTGCGGGGGGTGGGGTGGGAGGGGACTGGAAGGAATGTCTCCGGCCTGGCCATCTCCAGCGCCCCTCACGGGCCAAACCCCACCCTTGGCGAGCCGGGGAGAAAAAGCGTTGGCCGGCGCACTCGGGGACTGATCTGGCCGAGCAGGTTCCGCTGGGAATCCGGTCCCTCCCCGCCCCCTCCCTCCCACGATCCCCAGCAGGGCTCCCAGCCCACTCCACCGCACACGCGCAGACCCGGTTCTCCCATGGCCGCTCCTGGAGACCCCCTCACCGCTCCCCACCCGGGCCCCCTCACCTGGCCGGTCGAGCTCTGCTCGCCTCTGCACCCCCGCCTTCCGGGGTGGCGCACCGGCCAGCGGGTAGCTGCTCCGCGCCGCAGGGGCGCCCATGCCTGGAGGCCTGGGGTCGCGGGCGCCGTGCGGGGACCCCACCAGTTCCGCCGCTGCCGCCGCCGCAGCGCGCTCCTGC
>NC_043709.1:61819969-61828468 GCF_006229205.1 Suricata suricatta
GCCCGCGGCCTCCAGCGCAGCCGTCCCAGCCCCGGGCGCGCCTCCCCCGGTGGGCGGGCGGGGACCGTGACGCGCGCCCACTGACGTCTCCGGAATCCCGGCGGCGGCGGCCGACGCAGCCTCATCAATGGGGCTAAAAATAGCGGCGCCCGGAATAGCCGTGAGCGCCCCGCCCCGCGCCCCCCCACCCAACTCGCCGCACACCCAGTTACATAATCCGCCTCGCTGTGGCTGGGGTGGGGGAGCTGTTTTTCAGGTGAGGGTTCTGCGGCCTTGCTAACACCTTCCGAGGCCGCAAACCTGGAGCTGGGTTATAAATAAATTAACCAGGGGCTTCCCCGTTAACAGCCGTGGGAAAAGTGAGGCCCAGAGAGGCCCCGTCTGCGCCGACCCAAAGTCACACAGCAATTAGGCCGGCCTCTGAGTCTTGGGCACCCCCATGAGCATCCATTGGTTGGCCTGCATCCCGCCCCAAGGGCAAGGAATCCGACTGGCAGGGCGCCCAGCTTCCACACCGGAGAGAGAACTTGAGAGGGTTAAAATTTCTCCTGAAGAGAAGCATGTCCAGAAGTGGTGGGAGTGCAAGGCCAAGGCTGGTGGTGGATTCACTGATCAGGCTGTTCCTGTACTACCATGTGACCATGAGCAAGTCGCTTCACCTCTCTGAGCCTGGGGTTCCTTACCTATGAAATGAGAGTGATAATATTATCCACCTTCTCTGGTTATCAGGATACTGAACAGCTGTGGAGATGCCTTCTACTCCCTACTTTCCTCTAGAAGAATCTGACTTCCCTCCAGTCCACGGAGTGCTCAGTGCAGAAAATAACACGGAGGGTCACTGCAGTGGTCAGGAAGCTCTGAGTGGCCCAGCCTCTTCTGGCCATAAGTCTCCAAGTCCCCTCCATAAGAACCTTCCTGGGTGTGGGAGTACTTGGAAGGTTCCTCTCACACTGGACTGGATCACTCTTTGGAAATGGGAGAACTTCCTTGTCCTGAGCATAGCCTTCTCCCCCAAAAGCCCCCCTACCCCACTCTTGGAGTGGCTCCTTCAGGGAAGCCAGGCCAAGGCTGGAGCAGTGGGACTGGGGGCTGATGGGGAGGGGGGTTATAATGTCAGGCGAGGGCACCAGGGAATAGCCACTAGGCAAGACTCTGTCCCATGCTATACTACACCAGCCACCAGCCCCTGCTCATTTTTGGTGCCACCTTAAATTACAAGCATGCTCTCATATCCCCAGCACAGAGGCCAGGCCCCACGCAACAAAGAATCTCTTCTGCATTCAAAACTCTCCAAAAGAGGCCCCACACCCCCACTCAGCCCTCATTCCAGGGGCCACATTCCTCTCCCCACCACCCTGCCCACCCGCAGAAATCCTTTTCTGGACCTGGTCCTGAACCGCCACGACCCAGAAGTTCTTTTCTCTAGGTCCTCAAAATGATCCCAAGAATCTCAAAACCAAGCTTCTTCTCAGAACCTTTCCATTCTTTTCCCAGATTCGATATGGAATCTGGTGGACACAGAAATAAAGAAACTGAGGCTTCAAAATGGCAAGATGGGGGAGGGGGTGGCTTGGGACCAGTTTGCCCCTTCTTCTTACCCCAGCAGCTCCTTCCACATGGGCATTTTAAAGAAGCCACTACCCCACCCTCTCTTTTTTCTTTTTCCAGAAATCTAACTTTTGAAATACATTTTAAAAATATTTGCCTGTGTAGGAGCAATACATTTATTTGGACAGGAAGAATATAAAAAAGAAAAGAAAGAAAGAAAAAGAAAAGGCTCAATTGCCAGTTTTTCCATGAAGCCTTCCAGCCCACAGAGGTCTCTCCCTTCCATAAATACTTTAGCACAACTTGGCTTTCTTATATATCTTCCTGTTTTATAATCAAGTAAAACATACTAAAATAGGCAATGCCAAAACACACACACCTGTGTGGCTCATGATGGCAGCGTGAGGTGGGAGAAGGAGCTTAGTTAGGTTCCAGAGGGTTGGGGTTGATACTGGTCCCACCTATTACCACCTATGTGACTTCAGGAAAGTTACTTACCTAGACTGGCTTTGGGTTCTTCATTTGAAACAAAAAGATGAAAATGAACCCATGTTACAGAGTTGTTGTGAAGAGTGTCTCTCTGGCAGCAGATATAAAGAATGTAGCAAGTAGTCTGACACATAGTAGCAGACCTGCTATTTCCATTCAGGAGGCCTTGGGGAAGGCAGGCCTCGGGACCCTTTCTTGAATCTGCAGATGCAGATGACTCACCATAGCTCCGCCCAGCTGGTATGTTTATTTGGGGGCTTGAAGAGCTATACAGGCGGTGGAGGCAATACCACCTTTTAGTGTCATTACAGATATCTAGTAAATTCTGGCCCCCTTGTTGCCTCTTTGACCCAGCTCACTCAGCTAGCAATGTCCAAGCCAGAATCAGAGCCTGGTCTTCTGACTCCCAGACCTGTGCTCTAGTTTCTACTCACCATCTTGTTCCTTCATGCCTAGCCCCTCGTCTTTCCATACAGATCCCAGGAACTACCACACAAACCCCTTTTGCAGATGGGAAAACTGACGAGAGAGAAGTTCAACCACTTGCATGGCTCAGGAGCTAGGACTACTGCAGAAAAGCAGGCGCCCTGGTCAGTGCTGTGACACGTTCTGGAAAATTCCTAAGGGCGGACAAGATCTTGCTGCAGAAAGTTGCTTCCTAGTCTGATGGGAAGGTAAAACACAAGAACAATTATGAAAACATTCTGGACGACCCAAAAGGTCTCTGGCTGACCTTGAAGTGGGAATCCAGAGGGTTCATCTGAGAGGGCTCCCTTGAAGAAGAGAACTGGGGGCACTGTGTGAAGGGAGAGAGGGGACCAGGCAAGACATAGAGAAGAAGCTTGTTGCATGGAGGAAAAAGGCTGACCTCATAGTTCTTAGATATGGGGTGGGGGCAGGGTGGAGACCCAAGACAAGCAGCCAGACCGCTAGAAACCGTTGATGCAACTCAGCCCAGTGAGGAAGACACTCTTCCACTGCACCTCCACCCTGGTCCAATGGGGTTGCAAGTAAAAGTATGTCAAGGGGGTTCCCCAACCCATTTGTGCCCGGAAGGGGCTCCCCAGCCCAGGCCCTGGCCCTGAGTGAGGGGCTGTGCAGGGGATTCCCTTTGTGGTTCCTATCCTCATCTTGAGGATCAAGAAATACTTTGCAGGGGTCTCCCTACCCCTCCCCAGTTTTAGGAGCAATTAAAGGGGAAAAATGGGGGCACAAAGACAAGGCAAGACCTTTCTGGGGTTGTCCCAGGGATCAGGGGCCTCCCAGGGACACCACCCAGATGAGGTTACGTGCTGTGAATTACATAAGGATGAGGCGGCCTGGCTGGGTGATTTTTCGAAAGTACCTTATTCCCTGGTTGCCATGAGAGGCCGTCAGGGCTAGCAAGAAAAAGTGATCAAGTTCACCAGGCTGGAAGTGACAGAGCTGGAATTAATGCCAAGCTTTCCCCTAACTCCAAGCCAGACTCTTTATTAAAAACAAGCAGAAGACCTCTATAACTTTATTTTTTTAATTACAAAATCAAACAGGCTCGTTGTAAACAAATGCAAGACGTTACAGAACTGCATGATTTATGAAGCGAGAGGCTGGTAATCAACTCCCCAAGGAGTAGGGTTTGGTAATCCTCTGGTGTCCGCTTCCAGATTTCTCTCCACGCAGCCCGAGATCAGATCTGGCCCGGCGGGCCCTCGCCCAGGGGCCAGGACGACAACACCAGGCCGGAAGGAACAAGGCCGGGCCCCGCCGTAGCACTGCAGCCTCGGCCGCGCCCCACGCCACCATCCCGGGGTTGGCCGCGCTGCCCCGCGCCTGGCCCCGCCGGGCCGGGTGGGGCCCGGGGAAGCCGTTACGTCACCAGGCGGACGGGAGGGAGCCCGAGCCGGCTCAGCCAGGCTTCCATTACATCACTCGGCTGCGCGGAGCCGCCGGGGTAAACGCCGCCGCAAACCATTGGCTACCTTGCGGCCCTTCCAACCAATAACACGATTGTATGCAAATAAGCATTCTGGTCTGGGGCATGCAAATAGACGCCTTGGCAAATGGCGGGGTGGAGGGCATCTGCGCCCCGCGAGGAGGATAAAGAGGGGTCGCGGGAGTCCGTTGGGGGCTTGTCCCAAATCTAGTCCAGCCAGTCCTGTGGGGAATGGAGTGGAATTAAGGGTAAGCGCCCTTAATTCTTGAGCTGCCTTTCCAGTTAGACCCTGTTTCTTGGAGATTCAGTGAACCTGAGAAATGATGCAAAAAATATTTAGGTCAATTTAAGAGATGCGGAAAAGGAAAAATTAGAAACAAAGAGATTCAGAAAGGTGGGATGTACTTTGGGGACCACCAAGCCGAAGTCTCCTCACTTGTGACATCGCAAAGAACAAAACAGACAGACCCCTCCCCGCCCCCCCCCTTCCTGGCCCACTGATTCATATAGCCCAGAAGGGGAGACTAATGTTAAACCATCTTGCGAATAAATGATACGTGTCATAAAGAGAAAACGGAAGGTCTGCCCCTCCAGGGGCGGCCCGATGGGTAAGAAGCAGTGTGCAGTAAATCATTTGAGGAGGCCTGGGAGACAGTGAGTGAGAGAGAGAAATGCAGGATGCTAATGAGCTATTTAATGGGGAAGCAGTAATTCAGAAGGGGTGATGGATAAGAGAATCTTCTCCAGGGAAATAATTTTTCAACTGAAGAGTATTTTTCATGTGAAGAGCGGGGAGAAGGGCCAAGTATTCCAGGGAGAGGAAACAATATTCAAGAAAGCCCAGAGTAGGGGAGAGAGTTTGGTCCACAGCAGGGGCGTCAGGCAGGTGCCTGAGCCCAGTGACTAAGGGAGAGTGCTGGACGTGAGGCCAGAGAGGAGAGCCTGGCCGAATGGTGTGGGGCAGTGCCAGGAAGGCACTGGGCCAAGCACTCTCCTTGCTTTGTGTCTTCCTTCTTTCCACAGCCCTCTAAGGTGGGTACGATTTAGTATTGAGGGAACCGTGGCTCCCAAGGGTTAAATAACATGCCAGATGTCACATAGCTGAAAAATAGGCTGTGGATCAGTGTCCAGGCCCTTGTGGCCTCCAAGGCTATGTACTGAATCACTGGCTCTTGCCTCCTGTATTGGAGGGTAAGGTTCAGACAGGTGTCCAGATTTGTTTCTAATTTCATGGTTTCCAACAGAGCCTGAGATCCCTGGAGAGGTCTGTAGATTTTTCACTGTGCTGTGAAGGGAACTAGGTCTCAAGAAAAGGGATAGGGACGAGGAGGGGAGGGAGGATGGGGAGACAGCGTCCTCCCTGCCCAGACCTTGGGGCTTTTCTAGAACTTGCCTAGAACTTGGGGTTTGCTGAAGTGGAAACAGGGAGAGGTTTTTGAGCATCTGTCTCTGGGGGTCTGCTGCTAGCCAGCCGGCAGCTGCCTGTCCTGCCAGGACGACCCAGATTAGCTGGATCTTGTGTGCTGTCCTTGTTGCCAGGCGACACCTCCTCCAGCTCTCGGCTCTCACCAGCAGAGCCTGCTTCGGTTACCGGTGACAACTCCCAGGGGAGCATCGGGAGAGACATGGAGGCAGACAGGAGAACAGGAGAGGCCTAGCCCTTCTCCACACAGGTTTCCTTGGCATTGGGGTGGGTATCCCATAGTCCGCAGGTGTGGCTTCGGGGCCTATCTCTCCTGTGCCCCCTCCATTGGCTCAGAAGGCCAGGACCCACAGGCACACATGGAGGTGGCCAAGACAGGGGCATTACCTGGGCACAGGCAGAACTGTCCGGAGAATGCCCCTATAGGAGTTTGGAGGGGAGTCCTGGCCCCACACCTGAGCACCACAAAGAGTAACTCCGTGTGTGTGCGTGACTGTCTGATCACCAAGCAGGAAACCTCTCCTCAGGAAGGTTTGGTAACTCACCTACCTTCTGTTGCTTTTGTAAAATTTCCCACACTTCTCCAATTGGGGGGTTCCTCCCTGTCAGAAGGTTCTGGACTCATGGAGCAAAGAGGTCCTAACTCCCTGGGATGGAAGTGCCCTTTCCACCCAAGGATTTGGGGGAGAATAATTAGGTGATTTAACTGGTGTAGATCATATAAAGCATTACTTTTATATTTTTAGGGAAAAGGTTTTATTTTTGGTTTGGAATTTTTTTTTTTGGTTTGGTTTGTTTTTGAGAGGTAGGTATCTTAAAGGCACAGAATTAGAACAGCCATAATCATAATTCTTAACATGGGATCACTGTGCACCTGGCAGAACAGCCTCCTGTCCCCTGGGAGTCTGCCCAAATGGTTTGCAGGAGTAGCGGTGTGTGCCTGGTAACCAGAGGGGTTGTGTGGCACTGGCCTTTCCAATGGGCATCAGGGTGTATGGGCACCTCTTTGGATCAAGGGGCCAGAAGTACAGTGTCCGAGCATGCTGTGAAATAGAAGGCATGGGGATGGAGTGGAGTGGGCAGCCCTGGTATAATGGATCCTGAAGCCTCCAACAGCCGCCCCCCCTCTGCATTTCTCAATCACCTCTTGCTCTCTGCTGGTGCCCTTAGTGGGGGACGCAGAGGAGCAGAGCTTTGGCTATCTCTGGTCCCGGCTCCAGGATTCCCGAAGCACTTTCTCAGGGCAAGGCTCTGGCTCCCAGCATCTGGGGATCCAGGGGCAGGGGAGTGGGGATGGGGGCTGCAGTGGCCCAGTGTAGCTGTGAACTGCCTGAGCCACTCAGGCTTGTGAGTAGGATGATCCTTTGGGCACTCACACCATAAATGTCCAGACACAGAGTCACTTTGGAACTGTCCCCTGCAAGCCGGGCAGGGCCTCCTCCCAGGGAGGGCTGGGTAACCTGAGCTGCCTCCGGCAGGCCCTCAGGTCACTTAGAGAGCGGTCAGCTGATGCTCCCAGGGACCATTCATCATGCCCCCGGCCCAGGCCGCCACTGCCATGGCTATTTCCAGTCCCTGGGGCTAGAGCAGCTTATGTAACAGGCTGGGAGCCAGGGGCTGGGTTGGGGGCTCTTGCGGCAAGTGATGGGGCTGTTCCCACCTGGCCATGTCAGGCTGGCCACTAAATATCCCTTTTCTACCTGTGGGGGTGGGAGGGGTGCAGGAGGGAGACCATAGGCCTGGGTGGAATCGCCACGGACAGCCTGGCATCTACTAGCACACTTTGAACTTCCTCCCTTCCCTCCCATCCTGGCCCAGAGGGTGGCCCAGCCTCCTTCCTTCCACAAATCTGAGGCCACCAAGCTGCCTCTGTTTCAGCCATTCAGCCTCTGTTCTCTCACCCTGCCCTGACCCTCAGAGGAGGAAGCAGGTGGGCTAGCTGCCAGCCCCGCCTGAGAGAACCCTGTCCCCATCTCCCTTTCCTGACTCCATGGGGACTGGGAGGGACCTCTTGGTGGTTAAGCAGAGTTCAGATATGCTTATTTGCATCATGGCCTTGGGCAGCCTTGGTGAGCCTGCCGAGCCTCAGTTTCCCACTTGGGAACTAGGACAAGAATATCTTCTTTTCAGAGTGGTTGTGACCACAAGGGTCTGGGAGCACATTCCAGAGGGGAGATTGCTTCGGTCCAAAGCCCAGCCCCATCGGTGTGGCTTTAGGCAAGTTACTAATGCTATTTGGTTCATTTCCCTCACGCGTAGAGTGGAGATGGGGATAAGTAGGACCCAGCTCCCTGAGCCGTGAGGATCCGATGAGTTCGTGTGCATAGAGCACTTGAACAGTGCCTGGCACAGGTCAGCATCATCTAAGTGTCAGCTATAATTAGACAATGTTTGGAAGTCGCTTTCCTCAGCCTTGGCTCCCGATAAGCTCTTGGTGAAAGGTACTTGTTATTTTTAACTTCTTCATTCTCCCTCACAGTCTTGAGCTTCTTCACAAGCCCACCTTCCTTCAGCCTGGCAATCCCCTTTAAGAGCTCTCTGATCTCTCTTCGATTGAAGATCTGCTGCCAGTACCAGTAAAAGTGTGTGTAAATTACATTTGCCTGGTGTTTACGCTCACATAGCATTTCACACACACTTCTGTTTGGGCCTTGCAGCACACCCAGAGACAAGCGATGTGCTTCATGGCGTTGCCCTCATTTTTGCACAGCCCAAGGGAGGGAGTGACCCACCATCTAGAAGCATCAGCTGCTAAGGGATGTGTGTGTCCAGCAGTCAGGACGCCGGAGCGCGCTGGAGGATGTGGTCAGGGCTTGCCAGCTCCACGCTGCCAGGACAGATTAGTGCAGGGGGCCCTCTTTCTTCCAGTCCAAGCCCCACAGAGCGCCCACAGGGTGGGAGGCCTGTGGGCGTTATAGATGTCTGCCATCCTAGCATCAGCCCAGACTTCCAAATGCTGTGTGGTGGCGCCCTCTGCTGGACACAAGAGGCCTCTAGGAAACCGTGGCCTCCGGAGGGAGAGAGGTGAGTGGTGGATTTATTCCTCTTCACACAATAGTCTATCCAGGGCCTACAACGCGACCAGGAAGTTTTCTAGACCGCAGAGATGGGACAGAAATAAAAAAAA
>NC_043709.1:61828568-61842758 GCF_006229205.1 Suricata suricatta
GAAGTCCTCGAGGGGTCAGGTCAAGGAAAGAAGAGAGACGGCAGAGAGATCAAGGAAGGTCCGAAACCAGGTGGCCAAAGGGGCAGGAAAAAGACGGTACGGACAAAGAGGTGAAGCAGTTCCCGAGTCTGCCCAGCAGAGGGCGACAGCACCCCAAAGCTCCGCAAACATGCCCAGGCCACGCCCCCTGCCCGGCCTGGCCCCTCCCGGGACTCGGGAGCTATTGCGGGTGCGGTGGGGGCCTTCCCCGGATTCTAAAGGGTCTGCGGGGTGAGGGGAGGGGAGGAGAGGGGCGGCTGGCGGAGTGGGGCAAGAGGGTAAGGGAGGATACGCCGGAGAGGTTGCCCGTGGCGCGGTGTGGGTGTCTGTAACGGGGTCAAGCGTTCTGGGGCGCCGCGCGTCTGCGCCGGAAGAGCGAGAGCGAAAATCGAGCTGGAGGTGTGGAGCCCGGGTGGGCGTTTGCCAGGAGAAGGTCCCGGCGTGGGCGGGGGGAGGGGGTGCAGAATGTCTGTGGGACTTCCTGGGGCGGCAAGATTTGCTGCTCTGGGGAGGCGGTTACTCACTCAAGCTTTGCCACCTGCTTCCCTCCCAGCTTCCAGCCAAACACAACCCAGAGTCCCCATCTCCACCCCCACCCCAGCTAATGATGGCTGCACCCCCAAGCTGGAACCTGCCTCTGCAAAATCAGCCCTCAGCCTCTCAGCTTCAGGGTAGGCGGGGGGGGGGGGGGGGGCGTACCCCGCCGATTCCCGTTGGTGCACCAAAGTGGCACCCCCACCCCATTTAAACCAAATCCGGAACTTGAAGGTCAATCCTGCAGGCCCTGAGGCAGCTCACCGGGCCCCTGCCCCAGCACCACGGCAAGGCAAGTCCGATGGATCGTCCCCTGCCAACCCCCAACAACTGGTCTAGACCAGAACCCGTAAGGAGCTGCCACCTGTAGGGAAGACCCCTCAGGCCCCAGCTTCCTCTCCCCTCCCCTCCCCACTAAGCTCCACCACACACAGCCAGGATACCTCTGTTGGGTGCCAACACGCGCTCCAGCCAAGGTGGGTGGGGGAAGGGGCACAAATGTCTCCGATGGGATCTCCCTGCCCTTCAAGAGCTCCCAGTCCGTGGGGGAGCTGCGACCACACCAAGGACCAGAAAGTGCCAGTGGGAGGCACAGGTCATCAGCTCCCCGTTGATGACAGGACCTCGGGGGAGCCAGAGTTCTGTCCCTGTTTGGAGTGCTGAAGTTCTAGCTGGGAGGTAGCTCAGAGGTTTCTAGAATCATCTTCAGGCAACTTCCGTTGAGTAATTATTGAACATCTGGGCTGTTTTTAAAATAAGGAAGCTCCGGCCTACCCCAGAACTGGTGAATCAGAATCTTAAGGGAAGGGGCCGAGTCCCAGCTACTTGTAAATGTCTCACAGGTGACTTACTTGTTGGTAATCCCTGGTCTTGCATTCACTTAACCAGAGCCCAGTTTCCCAGAAAGTGGGGTTAGAGCCAGGCCTTCAATCTAGAGTGAGAGTTGGAGAGAGCTGAATATGCTACGTGTGCTGGGACCTAGGTGGCCTGTCACTCTGGTGCATTTGTGTGTAGGGGGGTGCTGCATGGACCTCCCCAGCTGTGCGGGGGGGGGGGGGGGCTTTCAAGTGTCCTTGCATGAGAGCATAGGGGAAAGAGGCCCAGAGGGCCAGAATTGGCATAATTTTTCTTTGTAAAAAAAAAAGTTTGATTTCATTTATTTAAACTACAAAAAAAAAAAAAACAACAGTTCACCTGACCCATCTCCCCCACCCCACCCCTCATCTCTGGCCTCTTGCAGCCACCAATCTGTTATCTGTGCCTGTGAACTTGGGTTGTTTTTCTTTTTTTCCTTGAGATTCCATATCCAAGAGAGATCATATGGTATTTGTCTTTCTCATGTGACTGACTTCATTTAGTGTAATGCCCTTGAGCTTCGTCCCTGCTGCCACAAATGGCGAGATTTCATTCCTTTTTATGGCTGAGTAATATATACATATACCACAGTGTCTTTATCCACTCAGCCATTGATGGACACTTAGGGTGTTTCCATATCTTGGCTATTGTAAATAATGCTTCAGGGATCACGGGGGTGCAGATAGCTTTTTGAATGACTGTTTTCATTTTCTTGGGATAAATACCCGGCAGTAGAATTACTGGGTCCTATGGTAGTTCTGGTATTGATTTTTTTGAGGAAGCTCCATACTGTTTTCCACAGTGGCTGCACCAGTTTACATTCCCACTGACAGTGTGAGAGAGCTCCCTCTTCTCCACATCCTCGCCAAGACTTGTTGTTTCTTGTGTTTTCGATCCTTGCCATTCTGGCAGGTGTGTGTGTGGGTATCTCGTTGTGGTTCGGATTTGCAGTTCCCTGATGATGCGCACTGTTGAGCGTCTCTGTGTGTGTCTGGAGGCTATCTGTGTGTCTCTTTTGGAAAAATGTCTGTTCAGATCCTCTGTCCATTTATAAACTGGATTCTTTTGTTTTGCTATTGAATTGTATGAGTTCTTTACATAGTTTGGATATTAGCCCCTTATTAGATACATGATTTGCAACTATTTTCTTCTATTCCATAGGTTGCCTTTTCATGTTGTTAGCAGTTCCCTTCGTGGGCAGAAGCTCTACGGTTTGGTGTGGTCTGCCCCACCTGTTTAGTTTTGCTTTTGTCGCTTTTGTTTTTGGTGTCAGATCATCGCCAAGAGCTATGTCAGGGAGCTTAGCACCTAAGTTTCCTTATAGGAGTGTTGTCTTGTCAGGTCTTATGTTTGCATCTTTAATCCATTCTGAGTTAATGTTTGTGTACAGTGTAAGAGAGTGGTCCATTTTTAGTGTTTTACATGTGGCGTCCAACTTTCCCAACACCATTTATTGAAGACACTGTCCTTTCTCTGTTGAATAATATTCTTGGCTTCTTTGTAGTAAATTAATTAACTATATATGCATGGACTTATGCCTTGGGCTCTCTATTCTGTTCTCTTGATCCATGAGTCTGTTTTTATGCCAATACCATACTGTTTTGATTACTATTGCTTGGTAATATAGTTTGAAATCAAGGAGTGTGATACCTCCAACCTTGTTCTTTCTCAAGATGGCTTTGACTGTTTGGGGTCTTTTGTGATTCCATACAAATTTTAGGAGTGTTCTATTTCTGTGAAAAACAGCATTGGAATTTTGATAACACACTGAATCTGTAGATTGCTTTGGGTAGCACAGGCTTTTTACCAACACAATTCTTCCAATCCATGAGCATGGAATATCTTTCCATGTAGTTGTCTTTTTCAATTTCTTTCATTAATGTCTTGTGTGTGTCAATATACAGATCTTTCACTTCCTTGGTTAAATTTATTCTTAGGTATTTTATTCTTTTTTTTATGTTTATTTCTTTATTTTTGAGAGAAAGAGAGAGAGAGAGAGGGCACAGGCAGAGGAAGGGCAGAGAGACGGAGGGAGACAGAATCCAAAGCAGGCTCCAGACTCTGAGCTTTCTACATGGAGCCCGACATAGGGCTTGAACCCACAAACCGTGAGATCATGACCTGAGTCAAAGTCGGACGCTTAACCGACTGAGCCACCCAGGTGGCCCAGGTATTTTATTCTTTTTGATGAAATTTTAAATGGGATTATTTTCTTAATTTCTCTTTCTGATAGTTCATTAGTGTTTAGAAGCACAATAGATTTTTGTGTATTGATTTTGTATCCTGCAACTTCACTGCGTCTATTTATTAGTTCTAACAGTTTGGGGATGGAGTTTTTGGGTTTCTGTATATCACGTCATCTGCAGATACTGAGCGTTTCACCCCTTCCTTTCCAACTTGATTACCTTTTTTCTTTATCTTGCCAAATTGCTCTGACTAGGACTTCCAATATTATGTTAAATAGTGGCGAGAGTAGATATCTTTGTCATATTCCTTTTTTTTAATGTTTTTAAAATTTTTTTAATGTTTATTTATTGTTGAGACAGAGAGACAGAGCATGAGCAGGGGAAGGAAGGGCAGAGAGAGAGGGAGACACAGAATCTGAAGCAGGCTCCAAGCTCCAAGCTGTCAGTGCAGAGGCCAATGTGGGGCTCGAACCCACGAACCACGAGATCATGACCTGAGCCGTAGTCGGCCGCTTAACCAACTGAGCCACCCAGGTGCCACTGTCATATTACTGATCTTAGGGGAAAACCTTTCAGCTTTTCACTGTGGAGGGTGATGTGGCCTTTATTTATCGTGAATGGATGTTGAACTTTGCCAAATGCTCTCTCTGTTGAGATAATCATATGACTTCTCTCCCCCACTTTGTTTGTGTTGTGTACTGCACGGACTAACTTGCATCCCTGGAATAAATCCCACGTGATCATGGTGTAGGACTCTCTTAATGTCCTGTTGGATTCAGTTTGCTAATATTTTGTTGGGCATTTTTGCCTCTCTATTCATCAGGGATATCAGGCTGGAATTTCCTTGTTTTGCAGCTTTTATGTCTGGTTTGGTATCAGGGTAAGGCTGGCCTTGTAAACCGTGTTTAGAATTACCCTCTTGTATTCTTTGGAAGAATCTGAGGATTGCTATCAATTCTTTGAATGCTGGGTAGAATTCACCAGTGAGGGTTTCTGGTCCTGGACTCTTGTTTGTTGGGAGGTTTTTGATGACTGATGTAAGCTCTTTGCTGGTAATAAGTGTGTTCAGATTTTCTATTTCATCATGACTCAGTCTTGGTAGGTAGTGAGTTTCTAGGAAAGTGACCACTTCTTCTGAGTTGTGTAGTTCATTGGATAGAATTGTTCATGATAGTCCCTTCTGAGCCTTCGCATTTCTGTGGGATCACTTGTAACATCTCTTCTTTCATTTCTGATTCCATTTATTGGACTCCTCTCTTTTTATTGTCTTGGTGAGTCTAGCTAAAGGCTTGTCAATATTATTTTTTTAATTTATTTTTGAGAGAGAGAGAGAGCGAGTGAGCAGGGGAGGAGCAGAGAGAGGTGGGGAGAGAGAAAATCCTAAGCAGGCTCTGCATGTCAACACAAAGCCCAATGTGGGGCTCAAATTCATGAACTGGGAGATCATGACCCGAGTCAAGAGCTAGAGTTGGATGCTTAACCAACTCAGCCCCAGGCACCCAATATTGTTTTTTTTTTTTTTTTCAAATGTTTACTTCCTTTTGAGAGAATGAGAACATGAGCAAACTGGGGAAGGGCACAGAGATAAGGAGACAGAGGATACGAAGCAGGCTCTGTGATGACAGCAGAGAGCCCAATCTGGGGCTCAAACCCATGAACCATGAACTTGTGACATGAGCCAAAGTCAGAAACTTAAGGAACTGAGCCACCCAGGCACCCCTGCCAATATTGTTTATCTTTCCAAAGAACCAGCTCTTGATCTTTTCTATTGGCTTTTTTGGTCTCTATTTCATTTATTTCTTCTCTAATCTTTGTTATTTCCTTTCTTTACTAAATTTGGGCTTCATTTGTTGTTGTTTTTTTTTTTTTAGGTCCTTGAGAAATAAAGTTAGGTTGTTTATTTGAGGCTTTTCTTGTTTCTTTCTTTTTTTTTTAATGTTTTATTTATTTTTGATACAGAGAGAGACAGAGCATGAGAGGGGGAGGGGCAGAGAGAAGGAGACACAGAATCTGAAGCAGGCTCCAGGCTCTGAGCTGTCAGCACAGAGTCTGACGTGGGGCTCGAACCCACGGATGTGAGATCTGACCTGAGCCGAAGTCAGAGGCTTAACCGACTGAGCCACTCAGGCGCCCCTTTTCTTGTTTCTTGAGGCAGGCGGTTATCACCATGAACTTCCTTATTAGGATTGCTTTTGCTGCAGCCCATAAATTTTGGCATATTCTATTTCCATTTTCATCTGTCTCCAGGTATTTTTTTTAAAGTAAGCTCCACAACCAATGTGAGGGTTGAGCTCATGACCCCAGATCATGAGACATAAGCTCTACCAAGTGAGCCAGCAACTGCCCCTCAAGGTTTTTTTTTAATTTCTCCTTTTAAAAGTTTATTTATTTATTTAGTAATCTCTGCACCCAACATGGGGCTCAAACCCATGACCCCAAGGTCAAGAGTTGCACGCTCTTCCAAGTGAGCCAGCCAGGTGCCCCTATTCTCCTTTGATTTCTTCTTTGGCTCACCGGTTATCCAGTAGCATGTTGTTTAATCTTCACACTTTTGTGAGTTTTCCAGCTTTCTTCATGTAATTAATTTTTAGTTTCATGCCATTATGGTCAGAAAAGATGCTTGATATGATTTCAGTTCTCTTCAAGTTATTAGGATTTGTTTTGTGGTCTAACATACTGTCTCTCCTAGAGAATGTTTCTTGTGCATTTGAGAAGATGTGTGTTCTGCTGCTTTTGGGTGGAATGTTCTGTAAATATCCATTAAGGCCATCTGGCCTAACATGTCATTTAAGGCCAATGTTTCCTTATTGATTTTCTATCTGGATTATCTATCCATTGATGTCAATGAGGTATTAAAGTCTCCTACTATTATTATATTGCTGTCCATATCTCCTTTTAGGTCTATTAGTATCTGCTTTATACATTTAGGTGCTTCTGTGTTGGGTGTATGGCTGTTTACAATTGTTACATCCTCATGTTGGATTGACCCCTTTCTCATTGTATAACAGCCTTATTTATGTCTTAATTCCGTCTTTGTTTTCTTTTTTTATTTATGTTTGAGAGACAGAGAGAGACAGCGCGAATAGGGGAGGCAGAGAGAGAAAGGGAGATACAGAATCTGAAGACAGGCTCCAGGCTCTGAGCTAGCTGTCAGCCCAGAGCCTGACGCGGGGCTCGAACCCACGAACCGTGAGATCATGACCTGAGCCGAAGCCAGACGCTTAACCGACTGAGCCACCCAGGGGCCCCTACAGTCTTTGTTTTAAAGTCTATTTTGGGGGCGCCTGGGTGGCTCATTTGGTTAAGCATCTGACTTCAGTTCAGGTCATGATCTTGCGGTTCACGAGTTCGAGCCCATGTCAGGCTCTGACAGCTCAGAACTTGGAGCCTGTTTCAGATTCCGTGTCTCCCTCTCTCCCTCTGCCCCTCCCCTGCTCATACTCTTCTCTCTCTTTCTCTCAAAAATAAATAAAACATTTAAGTAAAAAAATAAAGTCTATTTTGCCTTATATAAGCATAGCTACTCCAGCTTTCTTTTGGTTTCCATTTGCCTGAAATATCTTTTTTCCATTCCTTCACTTTGAGCCTGTGTGTGTCCTTACATCTAAAGTGTGTCTCTTGGGGTGCTTGGGTGGCTCCGTCAGTTGAGCATCCAACTCTTGAGTTCAGCTCACATCATGATCCCACGATCTTGGGATTGAGCCCAATGTCAGGCACCCCACTGAGTGTGGAGCCTGCTTAAAATTCTCTCTCTCTCCCTCTTCTTGTGCCCCTCACCCATGTGCAGGGACATGCATGCTCTTTCTCTCAAAAATTTTAAAATAAATATATAAAGTGTGTCTCTTGTGGGCAGCATCTAGATGGGTCTTTTTTTAAAAAAAAACATTCAGCCATTGTATGCCTTAAAAAATTTTTTTTAACGTTTTAATCCATTTTTGAGAGAGAGGGTGTGTGTGAGCAGGGAGGGTCAGAGACAGAGGGAAAAACAGAATCTGAAGACAGACTCCGGGCTCTGAGCTAGCTGTCAGCACAGACCCCATGGGCTCGAACCCATGAACTGTGAGATCATGACCTGAGCTAAAGACGGATGCTTAACCGACTGAGTCACTCAGGCACCCCACACTGTATGCCTTTTGATCAAAGAATTTAGTCCATTTACATTTAAAGTCACTATGGGTAGGTATGTGCTTATTGCCATTTTGTTCATTGTTTTCTGGCTGTTTTTTATATTTCCTCTCAGTTCTTTTCTTCTTCTCTTGCTCTTATCCTTTGTGGTTTAATGACTTTCTTTATGGTATGCTTACCCTTCTCTTTAGTTTTTGTGTATTTACTATAGTTTTTGCTTTGTGGTTACCATGAGGCTTACATATCACAACATTTTAAATAGATAACTTAAGTTTGATCCCATTCTAAAGCTCAGAAATTTTACTCTCCCCATCTATACTTTTGTTTTTGATGCCACATTTTACATTTTTTTACCTTTGTGTCCCTTAACTGATTATTGTAATCATAGTTATTTTTACTGCTTTTGTCTTTTAACCTACTAGCTTTATAGTTAGTCTACTACCTTTTGTATAGTTTATTTTTCCAGTGAGATTTATTCTTATGTGTTTCTTGTTACTAATTAGCACCCCCTTTTCCCCATTATTTTTACTTTAAAACATTTTTTTAACGTTTATTTATTTTTGAAAGAGAGAGACACAGAGTGTGAATGGGGGAGGGTCAGAAAGAGAGGAAGATACAGAATCAGAAGCAGGCTCCAGGGCTTGAACCCACAGACTGTGAGATCATGACCTGAGCCGAAGTCAGATGCTTAACCGACTGAGCCATCCAGGCACCCCAATTTTTTACTTTTTGGGTACATGTGTGTGTTCTGTAAACTCCAGGAACAAACCAGTCACTGAAGTTTAGGAGGTCTCCCTTACAGCAAAAATTCTGTCTTGCAGTTTAGCAGGGCGATTCCTCCCCACTCCCCCACCCGCCTGCAGCCCAGTCTCTAAGCCTTCAGACTAAGTGGGGTTCCATGCAGAGAAAGTGTGTTGGTTGAAATAAATTAAGTTTGATAATTTATAAGTTCCATATGCATTATTCATTCATTCAGACACATCTGCCTTCAGTCGATGTTGTTTGAATGCCCACTCAGTGCCGGGCACATTGAGGTGTCAGAGAGCTTCAGGTGGGTTGTGGGGTTCAGAGGAGACTCCACTTTGTGAGAGCGTGGCGCAGGGCACTAGGCTGATGGGCACCCCACTTCTGCCACATCTGCTGCCTGTTAAGGTCAGGGCTGAGGAAGATGCAGTGTTCTGAGGCCACCACCAGGGGTCAGGCACACCTGCTCTACTCTGGCCATTTCCTTGCATGGAGGAGTCCTCCTTGGTCCCCTGCCTTCTCCTCAACCTCAGGGTCCTTTCTCTCCCACTTCCTTCAGCCCACCCTCCTTCCTCTAGGCGGTCCCATCCAGCCATCATTGCAGGGCCAAGCAGCCTCCCAGGAAGACAGCCTGGTATTTCTCCTGACCCCTGGGGAGTCCCACAGCCTCTCACTTCCCCCAGTTTTAGGAGTGACTGACTGGGGAGTGGAAAGTGTTCACTTTACTATCTTATCTCTTCTCCTGCCGCCATTCAGCTCAAGTTCTCTGGTTTTGTCTCCAAGCAAAATGAGAGTGTTTATGGATTACGCCTTTAAAAAAAAATTATGTTTAATTTATTTCTGAGAGAGAGAGAGAGCACGTGTGAACAGGGGAGGGGCAGAGAGAGAGGGAGACACAGAATCCAAAGACAGGCTCCAGGCTCTGAGCTAGTGGTCAGCCCAGAGCTCAATGTGGGGCTCAGACCCACAAACCGTGAGATCATGACCCAAGCCAAAGTCAGATGCCTAACTGACTGAGCCACCAGGCGCCCCTATGAGTTACTCCTTCTAACACGTTTTCTTACGGGTGTCAAAAAAGCTCTTCTCCAAGCCCCTTTTGAGGCCCCCAGAACCCAGTGTTAGGAGCCCCTCAATCTTTTGGTGGGAGTCTTCTCACCTCACTCCCGCACAGCACCCACACCCATGGAGCCTTGATCCCTCTGGACCTGATGTCCTTTTGCTCTCTGGCGCATGTCAGACCCTGCTCCCCCAGGTCCCACCTTTCATCCACCCTCCATGCTCCCACTTTCCCTCCCCACACATGAGTTGCACAGCCTTAGAGGCTCAGCTCCTCTAAAGGATTTCTTACCATCTTTTTTTTTTTTTAGTGCTTATTTATTTTTGAGAGAGAGAGAGAGAGAGAGAGCGTGTGCAGGGGAGGAGCAGAGAGAGGGGCACAGAGGATCTGAAGCAAGCACCGTGCTGATAGCAGAGAGCCTGATGCAGGGCTTGAACTCATGAACTGAACTATGAGATCATGACCTGAGCTGACATCGGACGCTTAGCTGATGGAGTCGCCCAGGCTTCTGTTTCTTTACCCTCTTGACATCCTGTCCTCTCACACCTTCCTCCAGGAAGCCATCCCTCTGCCCAATCCAGGCTCTAGAGACAAACATATATGAGGGAATGCAGGCTCTGCCAGGTACCAGCTGCGCTACCTTAATCTCTCTAATCCTTAGTTTCTTCGTCTGTAAAATAGGGACAGTGGCAAATGGCTCTTGGATATGTGGTGAGGCCTAAGTGGTCGATGGCTGTGGCAGTCTTTGGCACAGTACCAGTGCATAGGGAGGTGTTCCGGGGTGTGGTCCCTTGTCCTTTCCCACAGGTTCAGCTGCTACCTCTACCGCCACCCCCCTAACTCCTGCCCCTGTCTCTGCACTGGCTACTTCTGCCCCTCCCCCCACTTCTGAGCAGGGCTGTGGCCCAGGCAGAGGGGCGGAGAGCCAGGGGGCTCAGGGGCATGCTGCCACCATGCTGAGGAGATGGGGGCAGCAGCAGGGACTTCAGACCAGCACTCCATCTGCAGGGCTGTGTCACGACCTAGAATGGCGTCCACTCTTGTCCCTGGTATTATTCGGGACCCCTTCTGGCCTGGGGATGGGAAGGGGCTCCCACAGAGTCCCCCTAGGCACTGAGAGGACCAGAAGGGTGGTGGGAGATGAAGGCGGGGAGGCAGGGCAGGGGAATACCAACCACACACTATTCCCCATCCCTGCTCCCTTCCCATCCACCCCCGCCCTCCACCAAACACGATCCCTGGGTTAATTTTTAGCATCGCAGCTCGTACATTAGTCACTCCCTGTCACCCACCTACACGGCAGGAGGCTGCTGTGCTGGTGCCGTCATCCCATCATCTGTGAGGTGGGATCCAGCCCCACTCTGGGCACCCCCTCAGCCTCCTCCGGGAGCCCCTTCAGTCTGGGTGAGGGGTGCCCACATCACCCCCAAGACCAGCTGCAGGGGAGGAGGGGAGGAACGCGCTGGTCAGAGAAGGGCTGGGTAGGCTAGGAGGCGAAAGCTGGGAGGCCCCTGCAGACCCTGCCCCCAGTAAGGTGCCCAGGCAGCTGATCTGGCAGTCCCAGGCTCTGGGAACAAAGGTATGAGAGGGCCCCTCCCTTAGACCTGAGCCTCTAGGAGCTGCTGTTTGTCAGGGCTGCAGAGCAGCTGTTCAAACAGGGAGGTTGGGGGAAGCTCCATTTTCTTAATCAAATGTCTTCCCTTCCCCAGAACGAGGGAGGGGAACAGGGAAACGAGAGAGGGCAGTGTGGCCAGGTGCAGGGACCCTGGCTGGGGCTGAGGCCCAGCCCCAAGGGGATATCATGACAGTTGCCAGCCTCTGCTGGAGCAGAGGTGGGGCCTCCTCACCGCCCCTACCCCAGGGCTGAGAGCTGGGGAGGTGGCCATCCACCCTCTGCTGGCCTGGCCCCTAGGAAACATTCCTGTTTATTGAGCACCTGCTGTGTACCATGCTGGTGTTAGACCCTGGAGGCACATAGTCAACAAGGCTGAGTTTCCTGCCTTAGGAAGGCAAAAGATCTATACAACAGAAGTCAGTGTAATTACCAATGGGGAGTAAGTGCAGTAAAGAAAACAAACAAACAAACAAACTAGAGGGCTCAAGATAAAGAATAATGAGGACAGAGAACTACTGATCTGATCTGGGAGAGCTCTCTGAGGAAGTGTTTAAGCTGAAGTCAGAGGATGGAGGATTTAGTCTTGTAAAGAAGAGTTGTCTAGGCAGAGAGCACAGCAGAGGCAAAGGGCAGAGACAAGAAAGAGCTTGGCGTATTTGAGGATTAGAACTAGGAAGAATAGTGTGGCTTAAACAGGACAAGTGACATGGAAGGAGAAACAATTGAACTTGAAGAGAGAGATAGGGACCTGACTCGGAGGGTCTCCTACAAGGCATCCCAATACAATTGCAGGGGCTCCCAGTTGCCAAATTCTGGGACTTGTGTGGCTGCTCAGCTCAGAGGAAGGGATGCCTTGTAATTTTTGTCTGCCCAGAGGGACAACATATCATCAATAAGCATAGGAAATAGTTTGGATTTTATTCTTTTATTCCAGGGGGAAGCCATAATGGATTTTAAGTGAGAATGGTTGTGATTGATTTCCTTTTTGGAAAGATCCCCCTAATACTATGTGAAGGGATGGCCCAGGTGTAAGAGAGGAGGCAGGAAGCCCATTCAAGTCCAGTAGTGCAGGAGGGGGAGCGTAGGAGGTGGCCTGGCTCGGGGAGGTGCCACTTAGACATCTTGAGGCCACCCCTTGCATGTTGGGTACTGCCAGGGAGGAGCACTGGCACGGAACCTCCAGACTCAGGCCTAGCTCTGCTACTTACTTTCTATATGACCCTAGACAGGTCACTTGCCCTGGGTCACTTCAAAGAAAGGTGGGGTCCACCTCTTGGAGACGCTGTGAGTATACACTATAGCTATTGAGGTTGTGTCTTCTAAGAGCTAGGATCAGGCACGAAATAAAGCAGCGAAGACAGGAAAGGCCTGTGGGGTCTGTTACAAGGAGTGTGCGTCCTAATTGGGAGGGCAGCCAGGCAAACACCAAAATCCACAAAAGTCGAGACAATCGTGGATGATGAGGAACAGGACAGAAACAGCCAGGTCTCAGCCACAGTGGAAGGTGTGACTGTATTTTGGACTGGGTGGGGAGGCCTCTGGGAGGCAGAGCTGAGTACTGAAGGGGCCACTTAGGAGAAGAGCAAACGCAGAGGCATCGAGTGGATGGGGTCTGAAACATACCAGGTACGCAAAGGGGCCAGCCCAGGAAGGGAGAAGGGAGACAAGAAAATGAGGTGGGCAGGGGTCCAATAACCTTATTGTAGGAGGGCTGGGGACCCGTTGAGGAGTCCTAGAACAATGGAGTAGGCCGTGGTTAGGCCTGTCACAGATTGGGTGGTTGGTGTGTAAGGTCTCCTCCGTGAGAGACCCAGGCCCTGGGGGTAGAGGGTTCCAGGCACGGTTATTTGCACAGGGATAGTTAAGGACTTGAGACCAGACTTGGTCACTGCCTGTTGTGGGTATTTGGGAAGGGAGGTTCAAGATGCACTTAAACAAGAGGCCCAAGTTCTGAAGAGGGTGTGGGGCCTCTAGTTCAGGTTCATACATGTAAGTTGAAATCCACCAGACTATTTCCCTGGCTGCAGACTCCAAGCAAATAAGATGTAAAATATACAGTGCACGTGTGTGTGTGTTGGGGGAGGTGTTAGGGGGCAGAGTGCGTATTTGAGTCAGGGCATGCTGGACCCCAATCCTGCCCCCCACCAGGAAGTCACCACGCTGACACAGATGCAAAAAAACCATCAATTTTATACAGTTTGTGTTTCAGAAGCAACAGTATGCAAAATGCTGGAACAGTCTGTGCTGCCCCCACCCAGCTGGACATGCCCATTCCTGTCCCCCAAGGGTTAGAGAACCCAGGACCCTTGCCCGGCAGGACCCAACTTAGTTATAGGCCCCTGGGAGGGGGCCAAGCCCTTAGGGGTCAAGGCCGGGAAGGAGGGGGACCAGCACCTTAGGCCCCTTCAGGAGCCCACGGGTTAACTGGAACTATGTGTGTATGTGGAGGGTGGGGAACGACTGGCCATAGGCCATTGCTTCCCCAGGCCAAGGGTGAGGAGCAAGTAAAGCTGAGGAGAGGGCTTCGTGGGACAGGGTTTCTCCCCTCTAGGGGAGTTGTTTTCCTGGACACCCCACAAGGCACTACTGACCCAGATGTAGGATGAATGCCCCCAAACCTCTCCCAACCCAAGCTTGCCAGGTTCTTCCTGCCCTGCCTCCACTGTGGTGTAAGGGAGGAGTAAAGGGTATCGGGGTCTGGGGTCAGCGGTCCGCAGAGGCAGCAGGCCGGCTGGGGCCGGCAAGGACCCTCTCCTGCTGCCACGCTGGGCCCCTGGGGTCCCCTCAGACCGGGCACCCGCCCCCTCCCGCTCCCTTTTTGCACTGGCTGGAAAGAATAAATAAATAAATACCTCCCCCGCCTGCCCCGCCCCTACAGCTGGCTCTCCTCCTCCTCCAGGGAGCGGTTGAGTCCGGGGATGAACTTGAGCAGCCGCCGGCGGAAGCTCCGGTACTTGGCTTTGCGCAGGCCGGGGCCGCACAGGGCCTGCTCGCGGGCCTCAGTCCAGAGCGCACCCGGCGCCCCGCCGCCGCCG
>NC_043709.1:61842858-61893120 GCF_006229205.1 Suricata suricatta
AGCGCCCCCGAAGAAGCACGTGTGGTAGACGGCGTCGTCTACGTCGCCCCCTGCCCGCCGCGCGCCCCCGCGGGGACCCCCGGGCGCGGCCAGCAGGGGTCCGAAGGGCAGCGACCCGGGCAGCAGGCCCGCGCCATACAGGCAGGAGCGCACCGACTCCAGTGTATCATAAATACTCGGGTCCTTCACCACCAGGCCTGCAGACACGGGGGCGGAAGACGCGAGGAAGGGCAGTCAGAGAGTTGTAGTGGGGACCTCAGCTCCTTCCTACCCAGCATCCGTGTGACCCCTGGCCTTCAGCCCCTTTTCCCTCCTCTGTAAAACAGGAATTATACGCTCAAGTCCTCATGAGGACTGCTGTGACACAAGAGCCCCGGACAGGATTTGAAACCAGCTCACTGAGCCTCGCTGTTCCTATCTGTAAAATGGAGATGATACTAACGCTCACCTTCAGAAGGCTTTTGCCAGAAGGAACTAAAAATGTGTGTGCAGCGGCCCAGGGCAACATTGTACTGAGTAGTAGCTCAACAAACATTTCCTCACTTTGGAGAGGGAAGTAACCCACGAGTGCTGAGGGGGAAGCATGCCTAGGGATAGGAATAGGGGTGAAAGGGACCCTTGGCACCCCCAATCTACTCACCATGCACCAGCCGCTGCTCCTGGACCATTAGGGACCTGTATTCTCCCCACTTCTCATACAAGGTTTGCTGCAAGAGACACCCCCCGCCTCAACGTCAGGAGCTAGCAAGAAACAAGCAGGAGGTGGGTATGGACTAAGGGATCTGGCAGTGCACAGAAGAAATCTTAAGTGAAATGTCTGTTTGGGCAGATAAATGCCCCTACCCCCCAAAAAAAGAGTGGCAGCTGGAGGGTCAGAAGCTTGGGAAGAAGAGGGCGGAGGCTGGACATTATCTGGGCTGCCTTACCTTCAAGTACTGCAGACGAGCCTCCAGTTCAGCCTTCCGAATTGACGTCCCATACAGAGTTTCCAGCCTGAGGAGGTTGGGGAATCAGAGGCTGAGTGAGCTCACAGAGTGTGGAAACAAGGAGAAGCTGAGCTCAGGAGTCCTCAGGACGTCAGCACCCAGACATACCTGAGAACGTTGCCAGACGCCTTAATGATGTCAACAATCTCCCGATGCCGGATACCTTCCACGTTCAGGCCATTGACACTGGCGATGGTGTCCCCTGCCAGGCAGAGAGGGGTGAGCCTGTGTTCCATGGGGCATGATGGAGGGATTCCAGCCCCCTACCCTTTCTGGCTAGGGGTAATAACTCCACAGAAGGTTCCTGAATTCCCTCCTACCACTCATTCCGATGGCTATGTGGAAACCCTGTCCTGGCCCCAGCCCCCCACACCTTTACTCCACCCTCCGGAAACTGTCCCCAGGGGCTGAGTGCTCTTGGCAACCCTGGGCTGCCCCCAGAGTTGGTTATTTCTGTCTGGCCCACAAGCTATCATGAGACCCATCCAGGACAGGAAGAGGTCAGGGTGAGTAGCACCAAGCTGGGCGCCAAAAGTGGCCCAGGCGAGAGAGGCCTCAGCTTCTGACACCCTGTGCCACTGCGGAGCCTTCTGACCTCAGACAGGGCAAGCCACCATCTCTAAGGCCCATTTCCCATCTGTAAAAAGGGGGTGCGGATCCCTACTGTGGCTACTTCAGGGATCAAGAGGGAGAGTGAATATGAAACTATTTTGCCAAGTTGCACTACACCACTGGGCTACCAGGGGCTGCTGGTGAGTGGGCAAGGGCGTGCAGGCTTAGAGAAGAAAGTGGTCATGGAAGGGGGCTCAGTTCATGCAGTCTCAATCCCCTTCCTGGGACCTGGGGACTCTAGAGTTGGCTAATCCCAAGGGCCCCCCAATGGAGGCACCATTTACTTGTTAGAGGAAGTCACATAGGTACCCCAGAGTTGGGCCAGGTCGGCACAGGAGAGGTACTAATGTCCAATATCAAGCAGATGTAATGGAATGTCACACCATCCCCAGCTCCTGCCTGAGCTGGAGTGGCCAGATTGCCCAGAACAGACAAAACCACAGCAGCAACATTTGCCATTTACCAGGTCCTAGCTCTGCCTAGGGAACCCCTTGGCATGTTACTGCCCCCATTTCGCAGATGGGGCTGCTCGATGTCCCAGAGTAAATGGTAAATTTGCCTGGATCTAAAGTCCAGACTCTATCCAGTCTTCTTGGCCTTCTCAAAACAGGAAGAGGAAGGGAAATGGATTTCAAAAGAAAGTTCTCACCCCCTCTGCTTTCGAGTAAGGTTCTACCCCTTTCCCAGAGCCCTGTGTTCTGAGCTCGGGCCTCACCTGGTGTGAGCCCAGCCAGCTGGGCAGGGCTGGACTCATGAACCCGGCAGACAAACGTCACCATCTCCACACGCTGCTCCTCCCGGTGGTGAAGGCCGTATGTCTGTAACAAGACAAGGGGCCCATCAGCCAGGGGTGTGGCAGTGTCCGGCCATCTGTCAGAGTGGCCTCCCACTCCGGCATTCCCCTCTGTACCCAGCTTCTCCCACCTGGATCTCAAAGCCGAAGGTCTGGTTCTCCTCCTTCTCCAAAGTCAGCACTTTCCTGCAAGTGGACACAGGGGCCATCTCATCAAGACTGTCAGGATTAAGAGGAGTTTGGTGGTCCCATAGCGTGGTCTTCCGCTGATGTTGGGGTCTGCTCTAGAACATCCAGGCACTGTCTCCAGCGACCATGCACTCTCCCCGTAGGTTGTTGAAATGCCCACCCTGATCCCCAGCTGAAATCAGCCCCACGGAGCCACAAAGAATCAGTCTAGATTCCAGCCACTGGAAATGGCTGGCCCCCAGACAGAATGGGCTACCAGAGTTTTTCAGCCACCCCTCCAGCTTTCCAGTGAGCTCTGGAGGACCACTCATGGACTAGCTGAGGCCCTAAATTCCGGCCCCAGCCCTGAGCCTCTCGGCTCCACAGCCTTGGGGAGAGGGCTGGCCCCACCCCCAGAGGCCAGTCACGAGGCTGCCCAGACCACAGCTGCTCCTCCCAGCTGCGGAGGGCCAGCCCACCAGATGTGAGGCTCGGGGGAAGGGAGCCTCAAGGCCGCCCCTTCCCGCACTGAAGGCCTGCCCACTGGACACAATGGTCTGGAGCAGCTCCAGATCCTCGCCTGCTGGGGGAGCCCAGAGTTTCCTCTGCCCACCCCCACCCCCTTCCTTCCCGCCCTGGCCAGGGGCAGAGTGAAAGCAGCCTCCAAAGGCCCCTTCAGGTCTCGGCCTCAGAAAGGCCCTTGAGTCCCAGGCCCACAGCTCCCAGCCTGACCCAGATGCCCCCAAATGCTGCACTGCAATTCCTAGCCCTGACTTCTCCCCACTCCTCCCCAGCCTTTCCCCCTCTGTGCCAGCTGGGGAGCCTAGGGGGACTGTAGTGCTGTTACCCCAACACTCTCTGGGTTGCTGCGAGTGTTGGCAAACTTTTTCTGTAAAGGGCCAGATAGTAAATATTTTAGGCTCCCTTTGTGGGCTCCATTCGCCTGTGTCATACATTGTTCTTTGTTTTTATTTTTACAACCCTTTAGAAATATAAAAACAACTCTTAGCTCAAGGGCCAAACAGGCCAATGGAGCTAGCAGGCTGTAGTCAGCTGATCTGTTTTAGCAGCCAGGCCCAAATCTGCATGGGCCAGGGCCAGGGCCAGCCCAAGGCTCGAGGTCAGCGCCTGCTCCTTCCCCTCCCCTCGGATGCTTCCTAAGGGGGCCACCACAGGCTGGGACCAGCACCGCCAGACTCAAGCAGCTGGACACAGCTGGGCTGTGGTCTGGGCCCTCGGGGCTTGCTGGGGCTCGGAGAACTCAGGGAGCCTGAGGGCTTCTACTTCCTCCACCTTCCAGATCCAAATCTCCCTGGGGAGGGGTAACTGGCAGGGACTGCGGGTGGCATGAGGAACACCTGATGACTCAAAAGTCCCTACCTCCTTTCTCTGCCACCCCCTTAGCACAGCCTACACCCCCACCTGCCCCTCACTCCTAGTAAGGGAGCAGTGCTGAAGGGGAGTGGGAGAGTGACGCCCCTGGGGCCAACACACTGTCGTGCTGCCCCCCACTCCCCACCCCAGCACTTAACCCTTTTGGACCAGGGCAGGGGCTGGGGTGCTGGTGACTCACCGCTGCTGTTCGGGACTCTGGCTGAGATTCTTCCAGCGGAAGCCCGAGCCCTAGGTGGGAAAACAGAGAGGAAGGAACAGGTGAGGGGGGAAGTACTAAGAATCCTATTCTAGGAGGTCCTTCCCCTGGGTTCCAGCCCTGGACTGCACCTCACTTCCTGTTACCGGCCTGGCCAGTCCCAGATCCACACCTGCTTTGCTGCCAGTGTAACTATTTGCCGAGTGCCACTCTAGCATCACTCCACAATTGTCCCTAAGGCTCTATCCCATAAGGGAGATTGTGGGAACACAACAGTCCTACCAGTTTCCAGACGCATGAACCACTAAGCCCTGTGCTAGCTCCCAGGTTGGGGGGCAAGGGGGACTCATTGGTCTAGATAGAATAGTCTCTACGCTCAGGACGTATGTCTGCAGGGCTCAGGTCTCCCAAACCCGGCAAGCTGAGGCAGGGGCTCTTTCCAGATGTTCCCCAAGAAGTACTGGGGTTTCCTGGGCTTGCCTCTCAAGGTACTCCAGAGACCCCCCTGCCAGTGGGGCATCTCCTCCTTAACTTCTCAGCCACAGACAGTGACTTGAGGGAGCTGGGGTCAGAGCCCCAAGTGTGGAGGGACCAGCAAGCCCAGCCTGAACATGGAAAGGCAGGGGACAGTAGGGCCAACCCCGTCCCCCAAGTACAGACAGTTTCAGGGAGCGACTGTGGGTCCCAGCTGCTGGTGGCCAGCTACACCCACCTCCACCTGTGTCTCTCTACCTTGCTATGTAGTTCTTGCTCTCTGGGACAAAAACAAAAAACACAGATCTCAAACTTGTCCTTAAGTCTCACTATACTTAGGAGAGAGATTAGAAGGTTTTGTTTGGTTGGCCGGGGGTGGGGGTGGTGGCAGGGAATGTCAGAGCTGAGGGTTCCTGCCTCCTTAGGGCCTTTGAGAAACTAGTCTCTCTCCCTCCCTAAATTATTGGTCCTTGGGAGAAGCCATCCCGGGCCAGCCCTTGTCCCATGTGCCCTCAACAGCCCAGGGCCTTCCTGGTCAGTGCCCTAGTTAACCCTCCCCCAAGGCTGCTCCGAGGCTAGAAAGTGAAGTGAGCCCTCTTTCTCCAGAACCAAAGACTGGCCTCAGGGGTGGGGGGAGTTCCCAATGGGCCAGGGTGGAAGGACTGGGCAGCATAGAGAGACCCCTTTGTCTTTCAACCCGATTTTCATAAAATGCAAATTCTCAACAAGCTGTTCATTGTGTGTGGGGTGGGGGGAGCCAAGGGCCAGGGTGGGGTGCTGAGCAGGGAAGGCCACCAGTTCCCCCCCCCCCCCGCCCTTAACCTGGGTCTTGTGTCTCCTTTTCTGAATGCTCAGGTCCCCCCAGGCCAGAGGAAGAGCCTCGAGGAGGGGGAGACTAAGAGGGCGGGCGCGGCTCGCATCCTTCCTGCCCCGCGGGCGCCCTGCGACCCCTCCTACCGCGTCCGGTCCCAGCTTAGTCCCAGGAGCGGTAGCCTCGTGTCCCGCACCTCGGACGCAAGGCAAAGCGGCAGGCCCGGAGCCCAGCAATCCGGGCGTCCCCTCAGAAGGGTGAGCTCTCGAGAGTCCGCGGGGCCACACTTTCTCGTCCACCCGCCTCTCTATCCCCCCGGGACTCTCGGACCCTCAGCTCGTCCTGGGGAGGGGCGGGAGCCCAGCTCTAGGCCTCCTCGTTCCAAACGGAGAAGCCCAGGCGGGGGGGGGGGCCTGGGGGCCTAGAGACACCTGAGCCGGGAGGTGGAGGGGCGGGGGGGCGGGGCACGGGGGTGCTGAGGGCCAGCTGGAGCGAGTAGGGGAAGGGGGTGCTCGGGAGGAGTCGGGAAGGCGAGGAGCGAGACGCGACAGCGGCGCGTGGAGTGGAGTGGGGAGCCGCCGAGATTGAGGGCGGCGTGGAGGCGGGGGGCCGAGAGACCGGCCGAAGGACAGCAGGTTCTGAAACGTGTCGGTGGGGAAGAGCGGGCTGGGGAAGAAGGTGGGGGACCCGGTGGCCCCTGAGGAATATATTGTGGGGTCAGCGGGCACAGATTCGGGATGTTGCGGGGCTGAGCAGGTCTCGGGGCAGGAACACCAGACGGTACTCTAGAGCTGGGGGAGCCCCATAGGAATTGGGGGGTGGGGACGCACCTTTCGGCGGGGCAGGGTGCCCCCGGACACGGCGAGCGCGCGATACAGCTCGGCCGGGTGATAGTCCTCCAGCGCCGCGTACAGTTCGTCCCCGGGTGCCCCGGGGCTGGCGGCCGCAGCACGGGGACCAGAGGCTGGGGTCGGGGCCGGAGCGGCAGGAGCGACTTCCGAGTCGCGAGCCCGGGCGGCGGGGTCCGGGGAGGCCGCCGCCTCCTCCTTCTGCTGAAGCTTCCTGAGTCTGCGGAGAGTCATGGCTCCGGCGCCCGGCGACCCTCGGAGGCGGCGCTCGCTCCGAGCGACGAGAACACCAGCGGCTCGGGGATGCCTGCCCGGCGAGCTAGCAGGTCGCTTCCCTTTATAGGATCCGCGAGCTGGGCGGGCCGGGGGACGGCCTCCGGTGGCCTTGCCCCTACAGTGGCAGGCCCCGCCCCCCGGGGGGGCACTGCCCCGGAGCCCCGCCCACAGCGTCCGCCTCACGCCTGGCTTGCTAGGGAAAATCTTAAGGACCGGAATGCCCTCTAGGGGAAAGCCTAGCCTCGGAGGAGTGGGGACAGGCATCCTGGGGCGGGGCCAAAGGGGTCTCCGCGATACCCGAAGAGGGGATGTGTGTGTGTGTGTGTGTGTGTGTGTGTGTGTGAAGGGGCTTGTGCACGAGATTTGAAAATTTAGAGATGGATGGCTTCGGAGATGCATGGAGAATCAGGTGGTGAGGGTACAGAAAGGGGTCATTGTAAGGAGGTTGGGAGGCTCAGGGAAAGTCTAGGAGATCCAGGGGTCTACAGGAGGCCTTAAGGAAGGGGGAGAGTGGTGGCTGCGCTGTGCAGGGGGAAGGGGATGTACAAAGCAAGGGAAGGAAGGTCCCTGAAGAAGGTTAGAGATACCCCTGAGCTGACTGCAGAACCCCGCAGGGAGTGAGGGCCCCGGACCTCCCCTGTACGCTGCTGCCCCAGAAGAGGTGATAAGAGGCTGCCTCCTCTTCTCTGTCAAGGGGAGACGCAAGTGGTGAAAATCCAGGAAGCCGTGGGCGTAGTTCTGGCATGTCCCCTCAGAGGGTCTGGAGTGGTCCCTCCTGGATAAACTTTCTCCCAGCTCCTTATGGAGCTCAGATACTCCGTCTCCAAGCAGAAAGATCTTAACTATGTGTCCTTGACTCATGGAGAGGGGAATGCGCCTGAGCTGAGTGGGTGCTCAGGGTTGGAGGATGTTCTCAACCATTCTCTGACCCTGTCTTTGGGACCATCTCCCCCACTCCCTCCTCCGCCCCCCCCCCGCCCCCCGCCAACCCCGCCCTATGTTACCGAGGCTGCCAGGCAGTGGGAGAGACTGGGACAGCCCAGCTGAAGTCTCTGTCGTCAGTGGTGCCCAAATAAGAAGTGAGAGGAGGAAGTGGAAGGCCAATCTTGGCGTCTAAAGAGCAGCTAGCCACCACAAGGCGTCAGCATCACCAGCTGGGGGCCTCCGCATCCCACCATTGGCCACCAAACAGCGGCTGGGGAGGTACAGTCCCCATCTGTCCCCTTCTCCTCCAATCTTCCCAAATCCATGTTATGCCTTTACAGCTGACATTTATTGAGCATTTAGCATGTGCCGGACACACTGTTCTGCGTGTACTGTTACATACATGTGTTAACTCATTTGGCCTTCCTAACAACCCTAGGAAATCACTACCTCACAGACGAGGAAACTGGGGCCCAAAGAGGTTAAGTGACTTGCTCTAGGCCACTGAGTGGCAGAACTGAGGTTCAAACCCAGGCTGCCTGGTGCCAGAGCCTGCCATCCCGACCCCTATGTGATGCTGTCTTCTTCAGTTCCTCCTTCAGCCTACATTTATGCCCTGTTCCATGCCAGGTGCCAGCTGGGCACTAGGGTTACAGAGGCTATGGGTCCGGTTATATGTACATGTGCTGCGTTAGACTGGTGGCATGAGCAGTATAGAGAGGCAAATGGCCACATCCAACAAGAGAGGCCAGGAAGGAAAGGCTGTCTCCTCTCTCAGTGCCCCGGTCTGTCTTAGTCTCTGTGCTTGTCTCCTTGACTCTATCTTTCCCCCAGCCCCCAGTCCCTGGGGCCCCAGCTCCTACAGGAGGTATGGGTGGGAGGGGTCTGCGCCGCCCCTCAGTAATTACACAAGTCCAGATGGTGGGATGCTCCCTGGGTGGGGGGCAGAGGGTAGACTGGGGGCTGCTGGGAGCCAAGAGCTTAGTGCCTTCCTCTCCTTCCTCCCACCTCCCCCTTGGCACCACCAAGTGGCCATCAGCTGAGGGGCCGAGGGGGTGTTGGTGGGGAAACATGGGACTCTATTGTGAAGCATGAGCACAGATGGACCCCTGGACCGTCTGCTGCCTGCTCCTGACAGACGGCATCTGTGGTGGGGGTGGGGGTGGGGGTGGGGATGGGCAGGAGAGCAAAGGCAGGAGACGCAATGGTTTCTATTCTCTTTACTCCTATGCTTATCCCCGAAGAGACCAGCAAAAGGGCACCTTGTCCAATCTCTTGTGGGAAGGACCACCACCCCACCAATCCCAGGGGATGACCTAAAGGACACCACCTTGTCTGAAAGCTGGAGAAGTAAATGCCATGGGTGTCACAGCCCTGTTATAACATTCCTCCTTCAGGGGTGCCTGGGTGGCTCAGTCGGTTGAGCATCCAACTCTTGATTTCAGCTCGGGTCATGATCTCCCAGTTCATGGGATTGAGCCGCATGTCAGGCTCTGTGCTGACAGTGTGGAGGCTGCTTGGGATTCTCTTTCTCCCTCTCTCGCCCCTCCACCTGCTGGCATGTGGTCTCTCTCTTATAATAAATAAATATATAAAAGACATTCCTCCTTCAGGTTTCCCCCTCTTCCAGGCAGAGCTCCAGAGAACCCAAGACCAAGTGTGGGCCCAGGAAATGCAATTTCTGTGTAGCTCAATCCTGGAATCTAAGAGCTGGAAAGGAAGGGCCTGTCTTGTGGCCAGGGAATGATACAATGTGGTCCAAGCACTCATTGAACACAGAAAGCAAACTGAGGCCAGGGAGGGAAGAATGGGGGCAGGCCAGGCACTAGTACCCACCAGATCCAAGGTCTCCGGACTCCAGAGACTACTGGGCTGCTGGTTGCTCCCCTGGGAGATGCGTGCTTGCCTCCTTCTCTCAATCTCCTCAGTTTCTCCAGGGAGGGGTATGGGGAGCCCAGGATGCCACACTATGGAGTGGTGATGCCCTCTGGTGGCCACTGGTCTTTAAGTGGAAAATCTTCAAACCAGAGTGAAGGGCTGTCTGGCTAGTGCCAGACTGCACTTGGAATCTGAGAGGGGTTTAGGGATCCCCCACATCTCCTCTCCTGCCCAAGAGGGTCTGTGTCCCACTGAGACGCCAAGCTACCTGCTGGCCATGGAGTTCCGGAGTCTCTCGGCTGTCACAGTTAGGACACTGCATTCTTGATCTCCATCAGGGCTGCGGGGCTGCAGGTGAAATTCACCACGAAGAAGGCAGACAGCTGAAGGGGCCTCCTCCGTGCAGCAGCGCCACACGGCAGACACAAGAGGTCACTGGGGATTTGCCTCCCCTCTCCCCCCACGACCTCCTCCTAAGCTCGGAGTCTCTTGCATCGCATCTGCTCCCCCATCCTCTTTTCCGCAGCTCCTTAGAGCTCCCAGAGGGGAGGATGGGAGGAGCAGGCTGCACATGCTGCCTGCAACTGCCTGCTGGGACACCTCCCTCCGGGAGGCCTCCCTGCAAAAGCCCCATGGCTCTGGCTCCTCAGACATGTGCACTCAATCTGTGTCTCATCCCGGAGCCAGTCTGTCTTTGAGAATGAGCTTCCCAGCTTGTCCTCCATTCGCTCCGGTTGCCGTGGCTCTTAGCTCTCGGGGTAGGGCTTGCTGTGTGTGGCGGGGGCTCACCTAATGGACAGGTCTGCGAAAGCCCCCTCCCCTAATAGTCAACGGTCCCCGGTGGGGGAAGTGGGGTGAGCTGCATCATGTTCAAGCTCTAGGGTGCCATCAGGAAGTCAGAGCACGCAGGGCGAGAGCTCCAGCAGCTCAGGCTGCTCTGGAGTCTAACTCAGGGTCTGCTCCAGCATCATCACTTGATTCCAGAACGGGGAGCGTGAATGATAGCTCGCTGGGATTCCTCTCTGGGTGCTGCTGCTGCTTCTAAGCTGGGGAACTAGGAGACAGAGGGCTTGGGACTCAGCTGGCACTCTGGTCAGGAATGAGGGGCTGGGCCCCCAATTGCATGACACAGAGGGAGGCACAGACAGCCGGTGGGCAGCTGACTGGGCAGGGAGTGGTTGTTTTTCTTAATGGCTCTTATTGCCCAACAGTTTCCACTGGATGGTGTCTGTGTGTGGTGTGGTGCTCGGGCCCAGGGGAGCCTGGCGGCGGGGAGGATCTAACACGGCCCAACAAGCCAATTCTAGGCGGGCTGGGAGTAAGGGCGAAGCAGATATGGTCATTTACTTGTGATGGAGATGGGTGGCCTCTGGGTCTAGTCTGGCCCAGTGGCCTAGGACCACCTTGCCTCTTGGGTGGGGATAGCAGGGTGTCCCCAGCTCTGTAAACAGGCAAGGTTGACAGAAGAAGGGAGGGTTAGCTCTCCAGCCCACCTCTTAGCACTCATGTACTGCTCCTAGGACACAGGGAACATGTTACTTTACCTGCCTTGTTTCATAGCACATGCAGACAGCGAGGACAGAAAACAACCATTCTTGGGCGCCTGGCTGGCTCAGTCAGTTAAGGGTACGACTCTGGATCAGATTGTGATCTCACAGCTTGTGAGTTCAAGCCCTGTGTTGCTCTGTGCTGACAGCTTAGAGCCTGGAGCCTGCTTCCAATTCCTCTCTCTGTGCCCCTTTTCCACACGCACTCTGTCTCTCTTTCTCTCAAAAGTAAACATTAAAAAATATTTTTTAGGAAAAAAAACCACGACAGTTCTTAGGGCCTTTGATACCCTAGAGCTCCGCCCTCTTGGCAAACACAGCTGCTCTGGTGGCTCTTCCCTGGGTCCCTCCCGCAGGGGACTTGTGCACCCAGCTATGGTTCTCCGTGGACTCCCTACGGAAGCCAGTTCCCTTCTTCCCTCCCAGTTCACACCTGACCACGCCCAGAACCTGTGCGTTCTACCGCTGTCCTCCAGCTGCCCCTGCTCCCGGCGGTTGCCTCCCAAAGGCTGCGCTGTGATCATCCCGAACACAGACAGGATTGCTTCCCTCTGTGGCTAGAACCCACCAGTGGCCTGTCCCCTCCATCAGGAGTCAGGAAGCTCACAGAGGTTTTAAGTTATGGGCAACTCCACATAAGCATGCTTATTGAGAGCAATGTGGAGATCAAGTCCAGACTCCAGAGGAAACACTGCTGATTTGCACAGGCTGAGGCAGCAGTCCCAGGACAACAGATAGCTCTTGTGGCCCCCAGGATGAGGTCTTTTTCCCTCAGCAGGTGACAGCCCCAACAGACTCCCTCAGTACAGCTCTGGCTCCCATACCTCTAGCCTTAGCTGAGGACATCTGTGGTTCTTGCACTGTGACACATTTTTTGACTAAAACCATCTCCTCTCCTCTGCCAGCAGGCCAGTACCCACAAGAGATGTCACCTCCCTTGACTCCAACCTACTGGCGGTCTTGTGCCTCTATCCTAGCATGTACCTCACTCCATTGTGGTTACCTACATGCCAGTCCATCCCGCCAGCCAGGGAGCCCCTGGAGGTCCGGGATGCACCCTTTCCTTCTACAGAATTATATTACATATAATTCTATAATGGGACTGGCCAGGATCTGCCTTCTTGTTCTCTCTGTACAAACCCTCTCTGTCTTGAAGGGCAAGGACCATAGACTGTATTCTGCCCGCTTTACACATTTAGGGTACCCAGCAAATCAAAGAGAGCCTAGGCTACCTTCCTACCCCATTAAGCACTCATCCTTGGTTCCCAAGGAGCATTCCTAGATGGACCCAAGGCTCTCTGCAATATCCCTTAAATCCCATCCTGTCGGACCCTGGGATGTGCAGTGACTTCGGGGGCATGGTGCTGACTGCTTGATTGAACAGGTTTAGATGTTGCTGCGAAGAGGAAGGCGTGTTTTAGATGTGATTAAATTTCAATCAGCAGATGGTGAGTAAAGCAGATTACCCTCCATAACGTGGATGGGCCTCATCCAATCAGCTGAAGGCCCTAAAAAACTTGCAGTTCCCTGAAGAAGGAATTCTGCTTCCAGACTCCCTTTGGACTCAACACTGCAACATCAACCTTCCTCTGGATCTCTAGCTGTCAGCCTGATTTGAAACTTGCCAGCCCCCACAGTCCAGTGAGTCAACTCCTTAAAATATCCCTCCCTCCCTCCCTCCATCCTATCGGTTCTGCCTCTCAGGAGAACCCCAGTACACCATTCCAGGCTTGATCCAGAGCCCTCCCTGCTTCAGGCCACCTTCATTTTGCATCCCTCGTAAGTTCCTGAGGGCTTCCTGAATTCTACGACTTTACTCTTCATTCTGTTTTGGTCCTATTTAGTGAGGATGTTCTCCAAACAGTAAAGATCAGAAGACACAACCTGCCGGGGACCAAAATTTAAGATGTGGGGGGGGGAAAAAACCCCAAGCAATACACTATTAAAAAGAACTCAGGTCTCCTCTATTACCGGCCTTACAAAGGTGTGAAGCATGGCTGGTAACCATGAATCCCAGAATAGTTCCCCTTCTGATGTTCAGAATGGTACAGCTGATGCTGCAATCCACAGCCTGGTGAATTTTCAGTCCATGCCTGGCAAGATCATTGATTAGTCACAGGATGGCTTTTTAACCAAGTTGAGAGTCACTACAAGCCACTACACTTTTTTCAACAGAGGGCTTCGGCAGCCACACTTAACACCTTGCCACTTGAGAGATACCAGGACTTCTGCAGCTATCTCTGTCCATAATGAACTATGGCCAGGGCACAAGGACAATTTAATTAGCAGCTAATCTGGGTTACTAGGTTATGTGCCAAATTTAAAGCCAACTTCTGAGAGGTGAGTCACTTGATTTTCTCCAGCCCAACAGTCTCGGAGGAGAGAACAATGGAAAACTGTGGATAACAGAATATTTTTTTAACATTTTTTATTTATTGAGAGAGAAAAGGAGAGAGAGATGGGGAGGGGCAGAGAGAGGGAGACAGAATTCCAAGGAGGCTCCACACCATCAGTGCAGACAGAGCCCGATGTAGGGTTTGAACCCACAAACTGTGAGAGCATGACCTGAGCCGAAATCAAGAGTTGGATGTTTAAGTGACTGAGCCACCCAGTTACCCTTAGATTTTATTTTAAAGTAATCTCTTCCACTCAAGCTTGGAGCTTGAACTTGTAACCCCAAGAGTCGCATGCTCTACCGGCTGGGCCAGCCAGGTGCCCCAACAATGAGAATTTTTAAATACTGACAGGCTGGGAGCAATGAGCACACTCTCTGGTAAAATTTAACAGGGTAAACACAGAAGTCTTGCACTTGAGTTCAAAATAACCAACTTTCCATATACGGGATGAAGGAGAAGGCTGCTGGGCTTTCCTCAGCCCATGAGATGCAGTCCTGGGGGCCTCAGACGTGAGCCGCAGGAGTCAGGCACAGTCTGGGACTCTTGGCCCAGCCTATGCTTCCAGGTCTGAAAGGGATGTCACGTGCCCTCCCAGCCCCAGGCTCTAGCTGGGCTCAGCGGACAGCAGCTGGCCCCGGGGGAGGGACACTGGGACCATGCTGGCGGGAAGGTGCAGCCTGGGACCAGACACCCTGGCCCAAAGGTCTCTCCACCCTGTGAACCACACTGACAATTTATTGACTTCTCTAACCCTCCATCCCCAATCTGCAAAGGGAGGATAATAATGCTGTTTGGGGACTGGAGCAGTTAGTACACCCAGATCAAATCTGGGCTCATTGCTTAGCCACACAGGAAGTTTTCAATAATGCTAACTAAGATTACCCGAAGGGACCTTATATGGAAGAGAGGTCACCTGGAAGCTTCCTGGCCCCACACAGGAGAGGCCTGCTACCGGGCGGGCTGCCTGTGGGTGAAGGCGCGGGTCTGCCAGCACGGGTGGGAGTCCAGTGCCAGGCACTGATGGGCTAGGCAACCTCCAGGGTCTCAGCTAAACTTGCTCTCTTGGGTTCCCATGGCCTAGAGGAGGAAAGACCTGCCGGCCCGCCCCCCCCCCGCCCACAGAAAAGACGAGTTAGCACAGAGGACTCCCATATCAAATCACCCGAGTGCCTCCAAAGTCACGCTTACTCTCCAGTCTGCAAGGGGGAAGCACAAACCAAGTAGGGCTCTCAGGAAGCCTTCAAGACTTGCTGGTTGATGATGCACTGGGAGACAAAAGCTGAAAGGCAAAGGCAGACACAACGCCCAAGAAGAGTTGTGTGGGTTTTGCATCCCTGCCCCCAGCTCTGCGCACTCTGGGCCAGGCTGCTCCGCGTCTCAGGGAGGGGAAGACACCCCCCACCCACCCAGACCGGCCCTTCTTCTGACGCCACCTGCTGTGACATGCTGTCATCATTTCTGCCGACCAGGAGAAGGGTAGTAAGGCCACCTCAGAATGTCTGTCCCCTTCCCCGCTTCCCTGACAAGAGCTGGGAGGCCCACATGTCAGACAGGGCACCAGAAAAGTTCTGTGAATAAAACTTTAATAATGTACAGCAGAAATTGGACAGGCTCATTCTTATATTAAAACAAAAGATTTCCTATATTACAACTTATTTACATTTGCATACTGAAGAGGTAAAGTGTCTAAGTGGCTATTTTACAGTCCTTTCTAATAAAATGTACAAAAACAAACAGAAGTACCGAGAATGCCGTTCGGGGGCCTTGATGGCGACGTAAGAACGGGCTTTGACTTGGTCTGTGAATCCAGAATCCAGAGGTGCAGGTAGCCCTATGGATCAGGGTTAGCCCCAGGGGCCAAACGCCACGGCTTTAGGCTTTAGTTTCTCCCCAACTCTCTGACTCCTAACTCTTGGTGTTAAGAGTGGTGGGCATGGGGGTGGGAGTTTCCCAAGAAACCGCTCAGTCTTCCCCAAGGTGTGGTGAGGCCAGGAGGTTCCCCTGGGGAGCAGGCTAGTGGCTTGGGCATCCCCAGGTCGAGGAGTGTTGGCAGATCCCAGAGGCTGGTTGTGGCTAGGGCGCAGGAGTTGAAGTTCCATTACCACCTACACCCTGCCTGGTTCTGCTGCAGGGCAGGCAGGTGAGGGGGGGGCGCAGGGGTGGGGAAAGAAGGTCCCCTTAATGACACCATTGGTATTCCAGGGAAATTAGTCAGTAGCCAATAAATTGGCCCAAAGGGTGAGGCAAAGATCTCCTTTAACACAAGGAAAGAAGCAACACGTCGGGAGAATAAATAGGAAGACCAGGAGCGTCAGACAGGCCCAGGTGCGGGGAGAGGCTTGACCCTCCTCCTCGAGCTGCGGCAGAGACTCCCTGGGCTGGAGGCAGGCTGCATCCATCATATGCTTCCCCTGGGGGCAGGCGGGGGGCTCAGAATGATGCAGTAACTTAGGGTCACACTGCCCACTGAAAGGCTCTTTGGGGGGTAGGGAGGCATCCTGGTCCTTGGTGGTCTTTTCTAGAGCAATCGGTCCAGGCTCAAAAGGCTCTCAGAACCCACTTGACAAACTTCTGGTCTTGAAACAGGCACCCGCCAACTTGAATCAGCAACTTCTTCAGTGCTCCAAGAGCAGGGCCGAAGCCCGTCTTGCTCACGTGTATTCCAAGTGCCCGGCACACCACAGGCGTGAGGCAGACATCTGCTGAGTTAACGCCTGGAGCAGAGGCCACGACCAGCTGGATCAGCTGGACCAATGCACGAAAGGCCAGGGCCCTGAAGCAAAAACCACTCACAGAAGGGGGGTCGGGACACAGTGCAAGAGAGACTAACCTCCAGGGCAAAGAGGGAGGGGACTCTCGCTGCTCGGTGGGAAGAGGCTCAGGTGCAAGGACAAACATTTCCAGTGTGACTGAGCTATGTGCGCTTGATTGGAGCATTTTTGTTTTGTGGTTGTTTTGTAGCGATTTCTTTAAAAACAAAGAGGTAATCGTCACATAGAGATGGTTTTCCTTTTATAAAAACTTAACAATACTAAAAAAAGTTAAAATTCAGACCCTTCCAATAAAATTAAAAAGAAAAGAAAAGAAAAGAAAGAAAACAAACCAAACCACTCCAGTTAAAAGTTATGGCTTCAAAGTTATTCTATACCTAAGATACGCTGACCCAACCACCACCCATAACCGTGCTTCTAGACGTCATTAAATACTACACTCAGGTTAAAACAACAGGTTTGGCTCGGGCTTTGCCCTTCCACGGGCCCCTGAAGTGGGTGCGTGTCTCTCATCTCCCCTCCACGGCGATCAGATAATCCAGTATAAGACCCATGCAGATGCCCCCCCCACTCCCTCCCCACTGCCTGCCCTCCTTCCCCTTTCCCACCCTAAACCCATCACCACCAAAAATATACACTGCTGCTTCCAGAATCTGGGATATGAAAGACAGATGTGACATTCCACTCTGAGTCCCAGGATCAGGGCCTCAAATCCCTTGGCCCTTCCTTGACGCTGTTGAGGACGATGCCCTTGGGCTGGCTCATTTCCCACGGTTGCCGCTGACCACAACACCCAAGACTTCTGCTGAGATTCTTGCCCTGCCCTCCCCCCCAACCCCCGCCCATCCCTGCCTCACATTTGGACCCCAAATCGTCCCCCACCCGCCATGGACAGCTGGGCCAGCTTTGGTTCGAGGTCTGAAATGGAGGTGCTGACACATGGGCGGGCAGAGCAGCCTGCTGGGAAGGGGGTCCCACCGTGGTGTGGGGGATCTGGGGGGAAGGGGCCAGGGGAGAGATCTCCGGGAAGGGCACCAGGGCGACGAGACGCTGCTCACTACCAGACAGAGGCACCAGCACGCAGAGACGGCAGGACGACCACACCCCGACCTGCACATGCACAGAAAGCTCAAGCAGGTAAGTGCACACCTACAGACACACACACGCACACACACACGTGTAAGGGCGTGGCACGGACCAGGCACAACAGGGGACGCACCTCGGCACATGCACACACAGCTGGACAGACAGGTGGCAGGCCCCGTCTCGGCTGGCGGGCCCTCCGGAGTCCCGCGTGAGATGGGAGGGGGGCACGCGGCCCAGAGCTGCCGGTGGCAGGGTCTGTACTTGGCTCCTCTGGGCTACCGCAGAGAGCCACCGGAGTTGGTCCCTGGAGGACCCCACCGGTGCTGCTCAGCAAAGGCAACGCTCGGCTTCCCCAGGGTCCTCCCGGGCCTGTCGCCGCCCTGGCCATCCGCCAGATGCACCGGGTTTTGCGGGACTTCCCACTACAGCCAGTCTGAGTTGTGGCATCGAGTTCTGCACACCATCCGCTCTCAGAGTCTCTATGCCGTTAGGAGGTAAATATAAAAGGTGTCTGTGTCTCAAACCCAACATGGGAGTGAGGGAGTCTCCCGGGCTCTGTCCCTCTTTCAGACCAGGGCTCCTGGCCACAGAGGGCTGGGCAGAAACGAGAGGTAGGCCTCCTTCGTACGCTCATTGCGGCAGCTGAGTGTGTAGTTCCCGCTGCCAGGGCTGCGTGTGTGGGGGGAGAGGCTTAGATCTTCACATCCTCCTGCACGCTGAGCTGTGAGAGGGTCTTCTTAATGCGCAGGGCGGTCAGGCGGGCCGCGCCGTTGGCGTACCAGCACTCTCGCATCATCTTCCCCATCACCCGCAGTGCCTGCACAGAGACCGCAGACCCCAGTCAGCCTGCCCTGCCCTGGGAGGCCCTCCTGGCCCTGCTCCTCCTCCTCTCTTGGCAGAGCCTGGCACAACCTCCCTCCCCTGAGCCCAAGGCAGCGCTTTGCGGGCCTCGTCTCCCCTTGGCCCGCAAGGGGACAAGGAGAAAGGGACGACTGCCCCGCCAAGTGCAGTCCATCGGGGTGCTCTGGACAGGGGTACCCGGAGTCGCCCACGCTCTGAAACTTCTTCATTTGTATGATTCCGTGCTAATTGTGTTCTTTTAAGGAACACATGAAGCAGGCACAGCAGGAATGGGTATTGGTGCGAGCACACGGCGGGAATCCCGGGGCTCACGTGCATGGACACAGGTGGGGGGAAGCAGGACAGGAGCCCCAGAAAAGCCACCCTGTCAAGAGGTGGAAAGCTATACTGCCACTGCCTGGACCACACAGGCGACCCCTGTGGTCAGGCCAACAGATGGATTTGGAAGGTCACCTACGGACCTCTACTGGACACGGAGGGCCACAAAGGTCCCCGACTGCTGTCCTTGGCCAGTGGTTTTCAGAATTTCAAAAACGGACTGAGAAGGTTGTGGGGTGGAGGCAGCCAAAGACCAGCTCTTTCGGCCTCAGCCTCATCCTCTGAGACCCTGACTGGAGGGCTCCAAGGAACATTTTGGAATATGCTGCTCTATTATGCAACAAGAAGACATCACCTAAAATGTAAGCTAAGGCACTGTGTTCTTAAATGCAGAAATGCCCTCTAGTGGTTAGAGTCCCTAAAAGCCAAGAGCCGAGAGGGCCCTGAAGACTCCAAGACCCCAGACTGCCATGTTTATTTGGAACCTGTAACAAAAATTTGTCCTCATTTCAATTATTTACCCTCAATGCTGTCCCTACCCCACTTCCTCTGCTATCGCTCCCAAATTCCAATCCTCCACAGCCTCCTCCCTTCTGAGTTTTTAGAAAGGCCACCTCCCTCACTGACATGCCTTCTAAATCCTGTCCCGCCATTCTGCACCCAGTCTGAGCTCGGCTTCTTTTATGGATGCCTCCATTTGACTCTTCCACAGAGCTCAGCTCGTCCCTGTGGGTCCTCAGCCATATTTCTAGTCAGACAGGTCTAACGGTTCCCACTCGGTTTTTATTTATGTCTCATGCTGACCACCTCTTATCTGTGTCTTGGGAAGCCTTTTCTTCCACCAGGCTGTCCGTTCCCATGGGGACCCTGCAGTCCCCAGGACAAGGCACTGTGGCCCATCTGGGCTTCATCTACAACAGCATGTAACCTACAGGAGTGACACAGGGGTACGGTACCTCTGGGCATCGCCTCATTGTTGGCAAGCTCTTTCTTTCTTTCTTTCTTTCTTTTTTTTTTTTTTTAACTGGGAAACCCTTTTTCTAAAGTAGAGAAACCAGGCAGATGGAGAAGCCACGGGAGGCAGGGAGCTTCCTACCTCATAACTCTGCCACCAGTTGGGGATGTTGGGACGTAGCTTCTGGTCACATACGACCTTTCGCATTTCCTCAATGGAAGGGTCAGAGGGCACTAAGTCATAATATGGTAGCTGATACTCTTCATGGACTCCTGGGAGAAAAGAAAATATTCACCTGAGTTACCAACAGAAGGAGGGCATTACTCAAAATTCCAGGACAACGCTCACACTGGGATCTGTAAATACCACTTCCCACTAAGAGCTAGGGCTCCTGGAGAGGCTGGCGGCTTCCAGGAATGGGATGAGAGATACACAAGAGTAGCAAGGAATGTCTCTGTCATACCAAAAGCCATCAAACTATCAAAGACTACTGAGGTCACATTACAAGACACCAACCTGGAAAGCTCCGACTGGACAAAGCAAAAGTAAGACTAATCCCTTCAATGGAAGCAAGCGCTTTAAATCCACCAGTGCATTATACTTAAAAAAAAAAAAAAAGACACCAAAACCCTTAGTCACCTTTGTAGAACAAAAGGTAACAAATTCATTGTTCTTGAGAAATGGTAAATAAATGGGAAGAATCAAGTGTTTTTCCCAATTTCCCTATTCAAACTATGGATCTTGGTAACCAAATGGACGATTACGGGAAGTTTCTCTCTAAAGAATCTAGCAAATGAGGATTGACAGTATCAGAATATCAGCATTTTTCAACCTCTAATGAATTTGGACTTGAACAATGATCACTGATGGCTGTGAACAACACAAAAAGAGAGATAACTGGCATTATGTGCCTTGTAACAGAACTTCGGGGGGAAAATATATATGACTCCAGTCATTAGATATAACTATCGTAAGAAAGTCACAGGAATAGGATAACATGTGAATGCCATGAAAACCTAATTGCCAAAATCTAGACAGGAAAACTTTAGAGGACAAATGACCTGGCTTCTCAAATAAACTGAAGAAAAACAATGGAGGGGGAGCCTATACATTACAAGAGACTTAACTTAGATGTGTATCAGTCAACTGCTGTGGATGGACATGATTTGAGCCTGATTTGAACAAAAAAATTATGAGACAACTGGGGAAATCCCAACACTAACTGATGTTAAATATTAATGTCCACTTTTTAAAGTGTGATAAACTATTGTATTTAAGTCCTTATCTTTTAGAGCTACAAACTGAAATACATTCCATGATAAGAAGCTAATTTGAAAAATCCAATGTAACTTTCCCATGCCTTTTTCCAGGAAAAGTTCTGCTGTTCTGAGCTAGTAAGAGATTTAAAAAAAATGTTTATTTATTTATTGTTTATTTACTTTTGAGAGAGACAGAGACAGAGAAGGCGCAGGGGAGGGGCAGAGAGAGAAGGAGAGAGAGAGAATCCCAAGCAGAGGGCTCAATCTCATGAACTGCAAGATCATGACCTGAGCCAAAACCAAGACTCAGATACTTAACTGATTGAGCCACCCAGCTGCCCCCTAGTAGGGCAGATTTTTAAATAGAGTTTTGGTAAATATCTAAAGAATGCTTAAGAACCCATGCTCTGGCCTTAGCCAGCATTTGAATCCAGCTGTTGTCCAGCTGTGTGACCCTGGACAAGTTACCTCTCTCTCTGTGACTCATTTTCTTCATCTGAAAACTTATGACAGTAATAGTTCCCACCTCTTAGGTGTAGTACAGATTAAATGAATTTATACACAGTGAGTGGTGAATAAACATTAGTATTATTTAGGGGTGCCTGGGTGGCTCAGTTGGTTAAGCGTCTGACTTCGGCTCAGTTCGTGATCTCATAGTTCGTGAGTGTGAACCTCGAGTCGGGCTCTGTGCTGACAGATCAGAGCCTGGAGCCTGCTTTGGATTCTGTGTCTTTCTTTCTCTGTCCCTCCTCTGCTCACGCTCTGTCTCTCTCTCTCAAAAATAAACATTAAAAAAACTGAAAAAAAAATTTTAAATGTCTTTTATTTATTTTTTTGAGATACAAAGAGAGACAGTGCGAGTAGGGGAGGGTCAGAGAGAGGGAGACATAGAATCCGAAGCAGGCTCCAGCCTGACACAGGGCTCAAACCCACGAACTGCAAGATCATGACCTGAGCCGATGTTGGACACTTAACCGACTAAGCCACCCAGGTGCCCCCAAAAAACTTTTTTTAATGCTAGTACTATTATAATACTTAGCCCCAATTTCTGGATGGTATGAGAAGGAAAAATTAACTTATTCCCAGTTTAAGACTTATATGAATGGATTTTTCTTTTTTTATGTTTTATTTATTTTTGATACAGAGAGAGACAGAGCATGAGAGGGGGAGGGGCAGAGAGAGAAGGAGACACAGAGACACAGAACCAGAAGCAGGCTCCAGGCTCTGAGCTAGCTGTCAGCACAGAGCCTGACGCAGGGCTCAAACCCACAAACATGAGATCTGACCTGAGCTGAACTTGGAGGCTTAATCGACTGAGCCACCCAGGTGCCCTGAACAGATTTTTCTTAATCTGTTTTATCTGTACATAATGATCAAAATTTTAGGGGGGCTGGCTGGCTCAGTCGATAGAAGATGCGACTCTTGAAATCAGGGTTGTGAGTTCAAGCCCCATGTTTGGGGTAGAGCTCACTTAAGAAAGTACATTAAAAAATATTTTTAGACGTACAATTCCATGAATAATACCTGTGTGCCTACTCCGTAATTTGGATCTTACCACACACATCAGAGATGAAAAAGGTCAGTAATAACAGGACAGGGTTCTGCTGGAAGACTTGTGAGGTTTTTTTTAATTCATTTAATTTAAATTTAATTTCATTTCCAATGACCTGGAATCTCTTAGGTCAAAGATAAATCACTGAGGGGAAGGTTCTAGTGGTTCTTGAACATGTTCACATGGCAGAATACTTGGAAGTCACTGTAAAATACTGATGTACTAAGTTAATAAAAAAAAACATTTCCTGTGAGATGTGATACTACCTTTTAGTAGATTCTGACCTGGGTGAACAGGTGCAAACGTCAAAAATGTAAGAAAAAATGACAGGAGGGGCACCTGGGTGGCTCAGTCGGTTAAGCATCCGACTTTGGCTCAGGTCATGATCTCACTTTTCATGGGTTCGAGCCCCACGTCGGGCTCTGTGCTGACAGCTCATAGCCTGGAGCCTGCTTCGGGCTCTGTGCCTCCCCCTCTCTCTGACCTTTCCCTGCTCAAACTGTCTCTTTCTCTCTAAAAAATAAATAAAACATCAAAAAAAAAATTACAGGAAGAAAAAACTGCATTTTGAGAAAATTCTATACATTAATGAACTTTCTGCTCCAAATTCAGAAATCACCACTATTATTTTATCGATGAACGCCCACATTTCCCAGCACTGTGGCTGGAGAGCCAGCGTCAGAACACACTCAGTGCCTCTCATGTACAGGAGACCCCCTGCCATTAGTCTGGAACTATTCCTGCCCAGGACTTTCCCGACCTCCAAGGATCAATAAGGACGACGTTAGGAAAAAAAAAAAAAAAAAAAGCCAGACAAGCCTCCAGAATGGTGACCGCCATGTGAAACACTATTCAACAGAGTCAACGCCGCCTTGTACAACCTCCTCCAATGTCCCCATATCTTTGAGAGACCCGGAAATGTGATGGGCTCTGGCACTAGGCGGCCCACAGGTGGTAAAAAGAAGGGAGGCAAAAAGGCACCGGCACCCTCGTGTGACCTGGCATTCTAGAGTGGGAGGCAGGAGGAGGAGAAGGCCAAAAAGAAAGGTACCTCCAGAATTGCATCTTCGAGCAATCTCCCAATACACGAGCCCGAGGGCATAGATATCTGCGCACTTGAAGGAGTCAAAGTGCTTCATGTTGATGGTCTCATCGAGCACTTCAGGGGCCATGTACCTGCAACAGCAAAGGAAATGGATCATGTGTAGGAAAGGAGGACTTCTTGATTGAAATCAAAACTGTGATTCCGGGGCCCTCTGAATGTGGGAATGCATCTCCCCAAGAGTGTCCCTAGCAGGGAGCATGTGATCAATTCTTATTGCAAACTCCCATTTTGGATTAGAATCTAAACACTTCAGCACAGGTCAGGATGCTAGGCTGCTCTTATTTGTACCTCTAGTTTTTAAACATCAAGATTTATTTCAAGCATGTTCTGATTTTTTGGCAGAGGTATTTGTGCTGTGGGTCACAGGGCAGTAATAGTCCATAATATCTGGTTGCCACTGGGGTCTTGGACTTTATTAAATGTAGCCACAGTGATGGGTTGTGTTTAAATTTCATTCTGAACCTCTTTTGTTATCTTACCTAATTACACATACATGAAGATTAATTCTAACTGATCATCACTGTGTCTCTCAGTTAATCAGTACTACTCAAGCCACTCCACCCCCCACCAGAGTAAGGCAAATCAGGGGACCACCTCAGTCCTCACACTCTGGGGCCTGGGTAGCTGCTGCCCTCATTCAGGTCCAAAGGGGAAAAGCAGCGGCACAATTTAGTGAAGTTCACGGACACCTGAGACAGAAACAGATCTCTGCCGTCCCATCACATGACAGTTCCATTTGCAACTCACGAAGTCGGTCTGCAATCGTAATTCCCTACTTCTTACTTCGCCTCTGTATGAAGTGGGGAGCGGGCCCAGAATCATAAAGGTGCCCCCATCTCACCCTGCATTGCCTCCGCTCTAGCCTGGCAAACTTGCCCTCTAACCCCAAGCAAGACGCACTCCCCGCCTCCTTGGAGGTTCCGCACAAGCACCCCTTCCGACGGCACAGTCTTCCTCCTGTCCTAGCCAAGCCTGGCACCTGTCCCCCTTCCAAATCTTTTTTCTGGACTCTCTGTCTCTGCTGCCTCCCCTGCCCATGGACTGCCACACAAATACAGTTCTGTGAAGCCGTGCGCATGGCACTTGTATCTGTTACATGCCACCAGTTCGGCTTTCCACCATGGGGCGTGGGGCTTCAGTTCAGCTCAGCTGTGTGACAGCAAGGGCCACATCCCCTCTTCTAGCCTTCTTTCTCCTGCGCAGATGGGAAGGGGTGCACAGGTGCTATTCAGTACAGGGGTAGGACAATGACAGAGGCCCAGGGCCTTCCTACCGTTTGGTGCCCACCCTCTGATTTGGGGCAATGTCGATGGTGTCCGTGACCGCATCATGGCGAACAGCCAGGCCCAGGTCTGCAATGGCACACATGCCATTTTTCTTCACCAGGATGTTCTTTGATTTTAAGTCTCGATGAGCAATTCCAGGCTTCCCTGGCAGAGAAAACCATAGGGATCTTAACAGAGAGATCGTATCAGTGTTAAAAGCACAGTCTCCGCAGCCATATTATGTGGGTTTGAGTTCTGGCTTTGCCTCTCACTGACCCAGTAGCCCTAAACAAGCGGCTTCACCGGTCTGCGCCTCTGCCTCCTCATCCGTAAGGCTACCCCAGTCTTTCCTCCATGGTAACGTGAGGACCGGAAGCATTAGCATAGGTAAGTGAAGAGCTTAGAAGGACATATGTACTAGCGGTTAGCACTGGCCCCCTCCCCAACGGTGTGCAGCAGGATAGAACTGCTAAGGAATTCCAAGGGAAGCTGCCGCAGGGGCTGGGGCCTCACCGTCCCACGGGTGAAGATAAGGACTGCTGCTATACGCACGGGGGCTAGGAACAGGATCAAACCTCGATGGCTGGCTCTGTCACTGCTGCCCTGCCACCAGGGCTCAGGGAGCATAGCACATGCCCTCCTTGACGAGAACCACGATCCCCCAGAGAACTGACATTACAGTCAACAGACAGGAGGCTTGAGGTCTTTTTCCTCCCGGAGAGCCTGCCTCAGTCAGTGAAGCCCAGTGTCTAATCCACCATGCAGTCCGGAAGCCAGCTGTCCTCAACGGATGTGTGAAATTACCGAACTGGTGCTCCTCTGCACTAGCTTGTTTTATCTTCTGGGCTCTCTGCTTGTACCCGTGGACGGTGGGTTCCTGAGGTGACAGCTCAGGACACTAGGTCCCCAACCAACACCTGTGCAAGGCTGTTGAATGACAGACAACGGAATCTTTGTTCTAGAGCCCCGGAGGGAATTCTAAAGACAGAGGTGAAGGGATCCCACTGAGACACCTCTTGTTCTCAAGTACAACTCGACTCTCCCTCCCTGATCAGGCCACAGTTCCTGAGGCCCACCTCCAGCTTCCTCAGTGAGAAGGAGTTCTGGGAACTGAATCAGGATGGTACAGGCTTTTAAATCCACTCAACCTCACTGCCCCTCGCCAGGGCCCACTCACCTTGGGTACCCACAATCTCCATGTGCAGGTGTGCTAACCCGCTGGCCGCAGACAAGGCCAGCTTAATCATCCCCTCGATCGTCACCGTGTATCGGTTCAGGTAATCAAACAGGGAGCCGTGCTCATGGTAGTCTGAGACGAGCCACAGCTGGGTCCAGGTGCCATTATCTGCAGAGAACCACAGAGCAGTTCTGGAACAGGCACAACTACCAGCAAAAAGGTTAAAGCAGGAAAGAGAGAATATCTGAACAACACAAACTCCGACTAGACTCCTGAATTCACGCTTCCTGCCTCCACACTTCCTGAGGCCTCCTCTGTGCCTGTTTCATCTACACTTGTCCACCAGCGTGGGGCTCCAGGAAGGACAGAAGAGAAACATTCTTTCTTAGACCTGCTGCCTTATTTCTCGCAGGTGGCTGCTGGGAGTCTGAAAAAGGCCTACGCATTCACATTAGACCGTGACTGGCCGCACCCACTGCCGCCGAGGAGGAGGGCTTCGCAGACCCTCCGCTGGGCTCTGAGGCCCTTGAGCACAGCCTGGCCCAGCAGCCGTCTCATCCGGAATGGTTCCTTTCAGTAGGCTAGGGGCTCTCTGGGAGAAGAGCAAAGAGCTCCTTTACGTGTTACTGTATTCCGAACCAAAAAGTGCCTTTTTTTTTTAAATTGATTTTGAGAGAGAGAGAGAGAGTGCACATGAGTATGTGCGGGGGAGGGGCAGGCAGAGAGAAAGAGAGAGAAAGAGAGAATATGAATGAATCAATCAATCCCAAGCAGGCCTGGAGCTGTCAGCACAGAGCCCAACATGGAGCTCCATCTCACAAACCATGAGATCACGACCTGAGCCGAAATCAAGAGTCAGATGCTTAACCAACTGAGTCACTCAGGCGCAACCCCCCCCCCCAAATGCTTTCCAGTGCATGAAGAGCACACTTCCAAGTATTCCAGAGAGGTCATCTTACCCTCAGAGGAGCAATGGAAGGCAGACAGCATGGCCTCTTACATGAGGTGGGAGGTAGGAGGCAGTATATAGCGGGAAGGAGGAAGGAGAAAACGAAACCCAAAGCTGGCGATCTAATTAGGTTATGCTGCTGTCAATAGGAAGATTGGAAATTGGACTGAGATCTCCAAATTCCAGGCTGGTGTTGGTTCCAGGACACTATACTATATATATCATGTTAAAGAGGCAAAAACGAAGGAGTCCGGTTTTTCTTCTCCCTTGGCCCTAATGTGAGTTTTTACAGCCAGATCCCTACTCACATGGGCTGCCAGAATCAATAAAGGGAGTGGCTCTTGGAACAGCACCGACCTTGGCTTCCTGATCATGAACAAGGGGTCCACCCAGCACACCACTCTTGCACTGCAATCAGCCCCAAAGTCGTGAGGACCCTGGCAGTAAGTTAAAGTTAAAAGGGAAGACATCTTCTGATCCTTGAGGCTATATGTAAAATTTAAATGTTATCAAAAAGGAGCTGCTGTTTTTAAAAAGCAGAGCGCACTCAGAGGGAGTAAACAATTCTCTCTTCCTCTTCTTGCCTGTGCTGGAGTCTGAGCCTCTTCAGCCTGGGGGCAGTGGAGGCCGTTACCCACTCCCCCCACCCCCCAGCAATATGAGGAATCAGCAGTCTGATGTTGTTTTCAGGAAAAAAAAAATACTTAGCATCTTCCGTAGGCTCTGTAGACACTAACTTCTAAAAACTGCCATGTCACAGGAGCAGACTGTCACAACGGCCATGGAGCCTCTTCTAACATGTAAACGCTAACACCTCAGGGTCTTCCAGCTTCAGGCACACCAACTGCCCGTGTGTCCGATGTCCCCTCTTATGTGGAAGCTGTGAGGGCAAGGACTGTGTTTTGTTCTCACCAGTGGTGATCAAAGCAGCTGGGGGTAGTCACTAAATGTCGGCAGATTAAAGAATGAAATTCCTTGGGGCGCCTGGGTGGCTCAGTCAGTTGGGCGTCCAACTTCGGTTCAGGTCCTGATCTCATGGCTCATGAGTTCAAGCCCTGCATCAGGCTCTGTGCTGACAGCTCAGAGCCTAGAACCTGCTTCAGAGTCTATGTCTTCCCCTCTCCCTCCACCCCTCCCCTGATCACACTCTGCCTGTCTCTCTCTCTCTCTCCTTCAAAAATAAACAAACATTTAAAAAAATGAAATTCCAATCACTACTCACTATCTCAGAATAAAATGTAATCCTCTCAAAAAGGTCCTTCATAATCTGGGGTCTGCTACCTGTCCACCCACAGGGCCGATCCATGTTACCTGCAGGGTCCCAAACACACCTCCCTCGACGCATGTGTCTAGAGTGCCCTTCCCACTGATTTTTTCTTCCTGATCAACTCCTGACACCTTGGCCTCCCCCCAACCCCCACCCCCAGCTGGGCTCAGCAGAACGGCCTGCTGTCTGATTACTTCCTGTAATCAACTGCTCATTTACTTCTCGCTTTGCTAGTCAGTGAGGTCCTCCTAAACAAGGATGTGCCTGGCCGTATGAGAGACTCAAAAAGTAAAGGAAAAGTCAGAAGGGAGAGGAAGGAGGCACTCAGGGGCCTCAGGGGCCAGTGGACCAGGCACCGGGCCTCAAAGACCACAGGAGATCCCTGGGGGCAACCAGGCCATCCCCATCCCTGCTCTACACGAAGTGTGGATGATGCTGATTATGTCAGAGCATGGACCTTGTGCTCTTCCGGGCTACCCTTCCCCAGCAGGGGCTGAGGCTACAGTTCTTCATTCCAGCGGTTTTCAGGGGACATTAGCTGGAACCCCTACAGGGACTCCACCAGGGGTGAGGGGAAGGAGTGTTAGGAATGGCAAGTGGGCAGGTGGGCTAAGGGGTTTATCTTGTTTACCTGCTTAGTAACTGCTTGCTTAATAGCCTGGCTTTCTGTATAAGCTTCTCATAGAAGAAAAGTTGGAAGGACCAACAGCTTATTCAAACTCTCTTTCTACGACTAATAACCACGAAGGCAAAGAGAGCCATGCGGTCCCACAGCTGTTCCACTTCCCCAGTCACCCCTCCATGTGGGACTAGCGCTGGCTTTGGGACATGCTATGTCCAGACCCAGCTCTTTACCTTTATTGTCAGCAGCAATAAACCCAAGGATGTTTTCATGGCGCAGCATGACTGTCTGGTAGATCTCTGCTTCCCGGAACCAAGACCGTTCTTCCCGAGAAGAGAAAATCTTCACGGCCACATCACCACCCCTCCAGCGGCCACGCCACACTTCCCCAAACCGGCCCTTGCCAATAATCTCCTGTAAAACGATGGTTCGGGCCACGGTGCGCTGGACAAAAAGGGGTAACCCTGTGGACCAAGAATGGAAAGAAAGCTGACGCTGTAAATTTGCTAAACTCTGCAACTCCCACCCCCACTGCCACATCAGAAAGGCCATTACCACACAGTGCCTCCACTCTGCCCTGGTCCACAGACCACAGAGAGCTGAAGCTGCCCCTGCACCATGTCCAGGTAGGCCAGCAGGGCCGAAGCAGGGCAGAAGACTGGGAGGGAGCGGACACAGAAAGGGAAACGCATGCAATTAGCTATGCCTTATCTAAGCGATTTCTCCTTTCAGTTAGTACGGATGACAGATTTGCACACGTCTGAGCAGATTCACCAACTCTGCAGCCAGCCTCTTATGGGCCAGTCCACCCACATCTGCTTTATGCTGACTGAAGAGGAAAGAGGGCAAGAGAAGGTGAGAGGGGGCTTGATTCCCAGGAGTGCCTCCGGCCGTTTTGCTCCGTGGCCACTAGAGGGCGGTGCCGTGTGGCCCATGAGAGCCAAACTGGGCCTCAAAGGCTCCCACCTCTCTCCAACGAGCTCCAAGCTCTGCTCACAGGTCAAGCTCCAGAAGCAGAATTCAATATTAGCCATGCTTATCCTAAGATTAATTTTACTGTCTTTGTAGGGCTCATTTATTGCTTCATTTGTCTCATTCAGTAGTAGTCTCCCTATTTATCCAATCACACTTATTATCATGACTGACTCTGAACTCTCACTTCATCTCCCAGACCAAATAAACATGTTATGAATCCCTAACCCTGAAGTGTGCCCTACTACACACTAGGCACTATGACCAAGACTTTATATAAATTATCTCATTTCTTCACAACTGCCTATATAAGGTAGATGGCGTTCTTATCCCCATTTTACAGATGACAAAACTAAGGCTCAAAAGGGAAAGTTAAGGGGCCCCTGGGTGGCCCAGTCGGTTGAGCGTCTGACTTTGGCTCAGGTCATGATCTCACGGTTCGTGAGTTTGAGCCTCATATCAGGCTCTGTGCTGCCAGCTCGGAGCCTGGAGCCTGCTTTGGCTCCTCTGTCCTCTTCTCTCTCTACCCCTCCCCTACTTGCTCTCTCTCTCTCTCTCCCTCAAAAATAAATAAACATTAAAAAAAAGGGAAAGTTAAGTAGCTCATTTGAACTCACACAGGCAGCAAGTGGCAAAGAAGGGATTAAAATCTAGAACTGCAGAACTGTCTGACTCCAAAGTTGATGCTTTTAACTACAACACCAAGTATAATCACCAAAATGTCTCACATCAGACCCCTCCTCTCCAGCTCCTGTGCCTGTCTGAGTTCTGGCCCTTCTTTTCTTTTTTTTTTTTTTTTAATGTTTTTTATTTCTTTTTGAGAGAGAGAGTGTGTGAGCAAGGAAGAGAAGGGTCACAGAGAGAGGGAGATACAGAATCTGAAGACAAGGCTCCAGGCTCTGAGCTAGCTGTCAGCATAGAGCCCAAGGTGGGGCTCGAACTCACAAACCATGAGATCATGACCTGAGCCAAAGTCGGATGCTTAACTGACTGAGCCACCCAGGTGCCCCGAACCCTTCTTTAAAAGACTCCCAACTGGTCTTTCCACCTCCCTCGTCACCCTGCTCCTGCCCTGCACACCCACACACAGCCCTGCCTCACTGTGCCCTCCATAACAGGAGGTGACTGGTAAATGAGAGAACTCACCCTCCACACTACTGCCAGAACTCCTTCCACGGGACAACACGAACATATACCTTGCCGCATGAAAACCTGAAGTGGCCGCCTCTCACCTTACCAGATAAAGCACAGCACCCAAGGTCCTTCCCAGGCCCCCGGGGCTGGCCTGCCAGTCCCCATCTTCCAGTTGGATAGGCCATGCCTAAACACATGGTGAACTTTTGTGCCTTTCTGTCCTTTGGCTCAAGGGGTTTTGCTTGGCCTGAATGTTCCTTGTCCTCTTACTGCTTTAAACCTCCAACTCAATCTTCAAGACCCCTTTAAACGCATCCTCCCCCATGAGGCCCTTCCCAGCAATCCCCATCTCTTCTATGCAATCTGGGGTCAGCTTTACTCATCTCTGTTTCCCCTGCATCACCTGGAGGGTATTGAACATGTATTTGTTAAAGGGACTCGAAAGTTACATAAGCAGCATGGACTGTTGACTTTAAAAACCACAGGATTAAAACTCCAGCTCCTTAGAAGCTCTCCATATCTGGGACTAAGAACGGACTAGACCATCCAGAGGGAAATAGTTATTCATCATTTTACTCCGATGACTAACAACCACCATGGACCTTCTCGAGCTTCAGCCAGTTCTGATCTTAAATGAGACTCCAGAAGCGGCACCTGGGTGGCTCAGTTGCTTAAGCATCTGACTTCGGCTCAGGTCATGATCTCACTACTCACGGGTTCGAGTCCCGCATTGGAGTCTGTGCTGACAGAGCAGAGCCTGGGGCCTGCTTCAGATTCTGTGTCTCCCTCTCTCTCTGCCCTTCCCCCACTCGTAGTCTGTCTCTCAAAAATGAATTAAAAAAAAAAAAAAAGACTCCAGAAAACCTGAGCTCCCCTCTTGTGACACCAAATCAAATCACAGAGTCAGCCAGGCAGTTCTAACCACTGCCCTACCTCTTTCAGCAAAGAACAAGACATATATTTTCTCTCTTCCTAAAAATATGCAGCTTTTAAATATATCCATCATTCTGGCACTCTCTACTGCAGAGCTTAATAAAGGCAAAACCACTGAAATTCAGGAGATGTCACAGCTCAAAGTATTCCTTGTGTTCAAGGAGGAATGTCTGCCCAGGACTGATGGCATAATTTCCCTAAAGAACAATAGTCTTGTCACGTGGCGAGGACACCTACATAAACACGTACAAAATTCTCACAATACGATTCTGTGTGTTTTAGCTAGAATGGCAACAGTGACCTTTGCAGAGGACTTTTTTTTTTTTACAAGAACAGAATCCCACCATCACTAAAATAATTATTTATCTTCATAAAAAGACTCTTTTGTAGTCATTTCACATTTACTAGCCAGCTGAGCACTACCCTGAGACCCGAGCAACCCCAGGCCCTTTATCCTGAATGATGGGCTCACACCAAGGTCCAGGGTTCGGTTCAGTTCTCTCAGCTGAGATGGACTTGGTCACCAACAGGCAGTACAGGGAGTGGGACCGGGAGCCGCAGGCCCAAGCTGCCTTTACTTAACCTCCTCTGAAACACCCTTGGGCAACTGGTGGAAGTCAATGATTCACCAAACCCCAGCTCCCAGCTTCACCCAGTGTCCTTAAACTCCCCTTGTGGTTGCTCGGAGATCAATGATTAGCTGTCACCACCTCAAGAGAAACCGGGCACACTCCTGTTTCTCCAAAGGGGCCTTAAACTGAGCACTCCACTGCTCAGGTGGAACCAGGTGAATTTTAATAGGCATGCAGTTATAAGACTTGAGAAGAGGTAGGGTTTCTGGAATGGAGAGTTTTGCACTTGACCTTTGGAATCCCAGGGACTGAAAGACTTCTGTGAACCCATTATCTTGTTACATATCAGACGCCAAAAGAAGGGGAATTATGCAGCCAAGTGCCTCAGTGCCGGCAGAAACCAGCGCAAGGCCTAGGCTTCAGCAATGCTCCGTCCTGCTGGGAGACAGCGACGGAGAGCGACCACAGACCCGATCGCCGAAGAACTCAGTACCTGAGCCAGACCCTGACGTGGAGAGATCGTAGACCAGATCCTGGAGTGTCTTGTCTTTGGAGAGACACATCTCACAAGAGGGATCTTCCATATCCAGTCTCTGGCGGTTGTGATAGACACGCTGATGATAGTTAATGACAAGGAAAACAATGATGATGATGAGAAACAGGAGGAACACGGGGCCAGCAATAATGCCTACCAGCTCCACGGGGCCCCACATGGAAGGGTGCTCAGACTCCTTGAGGTGACCTGGGTCAAGTGAGAGAGGAGAGGGAAAGAACACAGTAAAAACCTGGGAAAGCTCTGGCCTTATTTGCCCCCAATCTCCCCCGCTCCACGTGAGAATACCCCTTCCCTCTCCCTGTGTTCAAGGTGCCCTTGATCTCCCAGGTCATACTGGGCTATGTGTCTGCCTGAGGTTCTCAAATGCAAACCTCTCTAGTGAAGGAGCCCTTTTCAACAGTCACACTCACAAGCCACCGTGTCACTGCCTGCCTTTCATGGGCCTATCCCGCCTCAGTGTCCCAGAGAGACACCAGGTTCTCCTCCTCCACTCGGAACAGCAGTGCTAAGCTCTGCAGCTTTAAGTACCCCCTCCTCTGATCTCCCCAGTAATACCTTCTAAACAGTACATTTGCAAAGGGGTGCCAGCTGATATCTCCCAGGCTCAATCGCTGTCCTTCTTTTCCAACTCCAGCCTCTCTTCCCATCCTGCCATCACCCTCGCCCGGCAGCTGCCTTCATGTATCTGTCCGTGGGGACCCCTGCCTGGCTCTCCTACTCTTCACTAGCTGCCGTGGCTGCTCAGTCAGTCTCCAAAAACGCGGCTTCCACCTCTGGGACAACCCTGACAATCTGCCTCCCTCACTCTCTTGTCTACAAGTCTGGCCTGGGAAGAATCCTATCCCCTTGTCACCTTAGAGAAACATCAAAAGGGAACTTTTACTGATCACCAAGCAAAGGGATTGGGGAAGAGCAGAGAAGCATGAAAGGGCAGGGGTGCCCTACCTCCAGGACGAGCCAATAGTCCAACAAGGGTGTCCACTCACCGCTGGGCACCCTGAGGTCGATCCTATTGCAGAAGTCGGTATAGCAGCAGTGGGTGTTGCGGAGATCCTCGGAGCTCAGGCAGTAGAAGGGCTTTCCAGCGGGGACCAGCTCCACCTTGGGGATGCAGGTGCGCACGTGGTGCTCCATCCCGTCCAGGTTGAAAATGGAGACCATGCAGGCCCCATCTGTCTCACATGTGTAGTTGGCCTGCAGGCAGCTGGTACATGCACACTGCAGAGCTGCGGGACATTGGGGAGGACGTTGACGTTAACCGTGAGATCCTATCCCAGGTCCTGTTCCAGACTCATAACATAACCCTTTAGCATACTGGATGCTCCCAAATAAGGAGCATTTATAGAGATGGGACCAGGAAGAGAACACCGTCAATGGGAGCACAAACTTTCCACCTGTTTATTCGGCTCAGAAACCAGGTTTGCAAGCCCTACCATTTTCTTTTAAGTGCCCTATCTCATGCCTGTGAGAAACACAGAAAGGACCTTTTGAACTTTGCCTTAGTCTTACCACACATTGTTTGTGACTGGGAAAGAAGCCTTCCTTTAAATAGATGCCTGGAGACTAGAGGAAGGCACCTTCCCCTTGGAGGATACAATTCAGGCCACCACCTCCTGCCCCACCCTACATCCTCCATCCCAATCCACCGGGCTTCCTCACTTGACCATGGCTCACCGACCCCATCTCCTTTCTCCAGCTCTAGGCATGCCCACCGCTTTCCGAATGCAGTATGCATGCTCTCACACATCCTTTTGCTGCAATGCTTTTTTTTTCCTGGCTACTTCTCACAAATCCTTTAAAATTCAGCTTAACCATCACTTCCTTTGAAATGCTTCCCGCCCACGAGTCCAACATCCTCCTCCTCCCTTTAGTCCATGGCAGGTGCACCTCTCATGAGGGGCAAAAAGAATAACCTCCCAAGAAGATAATATCAATGCCCTCCTCATCAAGTTATTGTGAGGATGAAATGAGCTAATATATAAAAAGTGCTTAATAAATCCAACCTATTCTAGAAGGCCCCTGGATATCACTTCTAAAATATAGTATCTATCTGTCTACCTATCCACCTATCTATCTATCCATCCATCCATCTATCCATCTTTCCAAATAGGCAGTGTATGCACTCATCTCTGGGACTAATGAGTTCTGCTGGGTGTGTTTTATACAGAAGTGTGCCCTGTTGACAGGAAATTACTGTAAATGAATTTGGCGCCTCTGAAAGCCAGTTCAGCAGCCCTGGAATCCGAAATCCTTTATTTATCCATCTAACAAGAATAGCACAGACAGCAGCAGTTGGTTCTCCCCGACACTGTCTCCCATGAGCCTAACCTAGCCCTGACCTCTTGGAACCAGCAGGAGTGCTGCCATGGCCACTAGGACACTGAGGTTGGGACCCCGCGCTTAACGAAGCATTCACCATCAGGGAATGGAGGTGGCAGGGTTACCCCCCCACCCCCGGCCCAAGTCTTAGACCAGACACTCAGTGAATAATATCTGGCCGCCAGTTGGGAATATATTCAAACAGAAGCCCCTAGAGGAGAGACATTGACGACCAATCCCATGAAAAACTAGCCTGTTGGAACGCACCCCCTTCAGGCTGTAAACAGTCTATCTTTGTCTCTTCCTGCAATACACTGGAAGGCATCTCTCGGCTTTTCAGTTCCAAAGACAGATTCTAAATATCTCAGTGTCTAAAGCCCCCTTCTCCAGGCTTTCTATAAATGACGCAATCCCTTGCCATCCCCTCCTAAGGAAACAAAGCGCAGCACACACTGACAGGTAAACGGCCACAGTGGATCTTCACCGTAAGGCCTGTGATCAAAGCCCTTTCTTCTGGGAGAAATTCCAAAACACGCAGCTACCTGCTGAAGGGTAAGAGTAGCGTTCTATTTTAAGGGCAGGATGTTTAAAGCAGGTACCCTTTAGACCAGGATCCAAATCATAAAAGGAATTTTAAAAGTAAGTTCTAAAAAAATAAAAATAAATAAAAGTAAGTTCTTCCTAAACTTCAATTCCAACCCTTTTTAGACACAGGAGAGATGAAGAACTCTCCTCATTTCCCCCCAAATGCCAATGCCTTTATTCGCTCCCTCTTTTATTCTTCTTCCTAGCTTAAATTTACGTTTGCAACTCTCTGAATACTCAAGCCAAAGCTCCTCTACTCACACCGGAGTCCTGGCTGGTAAGGCAAGAAAGCTACCGCCCCGCCCCTCAGTGTGGACATTCAGGCACTACGGGGCTCCCCGGGGAACGCACACCTCTCAGTACGTGTGCGGTGACATCCAGCATGGCCAATAGCATTGGGCTATTTTGGGAAGCAAGAAGGGAAAACGAACAACTCCAAGAGGGCTATTCTGAGCACCATGGGACACACAGGCCAGCCCGTGGCCGCCTCTGGAAAAAAAGCTCACTTCTGAGTCTGTCAATTAGCAGACAGGAGAGCCAAGAGTCTCTGATTCCAGATACTTATTCTCCCTTCGTTGGTTCAGGGCCTCTTTCACAGTGATTCATTCTGGGGAACGAACACACCCACACGTGGCTCATTATTTTTGGGAAGTACTTAAACAATCTTGGTGTAAGACAGGAAAGAACAAAAGTGGTGAAATCTATGTGAGACGGGACGAAGAACGGAACTGGGAGCAGGGCCATGCGGGTTCGTGATAAGGAATTAGGCAAGCCCCTGAATCTATCTGAGCCTCAGCCGCCTAACCAGAAAATACCATTTATCTTACAGAGATGCTATGAAGATTAGCCAAACATCCGCTAAGTGCTGGGAGGATTCTGAGCAAGACTCTCCCGGCACACATCTGTGTACGTCAATATATTTTACACGGTGAGGGAGAAGTCTGAAAAAGCTAGATTTTAAGATAACCATCGCTACTGCCCACACCCCTGCAAAGGTTTCAGTTACTATCACTAGAGCCACAGCAGGGTATCCCAGGTACCATGGCAGAAACAGGTCAGAAAGACCCAAGGCTCAAATACCAGCGCTATTAGTCACATGACCTTGACCAGCCTGGTTTCCTAATCTGTAAAGTGGGGCTGTTAATAATTATTGACTAGGTGGGAACTATATGAAACAATACGTTTTCAAAGTGCTTAGCAAATAGGTGCTCAGTAAATTTTAAGCTCTCCTCTCAATGTAAAACTCAAACACACAGGCATGCACAAGTGTGTCTCTTTAACCCCTAATTAGGAAGTGGCAAGTTACAGGAAGACAGGCACAGCAAGAAAGTGGTGTTCTGGTCTCAGCTCTGCCAGTAACTAGTCGTGTGGCATTAGGCAAGTCACTTAACCTCGCTGAACCTCACTTTCCCCATGACTAACCAGAACTGAACTAAATGACCTCCACATCCTCCGGCTGAAACTGGAATCCAGTTTGTTTTTAAATTCACACTGTCTGAATCACTGATCCAATGATGGGCAGAAGTGCTTTAAATTTTATACACTTTTTCCTGAACTTTAGAGACAGACATCCAGGCTAGTCTTCTGTTAATGTTCATTTTTCAAAATAAGTGATAATACAATTATAAAAATACCTGAATTTACTGTAAACGTTACTAGTATACTAAATCGCAAATCAAATCATGATTTCTTTGAAAAGCTAAATCTGGACTAATGAATGCTAATAGCCCTTTATAATCTACTTCACAATGACTCATCAAGTTAAATCAGTCTACACACATGCATATAAACAATACACACCTAAAACTCTTCGTATTCCACAACCAGAGAGTTATGTAGTAGAAATGACACCATATGGAAAGCCAATCACAGAAGAATATCAAAATCACTCTAGGCACAGCCAAGTTAAAATGTGGTCAGAATGACACTCTCACTAGTGCAGCATTTTGTTATTAACAAGTCAGTCAAACCTGAACGAAAGACAAAACCACGGAAGCAGGATTTGAATGTGGCTCTAAAATATGAGGAGTAGGTGGTATGTGGGAGAATGGAGATGCCAATCTGATTCACAAAAGAGGTTGTGTTCTGAAGAAGACCAGCAAGTCCCAACTTGGGCGGCCTCCGTCGAGAGGCATGCTAGGGGGGCACAGACAGGGCCAGGTCTCAGCAAAGATGATCACACTGCAGGCAAGGCCTCTCTCTCTGACCCACTGGCCTACAGGCAGGGCACCCAGCAAGGGTGTGGCTCATGGGAATTCCCAAGCACCACCATACAGGCGTGGGCTCATGGCCACTCAGCCCACAATTCTGCCCTAGACCGCATCTCCAGGGGACAGGGTAGGGGACAGTGCAGGGTGGTGGCACCAACCTCAAAAGGTAAGAAGTGAGCTGCAAAACAGCCACATTTGTCCTAGTAGACAAAGGTCCACAGATGTTCCAAAACGTTTTAAAGCTACAGTGTTTATGATTTTTAGCTTCTATTAACTGCTCCGTGGAGATAATAAGCATCATCAGTTTTGTACTAGAATGGAGCACTGTCCTGTTCAGGTACCCTACGCATGCCCCTTCCAAACCTCACTGGGCTCACCTTCTACTTTTTTTTTTTTTAATTTCTTTTTATTTCGTTGTTGCTTTTTTAAACATTTATTTATTATTTATTATTTTTGTTTATATACAGAGCAAGAGAGGGGGAGGGGCAGAGAGAGAAGGAGACACAGAATCTGAAGCAGGCTCTAGGCTCTGTGCTAGCTGTCAGCATAGAGCCCGACACGGGACTAGAACCCACGAACGTGAGATCTGACCTGAGCCGAAGTCGGAGGCTCAACCAACTGAGCCACCCAGGCGCCCCACATTTATTTATTTTTGAAAGACAGAGAGACACAGCATGAGCAGGGGAGGGTCAGAGAGAGAGGGAGACACAGAATCTGAACCAAGCTCTAAGCTCCAGGCTGTCAGCACAGAGCCCAACATGGGGCTTGAACTCACGAATCACTAGATCATGACCTGAGCCCAAGTCGGCCGCTTAACTGACTGAGCCACCCAGGCGCCCCCCCTTCTACTTTTATAGTATCCAACCCAGTGCCGAGTGTAGCCCTTGCTCTTCATCATCTTGCAACTTGTTCATAAACTGCCTCTCGGCCTTCCTCCTTCCAGATGACAGCATCCATCAGGCCAAACTGATAAGAATAGCCTATTACAACCCATGATTATTTTAATTAGTCTTCTCTGGACCTTATCCAAACCCCCTACAGCTTCCTACAGAACAAAGACTACAACTCTGTGATCCTAAATAGCCAAAATGATCTTAGGGGGAAAAAAAGAACAAAGTTAGAGGACTCACACTTCCTGATTTCAAAACCTACTACAAAGCTACAGCAATCAAAACACGGTGGTACTGTCATGAAGCATAGATATGCAAGGGGCGCCTGGGCGGCTCAGTCAATTAAACCTCTGACTCCTGATTTCAGCTCAGATCATGATCTCGTGGTTCGTGGGATGGAGCCACAGGTCTGGCTCACCAGTGACAGCGTGGAACCTGCTTGGGATTCTCTCTCTTTCTCTCTCTGCCCTTCCTCCGCTTGCATCTCTCTCAAAATAATTAAACTTAAAAAAAAAGTATAGAAAGAAATCAATGAAATACAACTAAAAGTCCAGAAACAAACCTATACATCTGTGATTGGCTGATCTTTGACAAGACCGTCTAGGACACCAAAGAGGCAAGACTAGTCTTCACCACCTGGTGCTGGGATGACTGGATGTCCATGTGCAGAAGACCAAAGTCGGCCCTTCTTCACATGGTGCCAAAAATTAACTCCAAATGGATCAACAAGCAAAATATACAAGCTACAGCTTATATTCTAAAACTTTATAAAACAGGGGTAAACTTCATGACTTTGGAGTTAGCAATGGTACCTTAGAAATGACACCAATAGCACAAGCAACAAAAGAAAAATAAACTGGCCTTCATCAAAATTAGAAACTGTGAATCAAAGGACACATCTAGAGAATATAAAGAGAGCTATGGCATGGGAGAAAATCTTTGTAAATCACACATCTAATCATGGTCTAGTATTCAGAATGAACACTAAAAGACCTCTTACAACTGAACAACACAAAACAATTAAAAAATGGTAAAAGGACCTGAATAGACATTTCTCCAAAAAAGATACACAAATGGCCAAAAAGCACAGGAAAAGATGTCAAACATCATCTCAGATGCAAATAGATTCTAAATGTAAATGAAAATCAAACCCACAATGAGACACAACTCTGCATCCACTAGGAAGGCCATAAGATACAGAAAAGTAACAAGTGTTGATGAAGACTCCACTGAACGGGAACCCTCATGGCACACGCTGCCGGTAGTATCGTAAAATGGTATGACCACTGCGGAAAAGTCTGATGGTTCCTCCATCAATTAAACATCCAATTACCACATAACCCAGCAATTCCAATCCTAGGTATATATTCAAAAGACTGAAAACAAGTGTTCAACAAAAATTTATATGTGAATGTTCACAATAGCACTATGCATGTAGTCAGAAGGTGGAAACGATCCAAATGTCTGTCAGTGAGTGAAAAAACAAAATGTGGTATACTACTCAGCCATAAAAATGAATAAACTCTTGATATACACTACAACATGAACTATATTTTTTTAAGTTTATTTATTTTTGAGGGAGCGTGCCTATGCACACGTTTGAGTGGGTGAGGGGCAGAGAAAGAGGGAAAGGGAATGTGAAGCAGGCTCCACAGGGCTACCCCAGAGTCTGATGCAGGCCCGAACTCAGGAACAGAGAGATTGTGACCTGAGCTTAAATCAGGACTTGGACGCTTAACTGACAGCCACCCAAGTGGGGCTGGAAGTAGTATGGGAGGGAGGAGGGGCAGTTACTGGCTAATGGGTCACCATTGGAGGTAAAGAAAAAGTTCCAGAACCCGATAGTGGCAAGGGCTTGCACAATGTTATGAGGTTACTAAACAACACTGAACTTTCAAATGGTTAAAAGTGGTAAACTTTCCCTTATCTGTATTTTACCATAATCTTAAAAATACCATAAGTCTTTGACAAACAACATATTGTATAATGCAATCTTCATGATGAATCAAAAACATCAAAAACCTAACACATGCACAGACAAAAATGCACGGGTTGCATTTTTTCTCTGGGCCTCTGGCTGGCTCAGTGGGTAGAGCATGCAATGGCCGATCTTGGGGTCATGAGTTCGAGCCCTGCATTTGGTGCAAAGATTACTTAAATCAACCAAGTTTTAAAAAAAGAAAAAAGAAAAAAAAAAAAAAACCCTGGAAGTATAGTGTTCTTCAGATGGTATTCTTCTTGAATCCCTGGGCTCTCCAAGATGCACCAGCAACCTCAGAGCCCCACAAGAGAGGAACCGCTGTCCTGCTTCGCTCCACCTTTCCTCACTGGTGTCTGGTGAATAGCCTCGGGCTTAATAAATCTCCACCTAATAATCTGAGAGGGAAGGGGGGCTCTGCCACGGTGGCAGTATCCACTGTACATACATTTCTACGTTTGTATTCTTCAAAGGGCTCCACTGCTTTAGAAAGACAAAGAAAAAAGAAAACCAGTGTTCAGTAACTTCTGATCTAGTCAACTGCCAGAATGTTTAGGAGAATCTTTAATCAGGTTAACAAAAAGGAGGTGTCTGGCACTAAACTCTCACAAAATCGAGGTAGCGTTTGGTTCTCGTGGCAGGGGGCGATGGGGGACAGTAACTGGGAGCTGACAACATACCAGCAGCCACAACTCTGACCTAAGTAAACAAATCTTGCAGTATTGAAGTAAGAGCAATCAGAAGCTACTGGTTGGTAAAAAAGACCCAGGTTACATTTTCGCCCTTCACCATCAGCAAAATTAGATTTAAAAAACACATTAAAACAAAACAAAACAAAAACTCTCAAGTATCTGAGGGCCAAAATAAAGTCAAATTTTACATGTGTAATTGGGCAGTACCTAAAAAAAACTGTACTGGTAAAAAGCACTTATGAAAAAAATATAACTGACTTAATAAAGGAAGCTATTTGTAGGAGGAGGGAAAAAACCCAGAGATTTAACAATAAGACACTTGATAAGTTTGGTATTTAATTCCAATCTGGGAAAAGGTCTCGGAATGGGGTTTGCATAAGAGAAAGGTGTTTGAAAGCCAGCTCTACACTGTATCTATTCTACCAACTGCCTTTCTGACATTCTACTTGGAGACAAACCCAACCCTAGAGAGCTGTTTAAACAAGTTCACCCCTAAGCCTCAGGTCTAGAGAATGAAAGCTTTGTTCTCACTCAAAAGAGACGTTTGATGTTTATGCTAAGGAGACCTGTCACTGCAACTTAATTTACGGCTGACTGTAAATACCTGAATATCTACAAGGGCCCACCTGCTGCCCAGGAGAATGTCAAGGTAAAACTGGAAGGAGTGGCATCATTACTACAGCGCATGCCTGGTGTTCCTATGAGCAAAGTGTATGGACTCAGCCGTCCTGTTCAGACTAACTAGGTACTTCTCCTTTACTTACAGCTTATAATGAATATATAACATGATTCTGTTTTCTTTCTTTGTTGTACTGAAACAGATGTATCTGTGGCTCATTAGGGCAGGGGAGGATATTTATGGGTGGTATTTTGTATTTGCTTCCTGACCTACTTACCACACTATGGATGAGTGGAGAGGAGACAATGTACGTCACAGGTTTGAACGAGAAGAGAGATAGGAATGGTTTCAGGCAACGGGGCTGAGAATAAAACTAATGAGGCTGAGATCAAGTGCACTTGGCTGAAATAAAATGAGTAGGTGGTAGAATAAAACAAAGATGAAAGAGTTGAGGTAGGAAGGGCACTTACCATGTTCTAGGTAACTCACAAATGGTTGTAGCATTTTTAAGTGACCAGGATAAACACTGACTATACAGGAGATGCTAGAAGTACAGCAGGAGAGAACTGGGATTTTTTTTACCTGGGTTATTTCTGAGAGGATGGAAAAGAACCGAATGAATTCAATTAAAAAAACTTATTAAGTACTTAAAATGTGCAAGGCTCTGTAACAGGATAAGGCCACATAAAGAATAAGCCAGTTCCTAGCATCAATTTTTAGGGGGCAGAGTCTGGGAGAGTGGAAGGAGCAAACAACAGAGAAAAGAAGAGAGGATGGACTCATCAACCAGGGGACAAAGATCCCATATACACCGGAGGATGGATCGATTTGGCTAAGAGAAGGCCAAGGCCAAGAAAAGCACAAGGCATGTTAGGTCCACAGCAGACAGACAGATGCAAGGTTCCAGCCAGAGACAAGGGTGGTAAGGGAGACCAGGCCAGATGAGATGCACCGTGATCCCGGGCTAAGGGGTCTGGGGGTTACCCCGTAGGCCATGTGAAAGGAGAACCATGAGATCCAGGGGGCATGCTCTCCAAAGTTAAACCTAGCAAGAGCATGGCGGACAAGTGGGAGACCGGAGGCAGAGACTGGTCAGCAAATTACTTTCACAGTCCTCGTGGAATCATGGTGGAGTACAGGACATGGAGCCCACCACTGACCTCCCCGTGCCCCACTCCCTTCATCTGCAGAACAGGGATAAGAGCGCTCAGAGAGCAGCTGTACAGCATAACGGGACAAGTCCTTAGCATAACAGCTGAGTATACAGTAAATGTTCAGTAAACCAGATGCCTTTAATGCTACTGTCATCCCAGCGCAGGACAAGGCTCTTCCTGGTTTTGTGGTTGTTCCAAAGAGAAGAAGAAAAGTCAATTTATGTGCGAACTTCTAAAGGGCAAGGACAGACTCTTTCTTCAGTACCCCTCTCACCATCCAGCTCTGTCCTAGATATTAGAAATAAACACTGATTACAATTCAATTTCAGCGGGCACAAATATACAGTGTGATACACAAACGTACACCAAGACAACACATGAAGATCTGGGAAAGGCAAGTTCACCACGACTACTTAATAAAAAAGATCTGCTTCAGTTCAGATTCCTCAACTCAAATACTGCGACCACCTTAGAAACTTATCTCCAAAGCCCCCAGAATCTGCTCTCTGCTCCACTCACTCACAAACATCTAGGGAAAGGTAACTGGCAGTAGACGAAAGCCACAGGCGGTCAAAGCGTTTTTCACACGCAAGGTCCATCAGCAGCGTGGCTGGGCACCAGGTCTCAAGTCCCCTGGAGTCCTGGCTAGCCAGTTCCCTGCCTGCTTTCCTTCTCCTCCTTGGATAGCCTCCTTGGATAGCCACCACATGCATACGTTTTTAAAAACAGCGCGTATCTGCTATCTCACACATTCTGTAGGTCAGAAGTCCAGGCACAGCATGACAGTTGTTGGCTGGGCTACCCTCTCATCCAGGGCTGGGGCCTCTTTCAAGCTCACTGGTTGCTGGCAAACTCCACTGCCCTGTGGATGGAAGCCTGAAGTCCCCATTTCCCCCTCGCTGACAGCCAGGGACCACTCTTCAGTTCTGGGAGTTGGCCTGCAGTTCTTGGCCACGCGGCCCCCACGGGCAGTTCACACATGGATGTTTACTTTCTTCCAAACCAGCCAGGGCACTTCCGACTTCCATTTCGTAATCCGCTGAGAAAGGTGCTTTCAAAGAGCTAGGTGGCATGGTTAGGTCAGGTCTACCACGATGGTCTCCCCTAGCTGAAGTTCACCTGATTTGGGACCTTAATTACATCTACAAAATCCCTTCAAGGCAGTACCTAGATTTGTGTTTAATAACTGGAAAGTGGTATATTCCAAAGGCAGGAAATCTTGGGGGGGGGTGGTGATGGAGGTTGGAGCGTGGTAGGCAGAATCACCTTATACAGTATATTATTTATTGTCTACATCACTTGCCAGAAGGTAAGCTTCATGAAGGAAGGCATTTTTATTTCCTTCATCTACTGTTGTTTCTCTAGCACTTATGATAGTACCTGGCATATGGTAGGTGCTCAATAAACATGTGTTAAAGGAATCTTCAGATCACTAGAGTAGTACTCTATATTTATTTAGCTTATTTACAGGCTGGAAATGGGACTTCTGTCTATATTCAAATTCTGGTTCAGTGAAACCATTTAGGAATTCTTGGAACCCCACATGATATAATTTTATCTCTGCCACAATTATCTGTATGGCTTTAACAAAATACAGGTCATCCTCATTTTCCATAGGTTCCATATTCATTAAAATCTATTTGTAACCTCACAATCAATATCCTCGGTGCTTTCACGGTCATTCACACACATGTGCAGAGTGGCAAAAAATGTGAGTCATCCGACACACATGTTCCCGGCTGCTGGCGAACACGGTGATGATGCTCTGCCTTCTTGTTCCAGCTTTCCGACTGTAAAACTGTGTCCTTGTCATTGTACATGCTGGGGCACACTTTTCAGCCCCCTGCATTTTTTTCTGTTGGTGATTTCATTGTTAAAAATGGCCCCCCAGGGTAGTGCTAAGACACTGTCCAGTGTTCCTAAGTTCAACACGACAGTGATGCACCTTACAGAGAAAATATGTCTATGAGAGAAGCACTGCTCAGGCTTGTATTATAGTACTCTTGGCCTCAAGTTCAAGGTTAACGAACCTACAATATATGTTGAATAAGGTGTCTTTAAACAGAAACACACACATACCAAGGCCATGCACTGGCTGGCTGATGAAAACGTGGAGACCGGTGGCTCACAGGAACCTAACCCATTCTTTCCCCTAGGAGCAGTGGTCCCGTATTTGCTAATCCAGTGTTCTGGTTGGCTTTACAGATCACAAGTACCATGAATGATGACACTGGGCTACATAAGACTCCTTTTACAGAGGGAACAATGAAGTTGAGAGAGATGTGAAATGGTAGGTCAAAGAACACTTTCGCACATCATTCGGGTTTATTTTCTCCAGAGCACTCATGACTGAGAACCGTGTTTACTTGTTTATTTTCAGCCTTAGCCAATGCTACCCTAAGTTCCATGACAGTCGGGGACTTGGAGGTTTTTATCTATCTCGTTCTCTCGGGGATCATTTCGCAAGCCAAGAACCATTCCACGCACATACCCAACCTGATGGGTAACAAAATTTCCCATATGTAGTTGTGTAAATTTCAGGGGAGAGCAGTTACTTTCATTATGTTAAATTCAAAATATCTAGCAAGACAATCGCAGGCTCAGGATGAAGTGGAGAGAGAAGAAAACTGAAAAGAACACCAGACTGCCCAGGGAGGCCCCGTCTCCAAAACCCAGAGGGCAGGTAAGACTGTCTGGGATGGAAACTTCACAGCTCCACCAAATGCTGGCAGCTCCACTGAGTAAGGGGAAAGAGATACACTCTGAAATAGCATTTTTGCTTGGGGTTACATTTATCCTTGACAGAAAAGCTGGCAGACAGGAGAGGCGGGAGCAGGGACAGTGCTTCTAGAAGCCCAGGCTCAGGGCAAACCAAGTGCGCAAGAAAAACGGAGGAGAGCAAAACCCTGGATCAGGTAGGCAGGCAGGTATTTGGATGTGGCCATGAGGCAGTGCCTACAGAGCAGGAGAGGTGCGGATCAGACTGCGGGTCTGAAGAGCACATGCCGTCAAAGTCATTCCCAGGCCAGGCGGAACTGAGGGGCGACCAAGCGCCAGCAGCACTTGCCAGCATCAGAAGATGGAAAAGAAAGGGGACTCCAGGATTTGCTTTTTTATAACTACAGAAAAGAAAACGAGAGAAGACCCTCTCACATCAACTCCTCCTGTAACAGACAAGTAACACAAGAATTCAAGACAAAGAGGCAGGATTCCAGAAGTAATGTTCACTGGTGCTCTGAGCAAAAATTGAACAGTAAACAATAAAGATTTCAAAATTAAAACAAAAGAGCCCCTTCAGTATTCTAATTTAACCTTCAACAAGAAAGAAGATCTGAAGCACCATGAACTGAGAATTCCATTCCACCTCAACACCCCGCACTCCTGAGTTATTATGAGAACAGACTGCAACGCGATTCAACTCGTGTTCCAAAATGCAATGAGCAGCTTCAACAGGACATGCCGAAAGCAGCAGCACGTCTCCTCGTTTACTGATTCATATTTTGGTAGCAAGGTTACAATTAGCTCACCGGTGGAGAATAAACCTATTTATAACACAGCAGTCCACCTGAAAGACACAATCATCTAAAAAGGGTTTTAGAGGAAAACGAAGTGCAGCTTCTTCCTGTACTGATTGCAGATTCCCAAGGTCCTTTCGGATGAAGTCCTCAGTCTAACCTTCCTGTGTTCACAGGCACCATTCCAGCCACCTCTCAGCCTCCATGTTCTTATGTAACATTTACATAGTGCCATAAACATACCCAGAGTTGCGTAAGAATTAAAACGTTGCCAAACCAATAAAACCTAAAGCAGGTCACTCCCTCCAGACTGTCTTTGATTAGCACAGGTACACTGCCCGGTATACGACGTAAGATCCTGTCAGAAGACAGAAATCAACTTGAGGAAACCTTAAACACACACACACACACACACACACACACACACACAAATTGCACGAATCAGAAGAAATTAACCATGCTGTGGCGTCTGGTGCTCCTACCATCCCAAGAGTATGTTATTCTGCCCCATAAGATAAAAAGTAACCCAACATTTCCCCTTCACTGAAGTCAGAAACTGTGTCTAAAAATACCTCCCAGCCAACTGGCTATCAGTAAGTTAGTCTCACGAATGTCTCCGTAAGAACTACACAGACTATTTCCTTACTTTACAGAGGGAACACTGAGGCAGTCACAGAGGGGTTAAGCAAGTGACTCGTTCAAGGACAACCTGTAAGAAGGAAGCAAAGTTCTAGGGCCACAACCTGGCCTCCTCCCTCCATCTGGCTCCAACCTTTAACCAGAGTAGCCATTTTCCTGTGTTTTAATCACATCTGTTCCAGGAGTTCTTTTAACAAAATTAACCAGAGACTCTCTTTTTCTCTATAAGAGTTGGCTCTCACTGTGCTTCAAATCCACATCCACTCAACCAAATTCTAAGCCTTGGCCTGAGATTAGATGAAGTCTGCTCACAGATATTCAGAAGATTCCTAACAGAATCTCAAATGTCTCCCCTGTTGCTTCTGTCTTAAGGGATGAATGTCATTTTCTCCCACCACAAACACATGCACTTTCACATTTTTTAATACTGATGTGAAAATTCCAAAACGAGGCCTTAAAACCTGCTACACCTATCAAGTGGATGCTGTTTGTAACCTGGAGCTCATTCCCCTCGTCCCTGGCCTTTTACGAAGTCGCAGTTCACCCACTAACAGAAATCCCTTGCTAGCCTCATGTCGTGTCCAAGTACCAAGCATCAAGACTGCCTGGCTCTAGCACTTCTCCAGCCCACCTAGGGGAGCACACAGAGGAAGTGCAGGGGAGGAGAGCCATCAACTTCTTGTTATCCCACAGCCTCTATTTTCCCAGAACTGACGTTTGACTTTAAGCCTTTTGCAACAGTGGTCTCTGCAGCATGCACTATTGGCAACTAGACGTGTCCCGGAAAAAACTGTAGTGTCTGGCCAAGAAGTTTAAAGGCCTTTGAGAATGTTTGCTGGACACACAACCTAATTTCCAATTTACCAAAAAAAGAAACGAACTCCCTATTATGCCCACCCATCCTCACCCCGACAAACATCCATTTTAGGAAGGTTACAAAAAATGAACTCTGCCCTATTCAGAACCAGTGACCGGTTACCAATGAAACATTCTTAACTGGGCTCCCCACAAGAAAAACCTCACAGACACGACACCGAATCAACAGGGAAATGGCTGTTAAAAGTCTTAAAATAGATTAGGGATGGGATAAAAAAAATCTATGGAAAGCATTGAAAAGATTTACTCAGACACATAGGAAATGACAAACCTGAAGGCTGGGTCTCCTTATATACTATCCTACTAGAGAAGTAACATTATGCTACACAGTCCCAAAACATGGCCCATAATGACGAGCCCGGCAAACGCTGTTCACGAAAACCATGATCTTACCACAACCGCCGGCCTGTGTTCACGCACCTTCACTGTGTTTATCAGATCCCACGGCGTGTTACCCATGCACAGAGCAGCGAGGCCCGGGTACACACACGAGGTGCTTAACAGAAGCATTAGCCAGTGAACAAAGACCTCACTGCACAGGCTACGCCACTGGGAACAAATATCAAAGCTGGAGATAATGAACTTGTTTTTGAGACTCCAAAGTAGGATGATGTCTTTTCTTGTTCGTCTGGTTTATTAGAGATGCCTGAACCCACCTGAGAATCATTATTTTTAGTAGAGAGGAGAGCCCCAGTACACACACTTGATCTCCCATAGCTGGAAGGTGAGGGGCTGCTGAGAAGTCAAAGCACAGGCTTTGTACATCGGGAGCAAACACAATCCTGATTGTCTCTCCCAGATCCATCTGTGGGTCAATAGTCACTTCGATATAACTGCCAAATATAACCTTCAACTGCTACCCCGATGCCAAAACACATTTAAGATGAGTCTCTTAAATTAAATATTTTAGGGTTTCATCTGCTCTTCTCAGCCCCCAAAGCCTCATAAACAACACACCCAGACGAGTGTCCCAGAGAAAAGGTACCCACCTCTAGACTGGGAAGGGTGGGGGTGGTATCAAGGAGCAGAAGGCAGTGGGGGTTGGGAGGTAAGGGGTGTGTGTGGGTGGGGGAGTGCGTAGGGGGCAGGGCTGGGAGAAGGGGTTGTGTGGGAAGGTAAGTACTGACCAAGGGCCAGAGTCGGTCCAGTGGTGGGATCTTTAAATAATGCTGGGGGTTGGAGGTAGGGTCTAGGATTTCACCTGAAAGGCATCCACAAAGTGATTAACTGAATGGGCCCCCTGGGGTGGGGTGGGGGAGGCGAGGTGGAAAGCAAATACACCTAGATGCAGATTAACCGTTCGGGAACTAGGTTTCCTAGGGTTAGAGAGATTCCAAAGCCAAGCTACAAAAAACGTTTAGGGGCCTGTTGGTCTCGCTTCCTCCAAACAGCTTCCGCGGGGCATGTGTATGTGGGGGGTTTTGCCCCACTGAACTCAAAGGGGCCGCGCGTAGGGGAAATGTGACTCCCTTTCCCAGAACATTAGGGAGGAAGGAGAGGGAGGGGAAGAGACACCCAAAGTGCAGGTCCTGAAGGAACGGTTAGAGACCCCTTCCCCTGTCATCTGCGGTGCGCAAGGGCTCGCACCATCAGGGTACCTCGGGGAAGCAAACCCCATCGCCCGAGCCCCTCAATCTTGGCGGGAGAAAAGATGCCCCCCAAGAGCACCTGGAGGGAGAAAATGAAGACCCCCGCCCCTGGACATGCTGAGAGACAGAAGCACGGATCTCCAAATCTTAAGGAAGGGATCCCGCACTCCCCTCTATGGAACAAGGGGGTGCTGGGAGCGCGACCCCGAGAGCTCCCCGAATCCAGTTCCGCCTGGAAGAGGGCTCGGGTCCCCAGGGGCCCCGCGTGAGCTCGGTCCTGGCAGGGCAGCCGCGCCTCGGGGGTCTGGGGACGCCGGCCGAGGGTCACCCCGATTCCTCCGCGCCCCCCACCCGGCCATATTGTGCGCGTGGGGAGGGGGCGCGCTGTAGCCAGGGGCCGCGGCGCGAGGCCTCGCCCTCGCCCGGCCTTCTTCATCCCGGCCCCCGCCCCCCGGCCCGGGACTCACCCTGGATCCCCCGGGGCCCGGACCCGCCGCTGCCGGCGAGCAGGAGGACGACAAGGGGGAAAAAGGAGGAG
>NC_043709.1:61893220-61937298 GCF_006229205.1 Suricata suricatta
GAGCGCTCCGCTGAGAGGCCGGCGCCTGACACGCGGCCTCCACCCTGGCCTGCACCCCGCCCAGGGTGCTGTTATCAGCACCGGCCCCCTCCCCCGCATCGAATGTTCTGCGGGTCGCGTGCGTGTTCCGGTACCCGCCATCCCTACTCCCTAGCCTCAGGCACCCATCACGTCCTGCCGGGGTCCTCGCAACCAGCCTCTGGCTGGGCTCCCTGCCCCGCGCCGCTGCCTGCCAACCGCCGGACGCAGACAACCTGTGTGATCGCAGCCTGGGGTGCCCCTTGGCGGAACAGAGCGAGGTTTTTAATGCTAGCGCTCAATCCGGGTGCGGGTACTTCGGGAGGCACTCCTATTCTGCCCGGAGGTAGAACCCTCACTTGATCGAACCCTTTTGGGTCTGACATTATATATCAAATGCCTTAAAATATACATACCTGTGGCCTGCTATTATTCCGTATTTGTCTTCAAGAAATGATAGAGATGAGGACAAATATGTATGAAACATGTTATTAACAATGGCATGTTTATCATTGTAAAAAGCTGGAAACAAGTCGGCAATAACAGAAGACAAATAAATGGTGGCCCATCGATATGATGAAGCATTATTTGGTAGTTTAAAAATGAATAAGGTGAGATAATGATAAATGAAGAAGCAAAATACCAAACTATTTACAGCATTATTCTAGTTTTGTTGGCAGTATACACTGTACAGAAAAAAGACTGGAAAGGAATTACCCTTTATCAGTAAGTATTGCCAGAATTTTTTTTTTTTTACCTTTTCTGGAAGCATTTCAATATTAAGTATTTTACAAACAAACAAGTGTTGGGGTGGCCGGGTGGCTCTATTGGTTGAGCATTCAACTTCAGGCCTTTATCTCATGGTTTGTGAGTTCAAGCCTCACGGTGGGCTCTGTGTTGGCAGCTCAGAGCCTGGAGCCTGCTTGGGATTCTGTCTCCCTCTCTTTCTCTCTGCCCCTCCTCCACTTGCATTCTGTCATCTGTCTCTTAAAAATAAATAAACATTTAAAAAAACACACAAACAAGTGTTACTTTCAAATTTAGAAAGAACTGCTTATAGAAGGCAAACTGAATCGCCCTTATCTTTTTGAAAAGAGCTTACTTTCTTTAGCTTGAGAAAGAGTTTGAACTCATGAAGAACCCAGGGTCTTCAGAACCAGAGTTCCGAATCTGAATTTTCCTTTTCTAACTAACTGGCATGAAAGCTTGGGCGAGTTTCTCTAAGTACAGTGTGTCATCATCTGAGACTAGGGGTAGAGAGGATGACTGGAGGTAGGGGACAGTTTCCCAAATGGAATCCTTATCTTTTAAGTTGTCACCCATCTGAAGAATGCCTGTCCTCACATCCAGAAGAAAACCAAGACAATAGCCACACCCCCAGACACAACTCACGTGCAAACACACACATGCAAAGTTATGCAGAAACACTGTCTGCAAGTGGGTCAGTGGCTGGATGAGTAAACACCTTATTTTTATACTGCTCTCCCTCCTCACCCCCAAAATGGGCACACACACCCCAGTCCATCTAACTGGTCTCAAACCCTGCTCCACCCGTGCTTAGGGCCCCCAGCTGTGATGCGCACAGCCCTGGGTTACTCTGTTAGTTTCCTAAGGCTGCCTTGACGATACCACAAACTGAGTGGCTTAAAATAACAGAAATTTATTCTCTCACAGTTCTGGAAGGCTAGAAATCTGAAACCAGAGCGTCAGCAGGCCCATTCTCTCTCTCTCTCTCTCTCTCTCTCTCTCTCTGTCTCTCTGTCTCTCTCTCTCTCTAAAGCCTCGAGGGAAGAATCCTTCCTTGTCTCTTCTGGCTTCTTGTGGTTCCCAGAATCCTTGATGTTCCTTGGCTTGTAGATGCAGAATTTCATTCTCTGCCTCCACCTTCACGTGGCCATCTTCTCTTCGTGTATGTCTGTGTCCAAATTTCTCTCTTCCTATAAAGACACCAGTCATTGGATCTAGGCCAACCCCAATCAGTATGAGTTCAAGTAATTTTAACTTGATTACATCTGCAAAGATCCTACTTCCAAATATGATCACAGGTTCTGGGTGGACATGAATTTGGGGGCGGACACTATTCAATACAGTTACATTCACTAAACCCTGCAGCTGAGGAGAGAAAACTAACCCCTCAGGAGCACCCCTGAAACCGAGGGGAAGGAACTGTGCTTCCCCTAAACCTTGCTAAGTGCTGCCACTGTGGCTGCAAAACCCAGGAAGGACCTGTGGCTTTCCTCCCAGACTTCACGGTCAGCTACATACCTGAATATACAGCTCAGGGAACCGGAACGCTGGGGTAACAGCCCAAAAGCCAGCTCCACCATCTTACTTGATTTGACTTTGGGCAAGATATTTTACCTCCCTACACCTTGGTTCTCTCATCTGTCAAATGGAGCTGATTAGAGTTCTATGCCACAGAGATGTTGTGAGGGTATTGTATGTAAAGCACTTAGCCTCTGACACATAGGAAGTGATATAAAAAGAATAGCCATGGTGATGATGATGATTTGACCTTTACCGCAATCCTGTGAAGTGGTTGAGGCAGGTGAGCATGTGCGCAATTTGCAGGTGAGGCAACAGAGCTAGGGAAGGTAAGTACCTTGCCCAAGCTCATGTATAATTAAGGGTTGAAGCCACAGCCTACTGGCCCTGTGCTCCTTCGGGACCAGTAGCATCTCCTGCTATTCCAGGAACTGATCTCCAAGAGCCAGCTGAAGGTGGGGAAATTAGACTGGATGGGGTGTGGGACGGGTTGCATCGTTCACACCCTATTCCTGAGAATTTGGCACACCTCCTCAAATCAGAGCTTTCCTAGATGATGCGCCTACCTTCCCTTTTAGGTCCTGAACCGAGCACTACAGAGTCCAATCTCCCGGTGTCCCACCCACAGATCAGCTCTCTGACCGTCCCTGAAAGCTTCAGCAATGTGTCCGTTTATGTAACTCTCCTTCATCTTAAGCCTGGACCCACATCGCAGTCTATAAACTCCCTGTCTGCCCTGGCTCTGTACTTTGTCACGGGATTCCCTGGAGCCCGCCAGCCTACACTGATGAGACCATCCAGTGTTACAGTTACCATCTTAGTCACAGTGCACCAAGACATTGCCGTCTTAGATTTGGCATAGTTTGCCTTGGTGGACAACAGGGTCATTAACCTCAAAAAGGTAATAGCTCATCTTCGTTCATCCATTCTACAAGCACGCGTGGAGCAACTATGGCATACCAGGGACAACATGTGAACGTAGAGAAGTCGTGGTCCTTGCCCTCATGGAATTTCCAATAAAAGAGATAAGCATATTTAAAAAGGCAACAACATGTTATATATGCTGTAACACATACCAAAAAAGGGGCAGTGGGGGAACTCAGGAAGGTATGGACAAGGTGAGGAGGTAGATGGGAAAGGTTTCACAGCAAGGCCATGCTACAGTTGACTCTTGGAAGATCAGTGCGTGTCCCCTAGATAGACAGGCTTGTGTGGGGCAAGAGAAATCAGGAGACTGTTACCCCCCAGAGAGAGCAGTATAAGCTAGATACTGAAGTAAAACTGCCTGGCATTTAGGGGAGCCATGAGCAGCATGGCGGCACACCCAGAGGGTGCAAGGTGAAGGGGGTTGGTGGTGGAGCTGCAAGGTAATGTTGAAGAGCTAGATAGATGCAGAAGTATACTTGGAAATATACTTTACTCTTGTCTAAGCGGATGGGTTTTTAAAAAAATCATATTTGTGTTTTAGAAAGACCACTTTGCTGAACCAAGTGAACTTGAACTTCATGCCAGTGGTTGGAGAAAGGCAAGGCTGGTGGTAAGGAAAACCAAAGAGGAGGCAATTCCAGTAGTCCAGACAAGATAGGAGGAGGACCTGACCTTAGGCAGCAGCACTGGGGATGCGAAAGAAATGTAGGGGCCCCTGGCTGGGTCCGTTGGTGGAACATGCAACTCCTGATGTTTGGGCTGTGAGTTCAAGCCCTATGCTGGGTGTAGAGATTACTTAAAAATTAAATATTTTATAAAATGTTTATTTAGTGTGGGGAGGAGGCAGAAAGGGAGAGAGAGAGAGAGCATGCAAGCAGGGGAGGAGCAGAGACAGGGAGAGAGAGAATCCCAAGCAGGCTCCATGCTGTCAGTGCAGAACCCAAAACAGGGCTGGATCTCATGAATCATGAGATAATGACCTGAACCAAAATCAAGACTCAGGCACCCACTTAAAAATATTTAAAAAAATAAATATAGGTTCAAGAGATTTGAAAGAATAGAAACTGTAAGATTGATTGGATGTGGGAAATGAGGTAGAGAAAGGAAATGGAAAAGACCATATGATTCCAGGATAATCTGGCTTGGTTGACTGGATGTTTGGTGGCTCCATTCAGCAGATTAGCAAGAGCAGGTTTGGGAGAAAGATGAGCTTCACATTGCGCATACTGAGTTTAAAGGGCCTCCTGTAGGTACGTGGAGCCATGGGCATATGGATTTGGAAGCATATCATAATTGTTCAGATAGCTCAGGGGTGTTGTTGGAAGTACAGCAACACTGGCCAGAAAGAGGAGGAACAGTCAGAGAAATAGGAAAAGAACCTAGAAAGAATAGACTCATGGAAACCAAGGCAGGAAAGTGTTTCAAGAGATTAGTGGCTTCTTTTTTTTAATTTTTAAATTTATTTTAGAGAGAGACAGAGCGAGGGAGAGTCAGAGAGAGAGGGAGATACAGAATCAAAAGCAGGCTCCAGGCTCTGAGCTGTCAGCACAGAGCCTGATGTGGGGCTTGAACTCGTGGACTGTGAGGTCATGACCTGAGCTGACGTTGGATGCTTAACAAACTCAGCCACCAGGCACTCTTAGATCAGTGGGTTCTAACATTGAGAAGAGGTAAAGTAGGATGAAGAACAAAAAATGTCTAAGTTTGATTATTTGAAGCCCACTGGTGATGCTTACCTGAGCAGGTTCAGTGGAACTCAGATGGGGTGGAGGCCTAACCTCAGGGGGCTGTAAGTGAAGGCCAAGTAAAGGCTTAGAAAGACTGTCATCTGTTCTTTAAAGAACTTGGCTGTGCTGGGAGAGGGCGGTTTGGATTTCCTTCAGAATGATGGACCAGTTTCCCTGAGCAAAGCTTCTGCTAATGAAGCAACTCAAATACTTAGTAAACTACCAAGAAAGTGAAGAATACTCAAGTCAAAAACAAAGGAACAAAAGAGAGGAAAGCAGAGCAGCAAAGCTGGCTTTCACCTTGAGAGCATTTACATACCAGGTGAACTTGAACTTTGGTTTTCAAAGGCAAGCAGGACACAGGAAAGAGAAAACAAAGCCCAAGCCTGCCCAAAGTAAGGAAACTAATAAACAACTATCTGTACAAACATGACCCGCATTGGGTAATAATATACTAGGTTGAAGGATGAACTAGAAATAATTCACTCCCCCAGGAGATAGGCAAGGAAAATTGTTGGACTTGAACCTTGGCTCTGAGTAAGAATAGGGGAAAATCTTCCCAGAGAATTCACAACCACAATCTGGCCTGCATAATTTAATTTCATTCCAAATTCCCCCTACCTGCATGATGTGAAAAACTGCACACTATTTGGATTCAAGTAGTCCTACGTGGGTGGTACCTCCTGATAGTATCTGGAAGAAAGAAGAGCAGATCATCTCTAGAGGAACCCACCTTCAACTCAAACTACAACAAATGATCACAGACAAAATTCCAAGAAATATAAGCTCTGTAGTCAAAAATCCAAAAGCAACTAGATAGGGCCAAGAGAAAAACAGCAGTCAACTTAGAACTGTATATAATAGTTCCCCTGTCCACAGTTCCAAGACCCCTAGTGGATATCTGAAACTGCAGATAGTACCAAACCCTTTGTATACTGTTTTTCCGATACACACATACATATCTGTGATAAAGTTTAACTTATAAATTAGGCACAAGAATGGATTAACAATAATAACCAACAATAAAATAGAGCAATTATAAAAATATACTGTAATAAATGTGGTCTTTCAAAATATCCTATTGTACTGTATTTGCCTTTCTCCTTGTTGATGATGTGGGATGCTAAAATGCCTACAAGATGAGATGAATGAGGTGAATGGTGTAGGCATTGTGATATAGTGTTAGGCTACTATTGACTTTCTGACACTATATCAGGAGGATTGCTTGCTTCTGAACCATGGCTGACCTCTGGTAACTAAAACTGTGGAAAGGGAAACCATGTGGAAAGGGGGGCTACTGTACTCCTAGAAAATGTCTTTAAAAAATGAAGGCTAAATAAAAAATGTATAAGCTATTTATGCATTCATGAGTACTTTATTAATTGTCACATATTTGTTAATAGAAGAGAAACAGACTATATAACTTCCAGGTTAAGAGAAGGAAGAAAATAGAATGAGAAAAAATAATCAATCCAAAAGGATGCGAGAAAGGAAAGCAAAAAATAATAATAATAATAATATTGAGGTAGGATGAATAGAAGGCATAAACAAAATGGTGAAAATAAGTTCAAATATATCCATGATTACAATAAATGTGAATGGGCTGAATAATCCAATGTAAAGACACAGATTCCAGACTGGACAAGGAAGAGAAAAGGAGATTTCCAGAAGGATATACAAGGTTGCAGGAGTGTTTGCTGTGTTTTGTTGGTTTAGTAAAAAGAGAGAGATTGCAACTTAGACTGTGGTAAAGGAGCCAAGATGAGTTCAAAGATACAGGAAGAAGAAGGAGTAAGTGATGAAGCCAGAACCCACAGTGGATGGAGAACACAGGATCAAGATCCAGAGGTACAGGAAGTAGCCTTGGCCAGAGGCAGGAGGAAGGAGGTGAACCAAGGGAGGTTATACACTTGAGAGGGCCACCTGAATGTTCTCAATCAAGTTGTAGTCATGGCCCTCTGTTGGGATATAATATGGTCAGGAAGCAGGATGGCATACAATGGTGGTTGTGCTTGAAGAGGGTGGTGTGCATTTGTAAAAGCCACTGTGGAGAATGAGAGTGGCATGCAGGGACATAGAAAAGCAGAAAGAGATCGCCAGAGTGCTACTGGGGCCCAGCCAGGGCTGCAAAACCTAAAACTGTGGTCATAATAACAAGCTTTTGTACAGTTTCCTCTGGAAATACTTAGCAGTCCTGGGTGGGCAGAGGGGGGAACATTGAAGGATAAGGAGGAGGATGATAGGTACTGGTAGGTGAATAGATGGGACAGAGTTGAGAGAAGCAGAGGGAGGGCAGTGTAGGAATGGAAGATACCTGAATGTGATATGGCTGGTGGGTGAGGATGGGAGGCTGGCCAGAGGGGCCAGCCTGAAATCCCCAGACAACATCAAGGACCCAATGCCGTCAGCCATGTGCCGCGGTCCCATAGGATGATGCTGACCTCTGGTGTACCTGAGGGAAACCCTCCCCTGGCTTTTCTCACTCGCTGTTCCAGAGGCCATTGCATGATTTTAGAATTTTTTCTTTAACCCTCACACTGACCTTGTTCCACTCCAGTGCCTGCTGGTAAACAGGCCTGGTGCCCTCAGCCTTGATGATTCATGCTTCAGTTTCTTTGCAAGCATGCCCAATGGCCAAGCAGGATGACTCTCCTGGTCATTCTCCTTTTGCTTTGGACCTCTGAGCTTTTGCCTGTCTGGCCCCCTCTTCTCCATGCCCTTAACGAGGCTCCAGTCCAGAGCCTCATACCACACATCTCTGGTACTGCTAGTGTCACAACCTCTGCTGCCTGGCCACAGCCCTGCGGTCACCAGGCACATCTCTGCACATCCATGTTCAAGATAGCCCCTTGCACTTTGTCATCTACCTTCACGACAGCATACAGACTCCCTATTGCCCCCAAACACAAAGCCAAACCCATGGCATTCTAAATCTGGAGGAGATTTTAGAAATCATTTTAGTCCGAACTCATTTTACAGATGGAGAAACTGAGGCTCAGAGAAGATAAAATGACTTGTCCAGGATGGAACCCAAACTGGCAGTCAAGCCCTCTACATGAGGAGAACTTAATATTCATCTAGACTTACTTAAAAGTAGAGCACTAGAAAGTGACCACTTACTCTCCTAAGAGCTTTAGATGGATGATTTAAGTTTATTTTAGTAATCTCTACACTCAACATGGGGCTCAAACTCACGGTCCCAAGATCAAGAGTCACATGCTCCACCAACTGAGGCAGCCAGGTGCTTCATGTGGAGTATGCAATCTTCACAAGCTTGCCATTGTAAAGGTGAGGAACTGAGGCATAGAGGGCTTAAACAACCTGCCCAAGGTCGCTCAACGAATTAATCCCCACCCTGATAGCTCTCCTACTTTCCTGGCTTCTCTCTCCCTCTCTCTTCCCCCATCTTATATACACACACCCACACACATCCCACCCCCCCACACACCAAATCCTTACTCATAGTAATCCCCCCCCCGCACCTAGACAGCCCTTGATCCCTCTTTTCCACCTGGATTATGAGAATCAATGCCCCCTTCTCCAGGGTGAGTACACTATCTGCCCTCTGTCCACAGATGACTGCACCAGGGTTGGGCATCCAAACCATGGAAAAGCAACAAGTAGGCTGGTTGAGCTATTTAATTTCTCTCTGGTGGGCATTTGACCTGAGGAGACATAGTAACTGAGTTACTTGGATGGTGGCAGGACCTACAGAGTAGTACCCCGAGCCATGAGGCATCAGGGCGAGCCCAGAGAGGAGAGTGAAGTGGAGCAGAGGCAGGGAGAGAGAGTCAGAGAGAGAGGGATTACTGAGCTGTGCCTGTGGGCGTGTGCATGTGCACACATGCCCTCCAGACTCACCCACTCAAACACATACCCAGCCCAGTGTCTTCTCAGATCCCAGGAGATCTGGCTGTATTTTCCTCTCCCAGTTTCTCTGAGATTCCCACGTCTTTCCAGGAAATTCTCTTTTCACTTCCATTGGTTTGAGTACGCTGGTCCTTGTAGCCTGCAAGTCTTAGCTAGAACACCAGCTCAAGGAATTGTACCCATGCTTCAGAATGAGCTCAGGGCCTGACTCCTCCAGGAAGCCTTTCCCTTCCTGGGTGTGTTCCTCTCTCCTTCCTGCAGACCATAAACCCTACCCCTTCCCCTTCCCTCCGATGTTTAGTAAATATTCCCTGATTGATCAGACGTTCTAACTTTGGGGCACCCATTTCTAATTTTGCCATCTGCAGTTGGACTATCTTTATTGCTATCATGTTTTGTTCTTGCAAATCCACACATCCATCCATCATATATTTATCCTGGGAACATGTGTTGAGAGCCTCTGTGCCAGGCACCAGGCTAGGCCTTGGGAATGGTTAAGATGAAGGCCTTAGTTCTTGCTCTACAGAAGTTCATAGTTCAGGAGAGAAACCCAGAGTCTCGTCACCAAGCTGGTCACACCAATACAGCCTCTGGTTTCATGAGGCACACACGTGTGCATGTGCACACACACACATGCACGTGCTGTCTTATTTTCTCCTCCTTGTTCCTTCAGCCCTGTCCTCACACCAGGTGACCACCCTGTATCCTGCCTGAGCTCACACTAACATTGCTCTCTGCTCAGGAAGATGCCCTGGAGTTCTCTACCCTCTACTCTCTCTCTGATCATTCTGATGTACAGGAATTGACACTATAGTCGTGTGTGTGTGTGTGTGTGTGTGTGTCTTTATGCTATTTTAAAACCCCAGCACTTTGCAAAAACCTGGAGAATACTGCCAAAGCCAAAGAGTGGGGGAGGGGGCTGAGCAACCTGAACTTGGGGCTGACCAGGTGTCTGCGAGCCAGGTTAGAGGAGCAAGCTGCAGAGACTCCGCTCCAGCCTGCCGGTGAACTGCTGGCATCCTGGCGGACCTGCTGGCCCAGCCCCACTCCAGCTCCACGTTCTCTTTGCCGAGCCCGGCCCCCATCCCTCCCCAGGAATTGCTTAGGAGTTTGCACACCAGGCAGCATGTAAAATTGTTGTGTTTCTGGAAACACACACACTCAGAGAAGCCTTGAAATTCTTCTTGGAATAGGTCCAGGGATTTATTTATGAAATTCCCAGGGGGCGGGAGAGACAGAAGTCTGGACTTTGCAGACTGAGTGCTGTGCCGCCATTCCATCAGCAGCACCACCAGCTCTAGTGTGCACTTACTAAATGCCCACCGCATGCCTGGGCCAGCCTGCAGGGGGCTGTGGTTGGGCAGGACGTATGCTTGGGTGTGCAATACTCAGTGTGGACCGTCTCCCCCACCCTCTCCACGAGAGGGGAAAAAAGCAAACATGATACTGACGTAGTTTGGCCATAATCCCCCACTCTCCAGCCTCTCTCCCCCTTGCTCACTTCACTTTGGAGTCCATGCTGTCCTGTGGACGGATGTGGGGGTCCTCCACAAAAGGCTTCACAGCTAGTTTCTACCCACGTGAGAAACTGGGAGCTGGCTGCAGTGTGCTAAATCTTCTACTCCCACCCTTGGCATGGAACAGAAATGGGGTTTATGCCTAAGCAGGGCAGGGCCTGCCCGCTGCACAAGAAAGCCACATAGGGGGTGCCTGGGGGGTTCAGTCAGTTAAGGGTCCAACTCCGGCTCAGGTCATGATCTCATGGTTCATGAGTTCAAGTCCCACATCAGGTTCTGTGCTGACAGCTCATAGCCTGGAGCCTGTTTCGTGGATTCTGTACCCCCCATCGCTCTCCCGCTTGTACTCTCTCTCTCTCAAAAATAAATTGAACGTTAAAAAACCATTTTTTAAAGCCACTTAGGATGGTTTCCAGGTTGTCCTCAATGATGTCCTGTGGGTGCTTCAGAGGGGAACTGCATAGAGGCAAATGGTCAGGCTGATGGAGGTGGGGAGAGAACCTTACCTCTGCTTCCAGTAGAAAAGTGTGCAGAAACTTCTTGCTATAAAACAAGCCTTCAGATCTCTGCCCCTTATCTAGCCCACTATCTAAGAGTACACTTGGCAGAACAGTCTTCTGTTGCCTCCCTTGATTCTGTAGAGGTGGAAAGGGGTGCACCTAAATGTCTTTTGTTTCCCATATATACCCTGTCTTTCAAGGGGAAGGCATAGGATCAACATCTGGGCAATCAGTAATCTTATGCAAATGTGGTAATTTTACTTCAAGAACTTTGAGGTAAGGTCCCAGATGAAAATATGGAATAATCTTTCAGAGATAAGATAGAATGATAGAATTAAAGACCTCAATGTGAAACCCAAAACCATAAAAGTCCTAGAAGAGAGCATAGGCAGTAATCTCTCTGACATCGGCCCTAGCAACATTTTTCTAGACATGTCTCTGGAGGCAAGGGAAATAAAAGCAAAAATAAATCAAACTATTGGGAGTTCATCAAAATAAAAAGCTTTTTCACAGAGAAGGAAACAATCAACAAAACTAAAAGACGATGTATAGGATGCGAGGAGATATTTGTAAATGGCATATCTGGTAAAGGGTTAATATCCAAAATAGGGGTGCCTGGGTGGGTCAGTCCATTGAACATCTGACTTTTGATTAGGCTCATGTCATGATCTTATGGGTTCATGGGATTGAGCCCCAAGTTGGGCTCTGGGATGATAGCACAGAACCTACTTGGGATTCTCTCTCTCCCTCTCTCTCTCTCTCTCTCTGCCCCTTTTCTGCTTGTGCTCTCTCTCTCAAAAATAAATAAAAATTAAACAAAGAAATAATCAAAGATTTTTTTAAAAAAGACTTAGTATTCAGAATATATAAAGAACTTCTATAACTCAACACCCAAAAACCAAATAATCCAATTGAAAATGGGCAGAAAACATGAACAAACATTTCTCCAAAGAAGACATACAGATGGTCAGTAGACACATGAAAAGATGCTCCACATCTCTGATCATTAAGGAAACGCAAATCAAAACCACAATGAGACATCACCTCACACCTATCAGAATGGGTACAACCAAAAACACAGAACACAGAGGTGTATGAGTGGCTCAGTCGGTTAAGCATCCATCTCTTCAGCTCAGGTCATGATCTCGTGATTCATGTGTTTGAGCCCCACAGCAGGCTCCACACTGACAGTGCACTGCCTGCTTGGGATTCGATCTCTCTCCCTCTCTCTCTTCCCCTCCACCATTCGTGCTCTCTTTCTCTCTCAAAAGAAATAAACTTTAAAAAAATAAAACACACGATACAACAAGTGTTGGCGAGGATACAGAGAAAAAGGAATCTTTGTGCACTGATGGTGAGAATGCAAGCTGGTGCAGCCACTGTGAAAGACAGTATGGAGGTTTCTCAAAAAATTAAAAATAGAACTACCCTATGATCCAGTAATTACATTACTATGTATTTTACCCAAAGAATACAAAAACACTAATTCAAAGGGATACACGCACCTCTACGCTTATTGCAGCATTGTTTACAATAGCCAAATTACGGAGGCAACCTAAGTGTTCATTGACAGATGAATGGATAAAGGAATAAAAGCCATAAAAAAGAGTGAAATCCGTGGGGTGGCAGGGTGGGGAAAATGGGTGACAGGCATTAAGGAGGGCACTTGTGGGGATGAGCACTGGGTGTTGTATGTAAGTGATGAATCACTGGGTTCTACTCCTGAAGCCAAGACTACACTGTATGTTAGCTAACTTGAGAATTAAAAAAAAAAAAGACATGATAAAGAAAAAAAAAGAAGGAAATCTTGCCATTTGCAACAACATGGAGGGAGCTAGTGAGTATAATGCTAAGCGAATAAGTCAGAGAGAGACAAATACCATATGATTTCATTCATATGTGGAAGTTAAGAAACAAAACAAACAAGCAAAGAAAGAGAGAGAGAAAGACAAACCAAGAACCAGTCTCTTAACTACAGAAAACAAAATGATAGTTCCGAGAGGGGGTGGGGGGGTAAGCTAGATGATAGGGATTAAAAGTGCACTTACGATGAATCCTGAGTATAGTGTCATTGGATCACTATAATGTACACCTGAAACTAATATAATACTGTAAGTTAACTATACCAGAATTAAAATTTTAAAACTTAGAAATATAGAACCACCTGGGTGGCTTAGAGTGTTAAGCGGTTGACCAACTCAGGTCATGATCTCATGGTTCCTGAGTTTGAGCCCTGCACTGGGCTCTGCACTGGCAGGGAGGAGCCTGCTTGGAATGCTCCCTCTTTCTGTCCCTCTCTCTCTCTGCCCCTCCCCACATGCGCGTGCTTTCTCCCTCTCAAAATAAATAAATAAACTTAAAAAACTTAAAAATATTAAAAATATAGAGAGAACGACAGAAAGAAGGCCACTGCACTTACCACAGAGATTGTTGTAGGACTTTTAAAAATCAAAGGTGAGGGGGGCCCTGCTGGCTCAGTCAGTTAAGCGTCTGACATAGGTTCAGGTCATGATCTCACGGTTCGTGAGTTCGAGCTCTGCATCAGGGCCTGTGCTGACAGCTCAGAGCCTGAAGCCTGCTTTGGATTCTGTGTCTTCCTCTCTCTGTCCCTCCCCCACTCTCTCTCTCTCTGTCTCAAATAAGTAAACATTAATTGTTTTTTTTTTAATCAAAGGCCACATCCAGAAAAGAATTAAATCAGGGCACAGGTAATTGAATATAGCAAGCAAAAAATGGACACTGGAAGAAGAATAGGGACAGTTTTCCTTTTGGAATGACAGAACCTTCCCTACCCTAACCTTGAAGCAACTGAAACTCCAAGTGCTGAAGTTTAGGCTCCCCGTTTTGTTTAGAAAAAACATGCCCCAAAGTCCCAGTGGCCTCACAGACCTCCGGAAGTTTCTCCTTCCCTTGGGAAGCCCCAGCCTAGTTACACAGAGTGAGTTGGGGTGGGGAGATGTGCCTTCTAGCAGCCTCTCCCAGGTGAGGCAAGCAGGTGTGGGCAGGCTCACCTGCCTGGGAAGAGCGTTGTGAGTAGGCGGGCCCATTCCTGGCTGGGAGGAAGATGGCGTCAGGCTGCCAAGGCTTGTATGCACATGCGTGCTGCGTGCGTGCGTGCGTGCGTGCGTGTGTCTTGGGAAAGCGTTGGCACAGTGCTAAAGGCACAGAAACACTCCCCACACACAGCCCTAAAGCTACATTAAACAACCACAACTTGCCTTTCAGGCTTACAGGAAAATACCTATGTGCAGATAGGAAGTTGCAGATTTACTTCTAGGCACCTTAGTAGAAGAAACACCACAGGTTTTGTGTTCAGACAGATCTGAGCTCAAATCCCAGCTCTGGTACTTACTAGCTGCGTGATTTGGGACCCACCCCTCAACCTCCCTGACCTTTGGGTTCCTCGTCTATGATACAGGAATTTTATCTTGCAACCCTTTTGTGAAGAGAGAGGGAAGCTGTCCTTTAATAAATGCCAGAGGCTGTAGACAGGAAAGTTATGACTTCCTAGATGTCCGTCATACAATCGCTCAATTCAGACTGGCAGTTTTTAACCTCACTTTACTGCTCATGTTACCTGTAAAACAGGGACAATAATGGTCCCACCTCACAGGGTAGTCGGGAGTATCAAATAAGTCAGTATACATATACAGCACATTTAATGGGGTCTGGCCATAGCAAGTGCACAAAACATGTCAGCCACGGCCCTACATGGAGCCTGCGCTCACAGCCGCATGGTCTGTGTCCTCAGGACCCAGCCCCACTAGCCCTGTCTCAGCTTGCTCTGCCTGTGGCTTCTGGCTACTTTTTCTAACAGTAAAATCTGTTCGCCCCCCCCCCCCCCCCCCCCGCATTCCCACCCCTACCCCAAGCTGGTCTTTCCCAGGCGTGCTGTTGTCATGGGAACCTACAGGGGCTGCCTGAGTTTGGAGGAGGAAGGGGTTGTGGATCAAAGCCAGAGAATCCCACCACTGCTGTTGGAGCTACTACAACAGTAGGCTGGTGGCCATCCTTGCCCTAGAGGGGCAGACAGTGGGGGCCAGAGGGAGGAGTTTGTGGGAGCTTACTTCTGCCCATCCTGCCTCTGGCCAGGGAGGTGAAATCCCATGATTCAAAACTAACTGCCACCACATCTCTCCATCATCTTGTCAGCAGCACAGTCTGGTACTGGACGCCATTGCTTCCTTCTGAGGCTGAACAAAGGCACGGCTTAGAATAGGGATTCATAGGTGATTTATTATTCCTCTTCACCTTTGAGGAAAACTATGCTACGCCAGAGTAGGTATAATTAACCTCACTTAACAGATGGGGAAACTGAGGCCTCGGACACATCTAAGTGACTTGCCTGAGTCACTTAGAAACGTGGAAACAGCCGCTGGAATCCAAGTCTTTTGATCTTTGCCATTATCCTGAAAGGCCTGGGAGCAGAGGAGGAAGGGAGGATGGACAAGAGCTGATCCCCATAATCCAGTGATTCGGGGAGGTCGAAAAAGCACTCTTCCCTCCTCCCCCACTAAAATTCCACTTTTGAAAATTAAGGCAAACTTTTTTAAAGTTGCAAAATAGCAACAGGTCAAGAGCCTTAAAGAACTTCTAAACTTGAACCTCATAATTTTACTCCTAGAAATTATTCCAAGCATATCCATATTTCCTGACCCCATAATTCCAGTTGTGGGAGTTTATCCTAAAGAAATACTGGAATCAGACATGTGCCTAAAGATTTGACTGGGGAATGTCATCACAGTTTCAGGTGAAATAGTAAAATACAGGTACAAATGCACATTCAAAAATAGAGAATTGTTCATGTGAGATACAAAATGTTGTAGAAAAGTATTTAATGACACAAAAAGATGTTGCTGATATATAGTTAAAGTGGGGAAAAGGAGGTTATAAATTATGTACAGTATAATCTAATATTTATTTTTGAATTATGCATATAAAAGAAGTGGAAAGATATTTAGCAAAATGTTTGTGAGAGTCCTCTCTGGGTGATGAAATTACAAATATTTTCCTCTTGATTATCGGTACCATCAAAATTGTCAAAGACGACTATATATTACTTTTGTAGCTAAAACAATCAATGTAAGCTAATTTAAAATAGCCTATCTACAAAAATATACACTGAAGCATGATTTAAGGTAAAAAAACAAAAACAGAACAAATATATATACATATGGAATAGCATATATATATAGTATATGTCTGCAGCTAAAGAGAATGGCTTATTAAATGATCTAATACACCATATTAAATATTATGTAACCATTCAATTATTATAAAGCCTGGGTAGATATATGAAAGTGTTACTGATATACTAAGTGAAAATCATATACTAAGTGAAAAATACTGGACACAAAACGGAGTGTGCACCATGATTGTAAGTATGTAATGTATGTGTGCAATGGAGATATTTGTTTCAATTTGCTGGGTGACAGATTATTTGTAATTTTTTCCTTTTTTTCAAAATTACCAAACTATGATAATTTTGGTAATTAATTAAATGAAATTAATTAATTTAATTTTTAAAAATTACTCATGGGATGATACAGTGCTAAGCACCAGGCCCTATTTCTAAAACTATTATAGAGAAACAGGTACAAAGAGTTCCCGCGTCTCTTCTTCCATCCTTCTCTCATTCATGTTAATATTATTGTTATTATTCATTGAATACCTACCACATGCGTACTTACCTCATTTCCGCCTTCCACAATTAATTCTGTAAGATTGGGAAGTTACTTAGGATTTTGTTGGTTCCAAGTAATAGAAATCCAGTCTAGCTACTCAAGAAAAAAGCATTTTTTTGCTTTTTCAGTTTGAGGATGCAGGAGTCTCTCCCAGACTTGGCGCAGTGCACCTCAGTCAGTCACTGGAAAGAAGATGTCAAAGGCACAAGATTCTTTCTCTTCACCCTTTCTTCTTCTCTGGGCCTTTGCTTCTGTGCCCCTGTTTCCAGCTTCTTTGATGCAGACCAGCTTTCTCTGCTTCCTGTCCACATAGGAACACACGGCTTCTAATAACCTTTGGATCTATGCTTAGTCCAGCTGCACAGAAAATCTCCAGCATGACTCTGGGTCTCAACTCCTCCTTCATGAGGTAGGGACTAATGGTCCAGCTTGGGTCAGGTGCCAACCTCAGGCCCCATCACCTGTGGGGAATGGGCTTCATCATGTTATATGAACATGGCTGTGAGGAATCACCACTGTTCCTACATGAATAGGAAGAGGGAGGAAGTCCTAGAAAAAGTAGTTGAGAGTGGATAGGTGGAGGTCGGTCGGGTAGTTGAAAAGAAAAACCAGTACATGCCAGACATAACACACATTATTATTCCTCTTTCTACAGATGAGGACAGCAAAGCTCAGAGAGGTTAGTGGACAGGCTTAAGGGGCCTGTGGAGCTGCAATTCAGACCCAGGTCTGCCTCTCTCAGAAGTCCACTGCATCACACCACCACACACATTTATTGATAGTAAGTTAGTCAGACCTAAGGGTGTCCTAGACAGAGAAGACAGGATGTGCAAAGGCTCAGAGGCAAAAAAAGAATGAGAAGAAGAGAAGAAGCCCAGTGTGACTGGACCATGAAAAGAGAAGAGATGTGGCCAAAGTTGCAGGCTGGTTCAGATCAAGCAATAAGGGCCTTTTGATAAGGAGTTTGGACATCAAACCTGAGGGCAGTGACATGCAGCAGGGGACATTGTGGAATATCTATTTGCATTTTAGAGGAACTTCTCCAGCTTCACTATAAAGGATGAACTGAATGGACTAGATAGCTACAGGACAGAAAGAGGGGATTTCACTGACCTGGGGTTGGGAGGGGGAAGAAGTCGCTGGCTGGGACCAAGGTAGGGATGAAGAAAGGAAGGCGGAGTTGGAGAGATAATCGGGAGGTGGAATGGACAAGGGTTTGGGTTTGATTTCTCGACCAGTGGTGGGGTTGATAGGCAGAAGGAGATCATGAACAAATCTCATGCAGAGTAATACCATTCTCTGAACATCAGGGACAGAACAGGTTTGGGGTGACACATATCGAGTTCCGTTTGGAACATGATGAATTTGAGAAGCCTAGGAGACCTCTAAGAGGCCATCCAGAAGTGGCTGGGTCTTGGGGTCTAAAGCTCAAGAGGGAGGTATGGGCTGGAGACACAGATTTGAATGTTATGAGTGAACATTAAATCAAGGTGTGATGAGCTCCCTCAGGAGGTGTGTGTAGATGGAGGAGAGACTCGGACAGAACGCTAGGGACACGAGCATTTATGGGAGAGGCAAGGAAGAGAAGCCCACAGAGAAGTCTGAGAAGGAGCCCCCACTCCCACCTCAGGCAGGAGGGAGGCCGGCATGAGGCAGGAAAGCCAAGAAGTAGGAGTGGTTAGCACGCAAATGTTGCCCAGAGGATGAGTTAAATAAGGAAGGACTGGTAAGGGGCCACTGGATTTCGCAACAAGGAGGCCAGTGGTAACCGCCAGAGATCAGTTTCCATGGCAGAGCTGGAAAGTAGTGGGCCGAGAGTGGGAAGCGAGGAAGTAAGACACTTTTCCAATAAATGTGACCAAGAAGGGCAAGGGCAGTTGAGAGAGACTGGGGTGGTTGGAAGGTGGGGATGAGTTTTTTGTTTGCAGCAAGTTTCCACCTGGTGGAAAGGACCGTTAGAGAAGGGCGAATTGAGGATTCATTCCAAAGACTGCAGGGTCTTTGAGAGAGAGGAAACTGAGGCCCCAAGCCAGCTGCCTGTTTTTATTAATAAAGTTTTATTCAAACATAAGAGAGAGAATGGAACTTGAAAGGGGGGACTGGATATGGATGCAGGTCAGTTCATAGGTTTGGTGTCAGCAGTGAGAGCCCCTAGGCTTTCATTTTCTATGAAAAGGCAAAATCAGGGAACTCTGAGATTCACAACCATCTCATTTAGACAACTGTGATACAACTGTTTCTGTGGCTTTATCTCAATGCTGTGCCATCGAATTCTCAAATTCACACCTGAAATATAATAAAAATGCAAATCTGGAAGAACTGTAGAAAGGCCAGTTTTAATGAGTGAATGTTGTTTTTTTTTTTAAAGAAAGAAAGAAAAAAAAACAGAAAGAAAGAGGTCATTTTATTCATTTTAGGTACATACAGTAACACAAAATATTACCTTAAGTGATTGGGAAAGAATCATTTGTAATTAGCATAGAAATTGTTTGGAATGTAAATTAGTTTTTCTGAAGTACTTGACTATGCTTAAAAACAGTACTTTAGTATTTTAAGAATTCCCCTTGTGGGGTGAGACCACTTTATATCTATTTTAAGACCTTGTTAAGTCTGCTTCAATGTAGTTAATTTTTTTTTTTCTGGAAAAGATACCGGCTACATCAGAAAACTGTTTCTGGCAAAGGTAAGTTTGTGCAAGTGTGTACCACACAGGCGCTTTCCAAAGGCCATTTCCACCAGAGAGCAGATCTGATTGCCGGAGATTGTTACTAAGGGAACAGTGGAGTGCGAATATAAATTTCATTTCACAAAAGACCTAGCGAAAGTATTGATCCAAAGAGATCAGCCAGTGAGTACAGGATAAGGAGTCTGTTTCTAATTGAAATTGATACACATCTAGACGCATCATATATATGTATATATGCAATCATAGGCTTTCACCCTGTCCTGCAAATCTCTCCTGATTAGCTACTGCCCAGATAAGGAAACCAGGGAGGTTAGAGAGCCAGGGGCTGGGGCGAGGGACTGCCTTTCTCTCTTCTCACTTGAGAGAGGAACAAAGCTAGAAGCACTGACGCCAAGCAAGCCTATAGCTCCACAGAATGGAAGCCGTAAACACTATCCATGAGGATAGTGTACTATTGTTGGTAGCGGTAGTATTATTGGTTGAACAACAATTTTGGCCCCGCCCTTGGCCCCGCCTGCTCACAACCACCTTACATATGTATTATCCCCAGTTCAAGGTAGGGAAGCTGAGTATTCTGTGCTGATTTGTGTCTGGGATCGCCAGCTTGTGAATGGCTGTCGGGACCCCAAAACTCTGTGGTTATGGGTTTTGTTTTCTTACCACCCCCGCAGGCCCCCCCACCCCCCGACAATGGGCCTCAGGTTAGACACACAGTTGTGTGTTATCATCTTTGGCCCGTGCAAGGCCACAAGGCACCTCTCGGATTTTATTTTCTATCTCTTTCTCCAATCCCCTTTCCAATCTCCATCCACCTGCTCCCCTCACCCCACAGTCACTCTGGTGAATTTGCTCATGTCCTTAAATACATGCACATCCTTGTGAAGGATGTAGCGTTGTTTTGAATATGCATGCCTGCTATTATTATTGTGTGGGGGGATAGAAACACTTGACATAAGGTCTACCCTCTTAGCATATTTTTAAGTGTACAAGACAGTATTGTTAACAGTAGGCTGTATACTGCGCAGAGCTCTAGAACTTCTTTATCTTGTAGAAATGAAACTCTGTACCTTTGACTACTCACATCCTATTTCCACCTCCCCCCAGCCCTGATAACAACCATTCTACTCTCTACTTCTCTGGCTATTTTAGCTTCCTCAAAAAGTGATACCTTGTAGTATTTGTCCTTCCATAGCTGGCTTATTTCACTTAGCATAATGCCCTCCAGATCCATCTATGTTGTTTCAAATGGTAGGATTCCCTCCTTTTTTTTTTAAGTTTATTCAGTTTTGAGAGAGAGAGAGAGCATGAGCAGGGGAAAGACAGAGAAGGGGGAGACACAGACTAGAAGCAGGCTCCAGACTCTGAGCTATCAGCACAGAGCCCGACACAGGGCTTGAACCCACAAACCATGAGATCATGACCTGAGCTGAGATCAAGAGTTGGATGCTTAACTGATTGAGCCACTGATCTTGTTTTCTCTTTTTTTAAGTTTATTTATTAGAGACAGAGACAGCAAGAGTGGGGGAGGGGCAGAGAGAGAGGGAGAAAAAAGAGAATCCAAAGCAGGCTCTGCACCATAAGTACAGACCCCTATCCAGACATTGGGCTCGAACTCACAAAACCATAAGATCGTAACCTGAGTCAAAACTGAAAGTTAGTTGCTTAACCAACTAAGCCACCAAGGCACCCCCCATCTTTTTTTTTTTTTTTTAAGAATTTATGTTTAAGTAATCTCTACACAAAACTTAGGGCTTGAACTTACAACTCCAAGATCAAGAGTCGCATGCTCCACCAACTGAGCCAGCCAGGCACCCCTGTCTGTCGATGGACAGTTAGGTTGCTTCCATGTCGTGGCTATCATGAATAATGCTGCGTTGAACATGGGAAGTGCAGATTTATCTTTGGGATCCTGATTTCAATTCCTTTGGGTATATATACCCAGAATTGGGATTGTTGGATCATCTGGTAGTTCTCTTATGCATTCTAAATTTATATGAAAGGCATTGTGCTATAACTCTCATTCTCTTTTTGTCCATCAGTTCTGTGTTTTCAAGATCTATCCATGTTGCAGGGCACCTGGGGTCTCAGTTGGTTGAGTGGTTGACTCTTGATTTCAGCTCATGATCAGGTCATGATCTCATGGTTCCTGAGTTTGGGCCTTGCATTGGACTCCATGCTTTCACAGTGTGGAGTCTGCTTAGATTCTCTCTCTCTCTCTCTCTCTCTCTCTCTCTCTCTGCCCCTCACATGCCCTCTCTCTCTCAAAATAAATAAATAAACTTGAAAAAAAAATTTTTTAATTTTTTGGTTGTTTATTTATTTTTGAGAGAAAGAGACAGAATGTGAGTGGGGGAGGGGCAGAGAGAGAAGGAGACACAGAATCTGAAGCAGGCTCCAGGATCTGAGCTGTCAGCACAGAAGTTGGATGCTCAACTGACCAAGCCACCTTGGCACCCCAAAAAATTTTTTAAAAGATCTATCCATGTTACTGTATGTATGTCTGGTTCATTAGATGACATAATATGCTGAAACATTCATTTATAACATTTTACTTAGCCAATGCCCCAGGGATAGACACCAAGGCTGGCTCCAGCTCCCTGCTACCACAAACAATGCTGTGTTGAACTCCCTCATGTATGTCCCCTCATGGACCATTACGAGTACGTTGCTGAGATCTGGATGCAGAAATGGTATCACAAGGTCAAATGGGATAGGCACACCCACCTTCACTAAATAATGCTAAAAAGGCTATTCCAATTTACATTTTTACAAGAATTACTCAAGACTTTCTGTTTCTGCACATCGTTGCCAACACTTGGCATTATTCACTTTTCAAAATTTGCCATTTTGATAGATATTAGTTGTTATGTCATTTAAGTGTGCATTTCTTGGATCATTAGTGAGTTCGAGTTGTATTGGTAGTCTTCTAGGCTTCCTTTTTTAGTGAACTGACTTTTTACGTCTTTGCCCATTTTTTAGCAGGTCTTTTTGATTTGCAGGAGTTTCTCATATATTGTAGATATTAATGCCTTAAAGTTTTAGGGGTTGTAAATATCTTACAGTTCACCATCTTTTTTAAATTTTATTTTAAAGAGAGAGTGTGTGTGAGTGGGGGAGAGAGGCAGAGGGAGTGAGAGAGAATCTTTTTTTCTTTAATTTTTTTATATAGTTTATTTTTATTTTTGAGACAGGGAGAGACAGAGCATGAGTGGGGGTGGGGCAGAGATACAGGGAGACACAGAATCTGAAACAGGCTCCAGGCTCTGAGCTGTCAGCACAGAACCTGACGTGGGGCTCAAACCCACGAACCGTGAGATCATGACCTGAGCCAAAATCAAGAGTCTGACACACTCAATGGACTGAGCCACACAGGTGTCCCTCATTAATTTTTGATGTCACCTTTATTACATATTAGTTCTTAGGTGTCTGTGATTTTGCTTCTGAGCTCTTCTACTGGTCCATTTGTCTCTCTGTTCACTTGTCTGGTCTTATTCCACTTCCATTACTATGTCTTATTATCCACTATAGCACTTTTCCCCTCTTCTCACTTCTTCAGAATTGATTTGGCCAAATTCACACATCCTTTGATCTAGGAATTTCACTTTTTCAAATTTATCCTACACGTATACTTGAACGAAGCAAAATGACATACATACCAGTTTAGTCACTGTGGCATTGTTTGTAGCAGCCCAAAATTAGGAACAACCAAACTTCCAAAGAGAGGGGAATGGCTCTGGAAAACAGTGTGGAGGTTCCTCAAAAATTTAAAAGTAGAGCTACCCTATGACCCAGCAATAGCACTACTAGGAATTCACCCAAGCGATACAGGAGTGCTGATGCAGAGGGGCCCATGTACCCCAATGTTTATAGCAGTGCTTTCAACAGTAGCCAAATTATAGAAAGAGCTTAAATGTCCATCAACTGACGAATGGATCAAGAAGATGTGGTTTATATACACAACGGAATACTACTTAGCAATGAGAAAGAATGAAATCTGGCCATTTGCAGCAACGTGGATGTAACTGGAGGGTATTACGCCAAGTGAAATAAGTCAGGCAGAGAAAGACAGATACCATATGTTTTCACTCATATGTAGATCTTGAGAAACTTAACAGAAGACCATGGGGGAAGGGAAGGGGAAAAATAGTTACAAATAGAGAGGGAGGGAGGCAAACCACAAGAGACTCTTAAATACAAAGAACAAACAGGGTGGATGGGGAGGAGGGGGAGAGGGGAAAATGGGTGATGGGCATTGAGGAGGGCACTTGTTGGGATGAAAACTGAGCATTGTAAGTAAGCCAATTTGACAATAAATTATATTTTAAAAGTTTTAAAAATAAATAAATAAAAGAAAAAAGGGGGGGGGCACCTGGTTGGTTAAGCGGCCGGCTTCAGCTCAGGTCATGATCTCACGGTTCGTGCGTTCAAGCCTCGCATCAGGCTCTGTGCTGACAGCTCAGAGCCTGGAGCCTGCTTCCGGTTCTGTGTCTCCCTCTCTCTCTGCCCCTCCCCTGCTCACACTGTTTCTCTCTGTCTCTCAAAAATAAATTTAAAAAAAAAGAAGAAAAAAAGGGGACTGACTTAAATAAGGCACATTTAAACAGCAGAATAAAATGAATACAGAAAAGAAAAGAAGGAAGAAAAGAAGGAAAGAGGAAAGAAAGGAAGAAAGGAAAAGAAAGAAAGAAACAAAAGGAAAGAAAGAAAAGAAAGTCCTCTATCTGCTGATAGGGAAAATTTTCCAAGATATATTATTAAGTGAAAAAAATAAGGTGCAGATTAGTGTATATAATATGCTACTTTTGGGGGCGCCTGGGGGGCTCAGTTTGTTGAGTCTGACTCTTGATCTTGATTCAGGTCATGATCTCACAGTTCATGGGTTCAAGCCCTGCATCAGACTCCACGATGACAGCACAGAGCCTCCTTAGGATGCTCTCTTCCTCTCTCTCTCTGCCTCTCACCCACTCATGTTCTCTCTCTCTCTCTCTCAAGATAAATAAACAAACTTTAAAAAATCCTACTTTTGTATACAAGATAGGGTGGGACAGGATTGATATTAATTAAATATTAAAAATGTATATGTTACATGTATACACTCTGAAGAGACAGCAGCATAAAAAACTAAGACTGGTGATTTCTTTGGGGGTCAGGAAGCAGGAGACAAGGATGGAAGGGAGACTTTTGGCACTTTGGGTTTTGAACCATGTGAATGTATAAACTATTCCAAAACTCACCTAACATAAGGGGGAAATTGATATAGCTCATTAGGAATTCATATTCTTCCATATAAACTGAAGAATACATTTGTTGAGTTACTTTAAAAAAATGCAGCTGGAATCTTGACTAGGATGAAAACCTTTGCTCTTCGCTACTCTTCTCCTCAGGCATCAGAAGTGCAATGAAAGATATAAGGGGACTGAAGCCACGAGATGACCCTGGTCACGTGGGAACCAAGACTGGAAACCGTCCAGAATTCAGGAGAAAGTCAGCAAGTGGTACATGACCGTTGTTTTCCTTTAAAACTCCGGCCATTCAGAGAACCATCTATCCCACTCCTATATGTTTGCCTGTTTTATTAAGGAATTACATCTCTGGGGAAGAAGAAAAGAGAAGTACTGAACAGAAGTCTTTAGAACACCTCTGTCTTTAGAACACCTACTTGAAGCCTAAATGGCAGATAAAACCTCATCACCCACCTGGTGGCGGGTTATCTTAACTGCGGCCGAGGGCGCTCAAGAAAAACTGCCTTGGTCTAGCAGAGTTTACAAATCCAGACCCAGAAAGGGCAGCCCGACATGCTTTGCAAGCTTGTTTGCTTTCTTTTTCGGAACATCAATCAGTCCAGCTTCTTGTCCTGAAGGATCACAGATTCCAAATTGGTAGAGTCAAAATTAATGAGATATCCCAGTAATGAGCCTAAGACTAAAACTATGGATGATCCACTAATTATAGACTATGGGAGCCACCTATAACCACTACTCTGTAGGGAGGGGGTGAGGAAGGCCACGGATGCAACATGTGCCTGACCGTCCTTCCTTCCTGCTGCCACTGCCCTTCTCTCTGGGCTTGGGGGCCTCACAGCACCTAGTGCTTCCTGCCTCTGAGCTCTGGTCCTGCCCCCACCCCCACAGGTCAAGCCAGGCCCTGCTTCTAAGGGCTCTGTAAGGCCAAATTCCTGGAAACTAGAAAACAGGGCCCACAGTGGAGGTGGGGGGCATGTTTTCCCCCTCAGTTCTGGGAAGCAGTGGGGGATGGATGCCAGGAGAAGGAAAAAGGTAGAAAAGGCAGACGAAATGCCCATTATACCCAAGCCCGTCAATTTCCTTTTTTCATCTCTTTATCAGTGTTTGTGACTGAGCTTCTTATCAACAGGAAACGCCTGCCTAAGGGGACAGGGCAGGTCCAGGGGGACTGAACGCCAGGGATTGGGAATTCTGGGTAACACATTGCTGCTGTCCAGCCTGACCGAATGGCCTCATGATTGCCAGGACCCAGTAAGGGCTCTTGGCCTTGGCATCTGGTGAATTCTTTAGTCTATACAGTAAGACAGCACACCAGACACACCCTGAGGCCAAAGATCTTCAGGAGGGTGGGGCTCCACCTCTAGCCCTCTGTGGCCACGGACAAGTCAGCAAACAGCTCAAGCTATGAAATAAGAAATGCCCTTGTCCCTAAAACCTACCAAATCCCCTCCTTTCTAGCTGAGGAGAGGCCAAATGACCTACCAAGGTCACAGATGACTTCATAACAATCACCCCAATTGGCCCTTCTACTGTGTTAGCCGTCAGCCCTCGGAGGATGGAGCCTGTGCTGGGCATCCAGGGCTGGGAGAATTAGGTACGTGGCACAGACTTCTAGATGAAGGGAGGGGAGGGGCTCCAGCACTGATTGACCTCCTGCTAGGTGCCAGGGGCTTTAAAAACACTGATCATCACACCAGGCTACTGGTTTCCCAGCTGGGGCTCCCAGGAGATGGGGCAGACTGAGGGTCAGGTTTCACAAGACGCAAAGATCAAATCTTGGTGCTGAAAATAAACGCCCAAGAGGGATATCTGGGCCAAGCAAGGCTTTATGGGTGGCTCAGAGGAACAGGTTTATCCAGACGTCTTTCTTCAGACTGGCAGAAGCCTGAATCAAGAGTATGAGAACTGGCTGTTCCCCTGGTGAGGAGAGCCTGGAAAGGTTTCTGTAGAACAGAGCGTGGGCCACCTTGCTTCCCATTCCTTGCCCTCTTGCCTATCAGTCACTCTAGAGCGGCCCCTCTCTGCTTTGGGAAATTCCAGTGTGCCTCTTGCCCCGTCCCCGTGTCTCCCAGGACAGCCCCACTCTTCCCCCTCACCTCACCACTTGCTCCTGCAGTTGGGATCTAGGTCAGTAAGAGTGGGTGGGTGAGAAAGAACAGAGAAGAGACTCATCCAGACGTGACACCCCGCAGGGCAGCAATGACAACACTTTAACCTGAGATCTGCCTGAAAATAGACTGTGTGTCTATGACATTATGCAAATTATATGCAAAGTCAAGAAGCCCTCTGTCTCTATTTCTAGCAAACTGACTGTGGCCCTGGTGTTGTTAGCAGCTCCTTCCAAGAGTCGCCCACCTAGAGTGAGGGCGGCAGTTCGCCTCAGTCCCCACCCTGGGAGACTGGACTCAGGACGTGCACCTCTCCGCTCCAGCTGCATGACTGGGTCTTTTACGCATGAGGATTTACGTGTCTTGGTCTATTAATCTTGATGCAGGTGAGGAGTTGGAGAAAGCAGAGCACCTTCCTTGAAGGCGATGTGGGGTGTGGCCTGAGGGAGATTGGTGACTGGGAGGAACTGAGAATTGTCCTTGAAAGCTTGGGAACCTCGAGGCCTTAACAAGGAAGGGTGGCCCTCAGCTTTGAAGCCCATGCTCTGGAGACCACCTTCACCCCTACTTGGGCATGTTACAGACACTCATAACCCTTAGGAAGGGTCCTTATTACACGACGGTCCTCTCCCTCTTCACACAGGTAAGGAAATTAGAGTTTGGGGTCCCCCCAGGAAAGAAGGACAAAACTGCAAAGAAGTCAATGGGCATTTTTCTTCCACAGGCAGGCAGGTTCCCTAGGCTCTACATGGGACCTCCCAAGGGCATGGTGACCTCCCAAGGACTTGTCTACCTCTGGAGGGCAATGAGCCAATTCTCCTTTGTCCCATCCCAACCATATCCAACCATATCCAACCATAGTGTGGACATCAGGGTGGGATGGAAGGACCGGGGCGGACGGGCACACAGGGAGGGGAAAGCCTGCCTTTGCAGGATGCCAGGAACGCTCCAATTTCCACGAAGCTGGTCTAAGAGGTCCTCTGGGGAGGAGGGCACTTTATCAGCCTCCAGGAGTGCCTGCAAGACCTCCTGGTGTGGGGAGCTCCATGGACACAGGCACCTGGAGGCTGTAGCAGGCTCTGGGCATGAGGCCGACTTGGGGACCGCAGGGCATGGGGTGGGTCTTCTGCAATAGACTTAGGGTACCTTTCTTTGTTTCCCTAACAGGGCCTCTGATACAAAGGCACAGATTTTCTGGGTGGGAAGTCAGATGGACGAGTCCCTTCTCCGCTTCTTTCAGTACCTTTCTCCCACATGGCACATCTTTGCCCACAATGTCCCGGGGTTGGGGGCAGAGAGAGATGTTTTCTAAGCCCAGGACTCCAAGATGGGTCCCCGAGGATGGTGAACTCCTTTACCATTCCAGGGATGAGGGCTGACTCCAGAGAAGGTGGTGGCCCCATTTGGGGAGGGAATTGAGAACTGAGAAAATTGAGGCTGACAGGTCTAAGACCGGGTTCTCAGAGTGAAGACACAGTAAAGCTCCTTCCTAGGTTTTAGGGGGAAAGTCACTGGAGATAGAGACGGGGGTCAGGGGGAGAGAGGGGGGCAGCTCACGAAAGTGAGGGCCAGATACACCTGAGGCCGTCCATACGGGGGAAGGGCCCCTGGGTCCCTGCGCAGAGGCGGGGCAGAGCGGGCGGTGGCCGCCAGGCAGTTTTTGGCCAGCAGAGGGCGGTGTGGCGGGAGCCTTGATCTCTCTGTTGAGTGGCCGAATTGAGATTTGGGCTGCAGCAGGGGAATGGGGCGAGTGGGGTGTCCCTGCGCAAACCGTGACTTGTCCATGAAGGGCAAAGACCAGCGTGATAATCAGGAACCCGCTCCTTCCCTGTCCCTTCTGGCCCCCTCCGCGATGAGCCACTGCAGAGGCACCAGCTTAGCAAGACTCAGCAGGAGCTCGAGATTGGAGCATGATTTATTAAGGACCTACTATGTGCTAAGCACGAGCTGAGTGCTCCCACAAGCAGTATCTCCAAGGAAGAGGCTGTAGTTCGGACCCTGGCACACCTTCCTGCACTCAGAAAGAAGCACCTGGCGCTCTGCTCTCACCAAAACTTCCTTCCATCCAGGGCCACTGGCCATTCTCCTAGCGGCCCCTGTCAGTCCACCTTCCGCCTCTCAGGCATTTTCCAGCCTCTGGAGAGCTGCCTTTGGTTTCTGGCTTTGGAGTCTACTAGGAGGAGCCTCTTTTCCCCCAAATCCAGCAGAGATAAAATCTGTCATGGGAAGGACTGACTCCTGGGCTGAGTGGGTCCAGTGACCAGAAGACACGAAGCTGCCAGGAAGCAAACTGCCCTGTGATCATTTGGGAACCTAACAGGTCCCTCTCACTTTCTGTTTTCACCCAGTTTCACTTCCTGGTTCTCCCTCAGGCCTTGCACAACTCTCGGGGAGCCAGGCCTGGGAAAATGCCAGGGCGCATGCAAGCCAAGCCGCCCTGCGGTGGGGTGGGGTGGGAGCACTGGGTCATTTGCAGCGAGAGGGGAGGAGTCTGTGTTTCTGTCACCTCCTGTGGAGAACGGTGGGTCCTTCTGCACCCTGCCCCAAGGGCTGAAACGCCAGGTCTTCCGAACTTGGGACCGTCCTTGTCCCTAGCGTGAGCCCCCCAGCCCCCAAACCTCAGGCTCTACCTCCCATCCACCGCCCCCCAACCCATCCACCCACCCAGGCTTTGGGGTCATCTCTTCATTGCATGAACATACACCCTTGAGGTTGCCAGATGCCGAGTGTGTTTCTCCACAGCCACCAGGTTCTTCCTAGACACACTCTCTGGGGTCTGGCCAAGAGTGTGGGCCTGGGCCAGGGGCCAGTGGAGAGCAGGAACCTGGGTGCTGGAGGCTTGCTGGCTGGAGCCAAATTTCTTCTGAGCCTTGGAGGCCCTACAGGAAGCCTGCCTTCAGCCCTTCTCAGTCCTGAACAGAGGCTAAGCCACAGAGTGGGGTGGGAGCCTGGCTTGCCTGCCCCAAGGCCCGGGGGTTGTCTGAGCCCAAGGAGGGCTGCTGGCTTGAGTTAAGGCAGGAACTGGAGCTTGTACAATTGGTCTAGGAGGCCTTGCAGGCACTCCTGGAAGCTGATAAAGTTTTTTCAAGTCCCCATCTGGAGGCAAATTGCCAGGGGCTGGGGCAAAAAGAGCAGAAGGGAACTGAGCTCTGCCACAGGCTGAAATTTCAAAGAACCTCAGAGGTCTTCAGGACTGTGGGATAGTGAAGGCCTCATTCGTGTCATGTAGAACGATTACCTAGGACCAGAACATGGGTCTCCTGACTCCCAGCTGTGCTTGGCTTCTCAAAGCCAAGCTTTCGGTTATTCTGAAAGCCCTGGGCCTCCCCCATCTGACCTGGTACCTCTCCTCTGTCCTCTGACCCTGCCACACCTGCAGTAGGACTCCTGGGTGTAAGGCCCTAATAAGTCAGCTAGGAGCAAGGTGGGGGAGGGGCCCAGCTCCCCCTAGATGGTTGGTGGCTGGCACTCAGCTGGTGGGGTCTTGTCCCAGAGACAAAGGCCCCAGGCCTCATGGAGCTGACGGAGAAACCCACACAGAGAAAATGAGGGGCCCTGGGTGTCGGGCTTGTGCCAGAGGCTGAGGCCTGGCAGGAAGGGATGTCTACTGCAGGCTGGACAAGGCCCTGTGTCACCCAGGCAGGTCTGGTGGGGGTTAAGTGAGGGCAGGGGTAAGGTGCAGGCCTCGGCTCTGGGCCTGGGGCTGGGATTCCCTGGCCTGGGCGCCCTGGCTCTGGGGCCTCTTTTGCATCCCGTCCTAGGGGTGGTAGGGGCTGCGTCCCCAGGACCTGAGGGTGGGGAGGGAGCCAGGCGTCAGGGAGCCTGCTGCTCTGAGCGGCCCAGACGGCGGGGAATCAGGTTTCAGCCCAGCTGTATTTTTGGCTGGATGAGCTGGCTGGCGGGCACAGCGGCCCATAGAGGGGCACCCTCCTCCCCAGCACGCGTACTCACACCACCCCTACCCAGGTAGGGCAGCCTCTGGCACCCACCCCACACGCTCTGCAGGCACAGTGGACGAGTCAAGCTTCAGGCCAGTAGCTAGTGAATCACTTTGGGTTTCTCGAGACTGTTGCTGAGTTTCTGTAGTGTCTTCTTGATCCGCAGGGCTGTGAGGCGGGCTGAAGGGTTGGGGTACCAGCATTCCCGCATCATCTGAGCCAGGCCTGAGAGGACCTGTGGGGGGGGGGGAGGTGCGGAGCAGGGAGAGGCAGAGGGGAGGAATCAGAGACACCAGGTCAGGGAAGAGGGAAAGGAGGCGGTGAGGAGGAAGCAGCGGCCGAATGGGGGGACAGAAGCGGTACAGAACAGACCGGATGGGGGAGATGAGAGCATTGAGAAAGGGCAGAGGAAAGACAGAGTGATAGGAAAGGGAATGGAGAGCAGGACTAGAAAAGAAAGACGAAAGATGGAAGAGGAAGACAGTGAAGTGATGAGGGGTGGAAGTTGGCAGGCAGCATAGAAAGAGAGATGCAACTCAGCCCTGTAGGGCACTCAGGCCCCCTTGGGTGGTGAGGAGTGTCTGTGGAACTCCTGACCCCGACGCCCCCCCACCTTTGACAAGATCAGAGGAAGGTGTGATGTGCAAGTCTCCGAGCCTCCACACGCCCCCTGCGGCCGGACTCGTGTGGAGGGTGGGATCTCCCGGCACCTCCCCCGGCGCTGGGGTGTCCAGGAGGAACCCATCCTAGGAAGCTCAGTGGTCTGAGAGCGAACCAGCATCCCCGCTGCCCCCGAACTCAAACTGGTTCCTGCCTGGGGGTGTGTGCGCATGTGCACAGCACTGCGCATGTGTGGCTTTTTATGGATACGCATGTTGTGCAGTAACATGTGTGTCTGTGTACATATACGTGGATGCACGTACTCATTCCTTCAATAAACATTTGTTGAGCATTCTGAGCCAGGCACTGTGATAGATAACCAGGATATAGGGCAGCGAAGGAGGCACGTTCCTTGTCTTCACAGGGCCAACAGTCTGGCATATATGTGCATGCATATGCATCTGAGGATATGTTTATGTAGAAGCATGTGCATGCCTGTGTGTGCATCTTATATATGTGTGTGGAGTGTTTTGAGAAAAAGTGAAAACAAACAGCAACAACAAAAACTTCATAGCAAGAAATGTGGCAGATAGACTCTGCCTCTTCAGGCAAGATGGAGGGTTCTGAAAATCCAAGAGTCACCAAGACGTCAGGAGTCCACGGGCCAGGGATGGGGGAGAGGGAACCCCGGGATGGACATGGAATCTGCCCTCCAGAATCTATCCAGGTGAAGCAGAGAGCTCAAACACAGGTTCCTGGGGCCAGAAACCCTAGCTGTGAGCCACCACCCCGTGCTAGCCCAGCCCCCAGAGGGCCTCACCGGGTCTGCAGCCAGCCGGTTGGGGATGGTGGGGGTCTGCTGATCAACACACACCACCTTCTTCATGTCCTCAAAGCTGGGATCATTGGGCACCACGTCATAGAAGGGTGGCCTGTAGTCCTCCACAATGCCTGAAGATGGAGGGGGGATGGGATAGTCATTTGGCACCCCAAGACGGCCCCATACCACCCGGAGGAGAGCCTTGCCCACCTTCTGTCCCACAGTCCAGAAAACCCGTTGTTGGACCCACTGCTACCCCTGAGAGGGACACTATGACATAATTAATATGAGCATCAATAAAAATCATTCCTGCTGTTGGATTTTGCACATGCGTTGTGCCAGGCATTGTGCTATAAACACTTAAATACTTCATCTTGTTAGTCTTCACAATAATCTGATGAGATGGGTATCATGGTTAACCCTGGTTGTTTTTAAAAAATTTTTTAATGTTTATTGAAAGAGCATGACCAGAGAGAGGGAGAGAGAGGGAGACACAGAATCCAAAGCAGGCTCCAGGATCTGAGCTGCCAGCACAGAACCCGACGCGGGGCTTGAACCCACCAACCAGGAGATCATGACCTGAGCCGAAGCCGGATGCTTAACTGACTGAGCCACCCAGGCGCCCCTAGCACCCCTGTTTTACAGATGAAGAAACTGACACTCGCAAATGTTGAGCCCCAGGTTACACAGCTAGTAAGGGCAGAGTCAAGACTTAAATGCACCTTGGGGTGCTCACCTGGGTGGCTCAGTCAGTGAAGTGTCTGACTTCGGCTCAGGTCATGATCTCATGGGTTGTGAGTTTGAGCCCCATATCAGGCTTCATGCGGACGGTGTGGAGCCTGCTTGAGATTCTCTCTTTATCCGTCTCTTTCTGCCCTACCCCCACTCATGCTCACCCTCTCTCTCAAAATAAATAAATAAATAATATAAAAACATATAAAAAAAAGAAAAAGACTTAAACTCGTCTCTCATCAGATTGCTAGGGCAGACCTTGTTTCAGTCTTTCCATGGCTGCCTCCTTCCCAGGGTCTGGGCACTGCTCCCAAGCCCCAACCATCACAGATGCCCGATAAAAACATTCCCAGGGCACATTCCCTGTGCCAGGCACTGTCCTAACTGCATTGCATTAGATCCACACATCAACCCTATGAGTGAAGTCCTGCTTTTAGCTCCACTTTATGAACAGTGTAATTAAGGCCAGAGTGGTTAAGACACTTGTCTAAGGTCACCCAGGTAGTGAGTGACAGAGTTAAGATTTAAGCCCAGGAAATCTAACCAAAGCCCACGCTCTTGATCTCCGAGCTCCACTTAAGAGAGAGGAGCTGGTCTGCTGCAGGGCACAAGGAGAAAGGGATCTTCACCCAGCTCCAAATAACACCCACCTACTCTCTGCAAAGGCACAGGCCTCGCTGACCCCTTAGCAGGCAGTACCACCCCTTCGGTGTCCCTTCGGAGGAGCCTTCTGAAAGTGATGCCTGTGGAGCCGCGGACAGCACAGGCAGAAGAGACCAGACCCGGACAAGGCGCTCCAGGACCCGCCTCCCACTGCTTCCCAGCCTGAGGCTGGGGGCCCTGGCCACACAGCCGCAACCTCAGGAGAGCCCGAGCCAGCTGCTCTCCCCATGGCGGGTTTCCAGGCCAGCCCCTGCGCCGCTCGGGCCCTAATCAGTGCTGCACAGAGGCCTGAGCGTGTCTAATGGGCCTTTAATCAGTGCCGGGGCTGACACCAGATTACAGTGTTTATAATGCGCCACGAATCTGTGTGGGGCTGATGGGGCCTGCGGCCAGCCTCCCTTGCAGCCCTGGCTGGGCTAGCCTTCTCTGCCTGCCTGCAGCCTAGTCCAGGGGGCCTCGGCTCCTTCCAGGTGCCCCCTTCCCCAACCCCAGTCATCAGAGCCTACTCTGGGAGTGCACACCTGAAGGGGCAGGAATGTGAGCCCCTCCAGAGTCTCCCAGAGGGGCTGGCTACACTCTGGCCTCTACCAGTCGCTGCTGAGGGTAAAAGAAGCCTGGCATGGGGCTGGCTCCCAGCAGATGCTCCAGAAGTGAGAATGTCCCCATCCCCAAGGAACAGAGCTCCAGTCATATCCTAAGGTTGGTCCCCTCCAACCTTCCCCATAGACAGCCTCCAAAAAGACTGACAGTTCTCCCCACCTGGTCCAGACCACCGCCCAGTATCCATCCACCCCAGGGCTGGAAGGGCACCAGCCACAGGGCTGCCCCAGCCAGGCTGAGGTCCCTCCACCTGTTCCTAGCCCCTCCCAAATAATAATGAGGCAGCCCCTCCCATAGTAATAGAGGCAGCGGTAAGCAGGCAGTGGAGACACTATTACACCCTGCCTTTTTGTAGTGAAAAAATCAAGGGCCAAAGAGATTAAGTAGCACAGTAATAAAAACCTCTGGCCCCAGAGTTACATTGCCTGGTTTCAGAACCCGGTGCTACCTCTAGGCAGCTCAGATTCTGCACCTCAGTCTCCTCATCTGTGAAATGGGGATGATCCTGTGTCAGGTATTCGTTATTACAATAAACTGCCACTCATATTTACTGAGCCCCAGAATACCTCCCGATACTGTCCTAGGATTATATCAACTAGAAACTATTAAAAACAATTTTTAATGTTTATTTATTTATCTTGAGAGAGAGAGCATGTGAGCAGGGGATGGGCAGAAAGAAAATCCCAAGCTGAAAAGCACAGAGCCCAACTCGGGGCTTGAACTCTTGAACCGTGAGATGATGAACTGAGCCAAAATCAAAAGTCGGTCATTGAACCGACTGGGGCACCCAGGCGCCAGTAACTAGAAACTATTTTTATTCTCATTTTCGAATAAAATTGAGGCACAGAGAGGTTACGTAACCTGCCCATGGTCATAACCAGGAACTGAACTTAGGCAGTCTGATTCCCAGCCCATGCTCTTAGAAGCTAAGTGATCCCACCTCCTGCCAACACACAATTAAATAAGATAATCCGTGCATATAGCAGGGCACCTGGTACATATTGAAGCTCAATAAAAGTTAGCTGCCATTGATATTTCTGTTGTTATCACTTATCCAAGATTTCACAGCCAGAATCAAGATTTGTAGAGTCATACCTTAAAAGGTCACTCAGAGGGCACCTGGGTGGCTCAGTAGGTTAAGCGCCCAACTTTGGCTCAGGTCATGATCTCCCTGTTTGCCAGTTTGAGCCCTACGTAGGGCTCTGTGCTGACAGCTCAGAGGCTGGAGACTGCTTCGGATTTTGTGTCTCCCTCTCTCTCTGCCCCTTCCCCACCTGTGCTCTGTCTCTATCTCTCAAAAAAAAAAAGAAAGAAATGTAAAAAAAATTTTTTTAAAAAGGTCAATCAGTTGGGCCCTCAGGCCATGGGCACCAGCCATGGCAGGAACCCTGGTCTTCTGCCTGTCTGTCGACCTAACCATCTGCCCCACCCCTCTTTCTCCACAATGTGCAGGGGGGGCCCTCACCATTGACAATGGTCCGACGGGCGATCTCCCACAGCACCAGGCCGAACGCCCAGATGTCTGTCCACTTGTAGGACTCGAAGCAGTCGGTGCGGATCTGCTCTTCCAGCACCTCCGGGGCCATGTACCGCTTGGTGCCCACTCGTGGGTTGTTTCCGATGTCCAGGTAATCACTACCCTGGGAGTGCATCACAGCCAGGCCTGTGGGTACCAGGCTTGTCACTCCTGCCGCTTGCCCGAGCCCAGAGTGGCCCCAGAGGCTGGGGGGCAGGGTGGGGATGGGGAGAGATGGTGGGACACAGAGCAGCAGGCGAATGGAGACCAGCTCTGCTGTGGGCTGGGAGATGGCAGCCACGGGGAGAGCCATCTGTCCCAGTTACACTCTGTTTGTGTAGCACTCCTAGGTGCTCGAGGGCCCAGAGAGACGGGAGTAGGCAAGGCAGGTGTGATTATATCCATTTCACAGAGCAGAACCCCAAAGCCCGATGAGGGGAGCCATGCAGTCAGTGAAACCGGGATGAGAACCCAGGTTCCTGGAGGCCTGCCCCTTTCTCCCAACTCCTGGAGCCAGGACCATATGCTGGAAGGAGTCTGGGCTTGCAAAGCATCAAGGCAGCTGTGGGGCTCTTGCGGAGGTGAAATGAGACAACACACATGCCTGGAGGGATTAAAGCGCCCATCAGTAGTTGAGTCGTCGCCACCGCTCTTTTGGGAACAGCCAAGGGCAAAGAACCTAGCGAGGGGAAGAGTGCTTGGACCCCGTGCCTTGCGAAGGGCCCTACCCGGGTGGCTCACCCAGGTCGGCAATGCAGCACTGGAGGTTGCTCTTGACCAACACGTTGCGGCTTTTGAGGTCTCGGTGGGCGATGGCCGGTTTGCCCTGCGTGCCAAAGATCTCCACGTGCAAGTGTGCCAGGCCGCAGGCGGCCGATACAGCCAGCCTCAGGGCCAGCTGGGGCTCCAGTGTCTGCCTCTGCAGAAAGTCGTAGAGCGACCCATGCTCATGGTAGTGTGTGATGAGCCACAGCTGCGTGCTCGAGTTGCGGGAAGTCATGTCCGAGGCAATAAAGCCTGTGGGGCAGAGAATCACATGGCTCAGCCAAGGGGCTAGGGAGAAGGAAGGCCAAATTGCTTGGGCCAGGGCAAAGCTGGGGCTGGGATGGAGGTCAGAGAGGAAGCCAGAGTCAGCGGTTGAGGCCGAGGGCTGACGGGAGTCTTTCAGGACTAGGTCCATCGTCCCAAGGCCTGGGGACTCCAGCCTGGAGTGTGGGGGGCTGAGAACGGGGGCCTGGCTTAACATTCCCCACTTGCCTAGAATGTTGTCGTGTCTGAGCAGCACCGTATTGTAGATCTCCGTCTCCCGGAACCAAGACTGTTCATCCCTTGAAGAGAAGATCTTGATGGCCACGCTCTCACCATGCCACAGGCCACGCCACACCTCGCCGTAGCGGCCCTTTCCTAATTCAATGGCCAGAGGGGTGGGAGAGGGTCACATACTGGGCACACGTAGCCCCTGGGCATGGGAATCCCCAGGAGAGGCCCCTCTTGATGCTGTACTGACTCCCAACGGTGGTGTACGTTGAACTCAATCTGGGGCCACCCGCTTTTGCCTTGTTCTCCCCAGCACTTACAGAAGGATCCATCCCTGACCCATCTCCAAGCCACTCCTGGCCCAGCAGAATTCCCATTGGGACCCAGGCCCGGTCCTGCTTGTGACTCACAGGCCAAGAGCTGGCTCCCTCCTGCATGCTCACGGGAGCCCTTGGTCCCATCGCCCGTGCTCATCCACTGCTCACCTACACATTCCACCAGGGCCACCTGCCGTGCCACTGTCCTCTGCACCAGGAAGGGCAGTCCTGAGCCACTGCCTGTGGTGCAGTCACTGTCAAGGAGATCCTGGGGGTACAGAGAGGCCTCTGAGAGGCGGCCCTCACCTGGCCCTGCCCATTTCTCTCTCTTCAAGCCGAGTCCCACTGCTGTGTCCCTACATGCTCCTCCCTCGCCCCTCTGCACCCCCTACCCCCACTCAGAACTCTGAGTGTCTGTGACTGAGTCTTTCTCAGCTGTCATTCTGCACCCTCTCTCTCTGGCTCCTGTCTACCCACCCCCCACCACTGGGTCCCAGGTGCCCCCCACAAGCCTGTACCCCCAGCATGCTGTCCCCCTGCTCCGATGTTTTCAGGATGAGGCTGGACTCCCCCAGATCGTTGTGCAGAGTCCTCTGCTTCTCCTGCCTCCGCCGGACATGCCACAGGCCCAGGATAGCCAGGGCCACCAAGGCCAACAGGGCCAGCACAGGGCCCAGGATCAGAGGCAGCTGGTTGTCTACTTTCGGCTGTTCTGAAGGAGTCTGGGTAGCTGGTGGAAGTGGGAGAGGAAACTGAGGCCCAGCTTCCAGCAGGCTGGATCGTCACCGCTCCCCCGCCCAAGCCACTCTGCGAGGCAGATGCCAGGGTCCTTCCTCCCCCTGCCCTTCTGGCCAGCGCAGGAGACAGAAGCAGGGCAGGGAGGATGGGGTCAAAGAAGACAGGGAGGGGAGGCTGGGGCAGCCGCACATACCCTCCAGCGCCAGAGACACGTTGTGGTTGCACAGGGAGCTGTAGCAGCAGTAGTGGTTGACGAACTCGGTGGGGCGCCCCCTGCACAGCTCCTCATGCAGGCTCCCACAACCCCGGTGCTCCTGCGGCTGTCTGCCCTCCTCCCGCACCAGCACGACTATGCACCAGGCCCCCTGGCAGGTGGGCCCCCTGCAGTTTGGGCTCTCACATGTGCAGGTCACCAGCGGGGCCCGGGAGGGCTTCACAGGGTTGCCTGCGAGACACACTAGAAGCTCAGCAACTCTGGGCCCAACTCCTAGGCAGAGCCTAACAGCCAGGCCTGTCCCACTGCCCGTCCCTTCTGACCTCTCAGACATACCCTCTGAGACCTTGGTCCTTTAGTCCCATCCTTAGATCATTCTTCTCTCCAGACCTTATCCCCCTGCCACCACGAGAACCAGGCTTCTGTCCCCTCCCTGATCCTAAGACCTTCCCTCCCAGTTCTAGGCCCAGCGCTGACCCCCAGCCCCAAACCTGAGGGTTCCCCTAAGCCCTCCCTGCCAATGTCCCCACCTACTGCACTCCCAGATAGAGGTTCCCACCCTGGAGGCTGGCAGAGCACGAGCCTGTGGGTTTGAATCAGGAGGACAGCAAAGAAGGGCTGGGGTAACTGGGCATTAAGCCTAACTGAGCCTGCCTCCCATTCTCCAGCCAAGCTCCTAAGAGCCGCACCCCCCCAACCCCCCCCTCCCTCCCCAGTTCCTCAAATTCAGCCCCAGCCACAGCTGAACCTAGCCAGACCTTTCTCTATCCAGGCCCCTGTCCCCTACCTGCTTCCCTAGTACTTACCCTTGGTCAGGCCCAAGGCCATCAGTAGCATCAGAAAGCCTCTCCTGAGGGGGTCCAAGGTCATGGTCCCTGGAGAAGAGAGGGAGTGCAGTAAGATCTATGAAATGTGATCCCCGAGGTGTTTTCAGCCAGGGACTGTGGGTCCCTCCCACCTAGAGGAAATCACTGGGAGTTTTGGGGGGGCAGGGAGGCCTCCTCCTTACTCCCTGTGTCTGGCTTTGGGGCGGAGCCTGCAGGGGAAGTCCTGGTTCACTTCCCCATGGAAACCATCCTGTTAGGGGTAAAGGGTGGGGAGCCATATTTAAGTGACCGAGAACCTGGGGGACTCCCAAGCTATTTACCCTTGCTCTTGAGCTCAGATGGGAGGGCACCGAGGGCACGGGGCCAGGGTAGAAGGAGAGTCTTTTTAGCAGCCCCCCCCCCCCCCCCCCCCCGGCCGACTCCTGTCCTCTGCCCCTCCCCCACCCCCTCCCTGGCCACCCCTTTCCCAGTGCCCCCATCCCCCTAGCCCTGGCTGCCTCAAACATAAACAGGCTCCTGTCTTCACTTCCTGCCATTCAGGGTCCCGCCAAGCTGGGAACAGGAATCAAGATTGTTTAGATTGGGGTCTGGATAGAACAGGCAGGAGTCACGCACGGCAGAGAGGGAGCTCGGGCGTATTCTCAGGGCAGGGTGGGGTGGCTACAGGGTCTGGAGGCGCTGCCTGAGGCTGGGACACCCCGTGACAGAATTCTAGGGGGATGCCTTGTGAACCACAAAACCCAGTTCCTTGTTTTGGAGAAGATGGAGATTAGGCCTCAGACAGGGCAGGACACTTGTCCAAGGTCAGAGAGGATTCAGGGGCAGCAGCAGGAGTACAACCCAGGTGTCCAGACTCCCAGTCCAGTGCTTTCCCGGCTCTGTCTCCCAATCCAGGTGGCAGCCGGGTCTCAGAGCTCAGGGCGGTAACAACCATGCAAACTTGGACAGCGCTGGCTCGGGCCAGGTATGAAGAGACCTCTCTACAATCTCACCAGAGCATAAGATGTCCTCTCCGAGCCATTCCCTGGCCGCCTTCCTCCTCTCTCCCTGCTGTCCTGGGAAAGGGTGGGGGGAGGGCCAGTGGTGTGGGAGGGGAAGTGAAACATACTTAGACACTGAGTGTTTGACCTTCCATGGCCAGTTAAGGCTGAACTTTTCCAGAAGTTTGGTAGAGAAGGTTAAGGAAGTAATTCTGATCTGGGCACCTGGGTGGCTCAGTCGGTTAAACGTCTTGACTTCAGCTTAGGTCATGATCTTGTGGGTCCGTGAGTTCAAGCCCCACATCGGGCTCTGTGCTGACAGCCCAGAGCCTGGACCTGCTTCAGATTCCATGTCTCCGTCTCTCTCTGCCCCTCCCCCACTCACACTCTGTTTCTGTCAAAAACAAACAACTGTTAAAAAAATTTTTTTTTATAAAAAGGAAGTAATTCTGATCTATGATAGTCCCCAATTCAGGTCCCAAACCAGCGAGTGCTCCAGAAGTCACCCCCTTCTTTGTTTCTCAAAGGCTTAGAACTAGAAGGAAGGATGCTGCAGCAAGAAGGACTGAGGTCAGGCAGCAAGGAGGACTTTCTGAGGGGCGGAGGGTGTGCAGGTATGTGCCTGGGGATCCAGTGCTTAGGAGCAGCTACCACAAGCAGGGACTGGGCGGGGGGCATCTTCTGGCATAACACAGAGGCTGGTGGGGCTGGATGTGTGGCCACACGGGCTGGAAGGCCCACAGTCTAGTGGTACCAAATCAAGATCCATGGTGCTGAGTCTCCAAGGGCAGGATGGCTGGGGATTGTGGGAGGGGGGTTTGCCGGGGGGGGGGGGTGTTCATGGGCCTCTCTGGCTGGTGGCAGCTCGGGCCTTCCTGCCTGGGCTTCCTCTGCCCCAGAGGCCCAGAGCTGGAGGAGGAAACGAAGCCCTGGGCTGCTGCAGCTGTGTCCCCAGCCTCTGCCTGACCTCCTGCCTCTTGCCCCTCCCGCCAGGCAGTGAGGACCCTGGCAAGCCCTCAGCAGCGGGGCTCGAGGCTGGAGAAGGCCTCCAAGACAAGCTGAATTTGCCCACTGGGGCAGGGGTGGGAAGCCATCTGCAGAAGCCTTTGCCTGCCCAGAAAGCAGGTAAGGACAAGGTATGGGGCAGGAAAGGAAGGGTGGATACCAAGCAGGATAAAATCTCCTCTACCCAAGCTCCCACTTCTCTGACTGGACCCCAGGGAACCCTCTCACCTACTTTACCCCACATCAGAAGCACCAGGAAGTGCTTCGTTAGAAATGCACATTCTCTGGTCATGCGCCACCCCCCATTCTAATTCATCCGTCCTGGACCAGCAAGCAACCTGCATTTTAAAAAGTTCTCCAGTTCTGATCCGCTTGTGCGTGGGTCCCGCCCCTGGAGAAATGTGTCCTACTCAGTGCTAAACCTTGTTTTCACTTCACTGAGCAGGGCCCTACTGGGTGAGTGGGAGTGGGGTGCGGAGGGCAGAGACTCTCACTCCCACCAGGGCACTCCCCCCTAACAGCTAGAGAAGGGACAGGCTGGCAACACCTCAAAGCCAGGGACTTGGAGCCGCTGCAGAGGGAGGGTGGGGTGAGGGAGGGCTTTGTTCTCAAGCCTCTGAGAGGGTGGCAATGGTACGGAAGAAGCATTTGCAGAATCTGCCCCTGGTCTTCTCCTGGGAAGGTGGTGGGGTAAAATTGTAACTCTCTAGCTTTATGTTGTTGCTGTTAATGCTGCTTTTTCCTTTCTTTCTTTTCTTTTCTCTTTTTTTATTTTAGAGAGAGAGCACGAGCAGGGCAGAGGGGCATTGGGAGAGAGAGAATCTCAAGCAGGCTCCACACTCAGCACGGAGTGGGATGTGGGGCTCAATTCCACAACCCTGGGATCACAGCCTGAGCCGAAATCAAGAGTTGGACGCTCAATTGAATGAGCCACCCTGTGACTCTCTAGCTTTTAACTGGGCCTAGCACAAAGCTAAGTACAGAGAGTGCTGAGTCCTAACCAGTCCTAACTCAGAATGACCCTGAATGATTGCTCGGAGACCTGACTCTAGCACAGACTCCTGGGGACTTGTAGGAACCCTTCACTTCTTCTTTTTTTTTTTTTTTTTTTTTTTTTTTTTTTTTTTTAGTATTTATTGCTGAGGTGGGGGGAGGAGGGGACAGAGAGAGAGGGAGACACAGAATCCAAAGCAGGCGCCAGGCTCTGAGCTGTCAGCATAGAGCCCAAAGCGGGACTCTGACACACGAACCATGTGGGGCTTGAACTCATGAACCATGAGATCATGACCAAAGCCCAAGTCTGACACGCAGCCAACTAAGCCACCCAGGTGCCCCTCCCTTCACTTCTAAGCAAAACTTCCTGACAGATCTCCTGCTGACAGAAGCATCAGGCCAGAAATCACAAATGCCAAGCTAATTTCCAACATGAACTGTGAACACTGTGACATCTTTAATAAGAAGAATTAATCTTCTCTGAGTACTGTTAAGGACTCAACTTTGATGGTAAATCTAATTGAACCCTCACAGGAATCCAGTGGGGAAACTGAGGTTCAGGGATGTTAGGTTTCTTGCTCTTCGTCACCACACGTGTCCTGATCGACTTAAATTGCTGGTGATAAATCCTCACTTGGACATTTTATTCCTCCAACTGTTTGGTGTTCAGGGAGCCCCTCAGAGGCAGAAAATGAGCAAGTGGGGCTTGTGGACAGGAATAGATTGCACGCTGCTGTCGTTTACCACCAGGTGCCCGATGCGGGTTTGTTTAGATGTGAAGACGGAAATCCTTGCTTGCTGTAGGCTTAGTCTTAAGTGAGAGAACCAGAGTAGGGGTGTGCTCAGAGGGTGGTTCTCAATCGGCCTCTCATCAGCACAGGGGCAATGGTTACAGGCCTGGAAGAGCCTCTCTCTGCAAGTTAACAGATCTTTTACCCAAACAGCAGACGGCCTGACTGAGCTTCTCCTACCAGGCTGCCGCTTACCACGCACAAAACACTTTCATCTGCATCATTTCACTGGCCCTTCCCAGCAGTGTGATGTAGCATCACGCCCTGATTTTAGGTCTCAGACAGAATGTACAGGCAGCACAGTATAGCACCAGGGTCATGATCGTGCAGACCTGAGTTCAAATCCTGCCCCTACCACTTAGAACAATGAAATGTGGGGCAAGTTGCTTAAACTTTCTGAGGCTTCGGCTTCCCTACAGCAAAATGAAAATAACCACGGTGTTCATTTCAGAGGGAGAATGTAGTAAAATCATTCAGCAGAGCACTAAAGTGGCACACAGTGAGTATTTTCCCAATGTTACCAAAAACCCAACAGCACCATTTACACCATCCGCGGGGCTTTGGACAAAGTGACTCAGGTCTGAACCTCTTCAGTGTTCAGTAGGATGGGCATAAGAAACCTCTTCTGCTAAACCGTGGCCAGGATTCCATGAGAAACAAAATATAGCTCAGTGTACATCTAAGAGTACTCAATAAATGATTATTTCTGACCACTCCATGAGATGAGAGGACCAGGACAAATGGGGCAGTGAGGGATGGAAGGACAGACCCTGACTCAGCCAGAAGCTGCCCCTAATGGAGAAGGTGAGTGTTATAGTCCACTATGTCCCTGTCCTTCAAGAAAAAGAGGGGTGGGTGTGTGGCCAGCCCAGAGATGCCTTTAACAGCACTGGCCTCCAGGGCAGACTGAAAACCTGGGGTACCAGCCTACAGGGAGGTAGAGAAACCCTTTGGTCTGGATCCCCAGGGAAGGACACGGCTTGGGGATTATCTGACCCTGCAGGGTTGGAGGCAGGTTTGTAGGATGGAATTATCCTGAAGCAAGAACTGCAAAGGCTGGCCTGGGAAAGGTGGGCTTCAAGGGGAGGCTCCACACGGTTGCAATTAGACACCCACTCCCAGGTCAAGGTGGCTGCCTGGAGGGACGTGCGACCCCTTCCCTGTGAAGCAGAGCAGGAATCCTGCCCATTTTACAGATAGGGAGAGGAGAACAGAGAAGTTCAGCGACTGGCCCAGGAATCAGAAGTTTTCTGATTCCCAGCTCAGGTTTGGCCCAGCCCGCCGCAGGGTCGTTGGGCAGATGGGCGGGCAAGGCGAGAGGCAGCTGGCCCTGGCGAGGAGCTGGGACTGACCTTACGGGCGACCTCTGTGCGGCGTCTTCTGCGATTTGCCCCAAGAAGGGCCCCTTCGGGGTTGGGGTCGGGCCGCCCGCGGACCTGGACTCACCTCTAGACCCGCCCTGCGGGCAGCGGGCTGGGCGCCTCCCCTCTGGCGGCGGCCGCGGTAGCACGGCGAGCGCTGGACGGCGGGCCCGGGTCGTGC